>NC_034596.1:108297665-108344214 GCF_900095145.1 Mus pahari | reverse complement strand
CCATCAACAGATTGGGAACGGATCCTTACCAATCCTAAGAGGTACAGAGCTAAATAAAGAATTCTCAACTGAGGAATACCAAATGGCTGAGAAGCACCTGAAAANATGTTCANCATCCTTAATCATCAGGGAAATGGAAATCAAAACAACCCTGAGATTCCACCTCACACCAGTTAGAATAGCTAAGATCAAAAATTCAGGTGACAGCAGATGCTGGTGAGGATGTGGAGAAAGAGGGACACTCCTCCATTGCTGGTGGGATTACAAGCTATACCTGAGTATCCCAGGAATTCATCCTTGGACACGTGTGTGGGTACGTCTAAACTCATGGCTTATTGTCGTCCTGCACACTAGTGCTCTGCCTCATTTGCATAGTCTGATGAAGATAGGAAAGAGCTTGCTATCTCTTGTCATTCCTTTTTAGAAACGGAAACAGCTAGTTCCAACTGCCACCATGGATGAATCTGACTCTGAGAGGGCTATAGTAGTAATACTGGCACAACCTAAAATCTCTGTTGTATAAGTCATTTTCATATGTAAACCAGATCCATTTATATTTTATGCTGAGCTTTGTGAACACTGAAGTTACAGGGATGGGTTTTTCCTTCAGCCTGATCATCTAATTTCAGTGTAACCCTTAATAAACCTTCCTGCAGGGGAGATCATAACCAGCAGAGGGCACAAAAGAGCCAAAAATCCCCTGTAAAAATCTAAGGTGAGTTTTCAGGGAACTCTGTTTCCTTGGTGGTTTTCTTTCTTTGGTATATTACTGAGCAGCTCCTGTTTGATTGGCATGTGATGTTTCCATACTCAAAATTATAAAAAATTCTTTGGTAAACAATTCACAGATATATATATCTTGCTCTTTTTTGCATTTATTTATTTATGTTATTATTAGATATTTTCTTTATTCACATTTCAAATGTTATCCCCTTTCCCCCCCGAACCTCTCCTATCCCATTTTCCCTCCCCCTGCTCACTATCCCACCCACTTGCATTTTCATGCCCTGGCATTCTCCTACACCAGAGCATTGAACCTTCACAAGACCAAGAGCCTCTCCTCTCACTAAAATTGCACAAGGCCATCCTCTGCTACATATGTGATTGTCTTAGTCGGGGTTTCTATTCCTGCACAAACTTCATGACCAAGAAGCAAGTTGGGGAGGAAAGGGTTTATTAGGCTTACATTTCCACACTGCTGTTCATCACTGAAAGAACTCAGGACTGGAACTCAAGCAGGTCAGGGAGCAGGAGCTGATGCAGAAGCCATGGAGGGATGTTCTTTACTGGCTTGCTCAGCCTGCTTTTTTATAGAACCCAAGAATACCAGCCCAGAGATGGTCCCACCCACACAGGGCCCTTCCCCCTTGATCACTAATTGAGAAAATGCCCCGCAGATGGATCTCATGGAGGCATTTCCCCAACTGAAGCTCCTTTCTCTGTGATAAATTCAGTTGTGTCAAGTTGACACAAAACCAGCCAGTACAGCAATGAAGCTAGTATTTAGCATTAGAATGCAAAGAGCTTCAAACCATTCAACTACATGCTGTCGCATAATATTTTGTCTGGGATCCATCCCTCCTTATATGTCTTTTTTTATGTATTACAATGTTCACTTTTGTGTTTTATGAGGTTTTTATATGTAGAGATTCATGTCTTTTTATGTTAACACAACCATATTCACTGAAAACAGTGAATTACAGGTCAGCATAGTTGGTTGACACACTTTTAGTGAAGCTGAGTGGATTATTACTGTCACTGTCCCTCTATCTCTATCCTTTTGAGTTTTAGTGGTTTACATTATTGGAAACTTTCTGCATTGTAATTCAACTTATTTCTTCACCTGAGGAAATTATGTCTGATCCTTTTTAGGAAAGTCCTAAAATAAACTTTATCTGTTCCCTATTTGGAAGTCTTCCTTTTGGCCTGGGGATCATTAAACACAGATAAGAGGTCATTACTCCAGGAATCTTCTTGGGGTATCTGCCCATGAACTAACTGAAACAGTATAATTGATGCAGAGTAAACAGAGACAGCTGACAAACTCTAAATGGCCAGAATAATAGGTTACAGATTCAACATTTCTTTTTATTATACTATACATTTATAGTATAATATTTCATGTTATACCATATATATTAATTTAGTGGTCTCTGAAAATGTAGTTTAAAAACAGGAGTTCATAAGTGTATACATCTGGAAGAATAGAAAATAATAAGATAAAGTGGCTAAGATACATTTGTCTGGTTCATAGTGTAAGTGATAAAATATACAGTAAAAGAAATTTGGTAGTGGTATTTGCTATTCATAAATATACTGCTTCCGATATTTTCTGTTTGTCTGGAGTGCTTTTGAACAACAAATGTTGTCCAAGTAAAAGCAACAGGTCATATATGAAATGTGATTGATTTGGAGGTTACATTCCTTAGATTCCTTAAATTTGAATTTAGGTGTCATAAAAAAGAATATTCCATTCTATTTGTAATTTCTAATTGTGACTGAACTTTTAACCCTGGACACATAAATACAAGTCAGATATATTCTGTACCACTTGGACAATTGTTAATCTTTCTTTGTTCTGTGAAACTTGTATGAATAAAAAAATCACCAGGTTGCAAGTAAGTTACAACATCAGAAGGGGGCCTGGTTGACAGCAACTTAGCTGCAAATTTACCTTGACCATCAAGTCTGGCTCCCAGCTTCCCATCAATATAGGTATTTTAAGTAAGACCTAGTAATTTTTTGGTGTTTGTTATTGTGCCCCACATTCTAATTTTTGACAATTTTAATATTCTCACTTTGAGTTCATTTGAATGGGGAATTTTATTCTTGTTAATGCTCTCAAAGAAAAACCCCATGTTTCATTGATTCTTTGTGTTAATGTTCTCTTTGTTTTTATTTTATTAATTTCAGCCCTGAAGTTTGATTACTTCCTGCCATCTATTCCTTTTGGATGTTTGTGCTTCATTTTGTTCTAGAGATTTCAGATGTGCTCTAAATTAGATACTATATGATCTCATTAATTTCTCCAGGAAGGCATTCACAGATGAAACTTTCCTTTTAGCATTCTTTACATCGTGTTCCATAAGTTTCAGTATGTTCTTCATTCATTGAATTGATTTCTTTGAAATCTTTCATTTCTTTCTTTATTTCCTCCTTGAATCATGTTTTATCCAGTAGAGAGTTCTTCAGTTTCCTTGAGTTTGTAGGCTTTGTGTCATTTCTTTTGTCTATCTGTTTGCTTGGTTCTTTGTTGCTTTGTTTGTTTTTGAAGTCCATCTTTAATCCACAGTGTTCTGATATGATAGAAATAGCTATCGAGGCTTTCTGTTACCTGTTGAGACTTGCTTTGTGGTCAAGTATATGGCCAATTTTGGAGAATGCTCCATGAGGTGCCAACAGAAAGTTATACTCTTTGATGTTAAGATGAAATTTTCTGTACATACTTATGAGGTTCATTTGAGCCATGAGGTGCCAAGAGAAAGGTATATTATTTTGTGTTTGTGTGAATGCTTTATAGATATCTAATATGTCCACTTCAGCTTTAATGACTAAACTCCATTACATCCCTGCTTTATTTCTGAATGAAGTGGCAGTTGGTGAGAGTGAGGTTGGTGAAGATTCTCACTACAGTTTGTGGGGTTTAATGTGTTAAGTTTTAGTCGCATTTCTTTCACGAATACGGGTGCCGTTACATTTGGGAAATCTATGTTCAGAAATAAAATGGAATATCTTGTTTCCTCAATCAATGGAGATTGAAATTTTTCAGGGTATAACAGTCTGGGATGACATCTGTTATCTTTCAAAGTTTGCAGTACATCTTCCTAGGCCCTTCTGGCTTTTAGGTTCTTTGTTGATAAGTAGGTCTAATTGTCATTGGACTGCCTTTATATCTTATTTGTATTTTTCCCTCCTAGCCTTAATATTCTGTCTTTGTTCTGTACATTTAAGGCTTGATTATTATTCGCAGGAACAATTTCTTTCCTGGTCCAGTTTATTTGCTCTTCTCTCAGCTTTTTAAAAATTTTTTAAGTATCTTGATATTTACATTAAGAAAAGATTCTTCTATGATTGTGTTCAAAACAAATTCTGGGCCTCTGACCTAGGAATATTGTCTTTATTCTATTTATATTATTATTGGGATTATTAGTTTTCCATTTCTTATATTATTTTGGCACTGCTTTTATTTGTAATTACTGTTCACTTACCTAGTTTTGCCATTTGCACAATTCTGCCAGTATGTATTTTCTTTATTACTTCTATTACCATTGTGATGGCTTTAATAGTTCTCCATCTGTTTGTTCCTTTTTTGTTTGGGTGTTCTTGGGATTCTTTAATGAATTTTTGTTTCCTCCAGTTATTTATTAATATTTTTCTTGATTTAATTATGGGATATTTTAATTTCTTTTAAAATAAACTATGAAAGTTTGAGAACCCTCTTCAGAACATTGATTTTAAGTTTGTTTACGTGTGCTTCACTGCACTGGAATATTCAGGACTTGCTGTCATAAGATAGCTGGACGCTGGTGGTGTCATATTTCCCTGCTCATTGTTGATTATGCTTCTATACTGCTGGTCTTCTGACTGGTGTCGTATCTTCATTATGTGCATTCATTTGCATTCCTGTCTGTTATGCAACTACAAGGATCATTACAAGAGTAAAACTATGTGCAGATTGTCATAAGTGTTGTCCAACAATTATTGTAAAAAGACGTCCATTGAGATGATGCCATCTATGTGTGCAAATGGGCATAGAGCTCAAAAGAGGTCATGCAGAAGAAGGACAATATTTATATTCTAGTCATGCATGACTTTTGCACACTATCCAGGCTCTCGTTTAGAAAGATATCTTTGCAACAGATCAGTCTTGATGCACGGGATGTGTCAGTAGGAGATTTTCACTTCTCTGTTGTTTGGGGTCCTAAAAACAGGTACTAACAGGATACAGCAAGGGTTTTTATTGTGTCCAAGAACAATTTCCTCCTTTCATGTGCCCACGTAAAACCCAGTTAAGTAAAGAAAATATGTAAGAGAAATGACTTCGTCATCAAAGAACTCAAAGCAAAAATCATTTCAGATCACCAGCTTCCTATGATTTGTTGCTTTAAATTAAATTGTTTCTTGCAAATGCCAAAAAAAGAGAATAATACCAGAATCCATTAAACCTCTTAGCCATAACAAACACAATTTCTCTAATAATAGTATTAATTACAACATTAAACAATTAGTCCCAGGCTCTTCTTTCTAATACAAGGGTTACTCTAAAAGGGTGGTAGTATTGAGAGAGGTCCCATAACCAACAAAGACTTCCTACATCCTTAGGGAGATTGGAGAGAGTGGAGGAAATACAACCAAGGCCCTGCAGACCAGATAAAAGACTGTTGCCCTTCCTGGGCTAATTACAGCAAAGAATTCTATACTCAATTGAAGACATTTAAAAATAGCATGAATCCTAAGTATGTTGCAATATATATTACCCCCAATAAATTCAATATATATGTGAACAAAGTTTAATATGTCATTATATCTCAAATATAAATCTCTAATAGTATTAATGTTTATTTAAATTATTTTAGTTTTCTAGTTATGAAGATAAAACCTGAGGCCTTATTCATGTTATCCCTCCCACCCTCCAGTGTCTGCAACCCATTTTTATTAATTTAATTTAATGTATATTTCATAATTCATTGGTCTTTTTATTAGTTTTTCTCAAATTATCAAATAGTACATTTTTATTCTAGGAACTTCTACAAATTTGGTGTTTACTATCTGTTAAGATAATCAGGAAAGTGTGCATGTAATAAAATCACAAAAATGAAGCTGGGGAGATGGTTCAGTGGTTAGAGAATTGGCTGGTCTTGCAGAGAACCCAAGTCCAGTTGCCAGCATCCACATCAAAGCATGATACCCTTTGCCAATGTAGGGCCAGTAAACTTGACACCCTAACACATACAGGCAAAATAATAATGCCCATAAAATTTCAAAACTAATTAATGTTTAAAAAGGACAAATACAAATTAAGGCTGTAGAAATATTATTCCAAACACATAATGAAAAATATTTTAATGAAATCATGACAATGTTATTGTGTCACTCTCAGACATTTGTGCCATTTATTGCTGTCCCAAAGGCTCACACAGCAGAGCATAAGGTATAGCAGGAAGATATGCAAATTAGGCCTGCCTTTGATCATTAAAACCATCCCAGCCCTGACCCTGAAATTCAGGCATAGAACTTTAGCCCTGTCTTCCCTTTCAGTGTTCAGCACTGACAATATACCATTGAACATGGTGTTGGGGCTGAAGTGGGTTTTTTTTGTTGTTGTTTTTTATCAAGGTAATTAGTATATGCCTGAGTAGTCATAGGTGAGAGTGATTGTGGGCATGTGTGGCATTTTCTTGATCAAGATTCTCTCTGTTTGCAGGTGTGCATTGTGAGGTGCAGCTTGTTGAGTCTGGTGGAGGATTGGTGCAGCCTAAAGGGTCATTGAAACTCTCGTGTGCAGCCTCTGGATTCACCTTCAATACCTATGCCATGTCCTGGGTCCGCCAGGCTCCAGGAAAGGGTCTGGAATGGGTTGCTCACATAAGAAGTAAAAGTAATAATTATGCAACATATTATGCTGATTCAGTGAAAGACAGATTCACCATCTCCAGAGATGATTCACAAAGCATGCTCTATCTGCAAATGAACAACTTGAAAACTGAGGACACAGCCATGTATTTCTGTACAAGATACACAGTAAGAAGTCTTCAATGTGAGCCTAGACACAAAGTTCCACTTCAGGTACCCATGGCCAGCAGGGGGTGCTTAGTACACACAGAGACAAGATCAGCTCAAATGAAGATGCAGATATAATTGGTATTTTATTGTTGTGTCTGGGCTCTTTCTCTATCTGATGTCTTTAGAGGCAGGGGGTCATCTTTACAAGTATAAACTCTAGGAACTGATGATGTCTAGAAATGCCTAGAATTCACTGTTTTGAGTGACATATTTTAAAACAAATTTGTCCCCTAGTCCTTATGTGAATTTAATGGTAAAAGGTGGGATTAAAAATGTTTACAACAGTTCCTGATGATGAAATCCTGGATGCTAAGGTCACCTTCATCTGTTGACAACATTCTGGAGCTCACCTGGGATCAGTTGCAGCAATAGTCATTGTATTTAAGGCATGAGAGTCATTAAATCTAGTGTCATGTCCTCACTTTAATTATTACATTCATTCTAGTGCTCAGATTCACTCCCAGAACATGTAGTAAAGATTCAAATACAATGTTGGATTTTTAGAATTTCAGCTTACAGTGGAGATTCTTGAAATTAATGGAAATTTCTCATCAGGGATACACTTTCTTTTCTTTCTATCCAGACGCAGCTATTAATGCCTGTATACAATTTACAGTGCATTCTTTCTCAACTCTGGTAGCAGATTTTACATGTCTTCTAAAGCTATCCTGCAAGGATTCTGGCTACACACTCACTAGCTACTATATTAACTGGGTAAAGCAGAGACCTGGACATGGCTGTGAATGGACTGGAAATATTTTTCCAGGAAATGGTGGTACTTACTACAATGAGAATTTCAAAGGCAAGGCCACATTGACAACAGAAAAATCCTCCAGCACTGACTAAATGGGACTCAGTTGCTTGTAACTGAGGACTCTTCAGTCTATTTTTGTGTAAGACACAGTGTTACAACCACATTCTGTGTGTGTCAGAAATGCTGAAGGAGCATGAAGCTGTCCTGGAACTGAGATAACAGAAAAGATTAACCTGCAGAATTGTTTAGAAATAATCATTTTTGTGAATCCAATTTTTCGGTCTCTTCTTCACAGTCCTGTAGTGCCTTTGTCAACTTTACAAAACTTTATCCAAGAATAAAGTGATGTTGATTTAGAATAAACCTAAAGTACCTCATACCTTGTTAATTTTTTTCACCAGTGACCACCTCCATTGACATGTTTCTTTTCTTTTCTTTCTTTCTTTCTTTCTTTCTTTCTTTCTTTCTTTCTTTCTTTCTTTCTTTTTTTTTTTTAAGACAGGGTTTCTCTGTTTAGCCCTGGCTGTCCTGGAAATCACTCTGTAGACCAGGCTGGCCTCGAAGTCAGAAATCTGCCTGCCTCTGCTTCCCAAGTGCTGGGATTAAAGACGTGCACCACCACTTCCCGGCATGTTTCTACTTTTGTAAGACAATTTAAAATGGAAAACTATGATATTGCATGATAAAACTATTTCTGGATTCTGAATCACTAAAACAGTTGTTGGAATAGTTGGCAATAAAGTACAGTAGAAATGTTACCTGTAAAATCCAAATCACAAATCTCTGGGCAAAAAGATACACTTTTCATATTCTTAAGTATTAAGTGACCTTAGCTTGCATTGTTAACTCTCACTCTGTGTTCCAGCAGAAGTTCCAGTTTCTTAGAATGTAAGGAATTTATATCAGAATGCACAGCCATTTAAGTATAGTTCCTATGAGTTGTAAAAATATTATTAACACACTTTTTTTAGAACTCACTTATCAAATCATTGCATGCATATGTTAATTTTGGTAGGCTCTAGGATTATATGTAAGTCTCTGGTCCCACATTTTTCTTTCTTCCCAGTCTCAGTATTCAGTCCCACAGTCACTATCCTTTATACAACATTGAACTATAATGATACAGCATTAAATCTCATAGTCCAGTGCATACCCGGTGCTCATCTTTGTTAGAGTTTTGTGAACTTGTCTATGTCTAGGTCTGCCTGTCTTTCTTTTGTTTTGATGCTTTTTTTTCCTGTTTGTGCTATCCTATTCCACTGTGTTTGGTATTCCTTGTTTTTTTTTATTTTCATTATTTTTAAGTATTGTTTGTTTTGTAAATGTGAGGGATCAAGGAAGTATTGGGGAAGGTAAATCATTAATCATAATATACTGAGTGAAAAATCTATTTTCAATAAAACATAGAAAATGAGTTCTAAAAATTAATAAACAAAGAAATCTGATATTTTCTTTTTGTGTAAATCTCACATATGCTCATGTACACAGACTTTATGTCTCCTGTCTCTGTTTAAGTTGTTGCAGTTATAATAAGAGGCAAGAACTTAAAGGATTTAAGGATATATATATATATATATTCCAGTGCTAAGGTTTAGGGAAATAAGTAAGTTAAATGTTTGGGTTTTAGCTTGTGTGTTTATGTGTGGTATGTGTTTATATTTTCAGTAATGAATTCTTTGTTATTAATTTCTATGCACATAGATTAATTTCTAATAAAAAAGCTTTTATTTCTTGAGGAGGGGTCACTACAAGTGTCAGACTGGGAAACAAACTATTGAAGAAATGAGCATAAGAACCTGCTGCACACTGACTTTGTCAATGTCAGTCAGACTTCACAGGGTCTAAGAACAGGCAGTTTATTGTAGGAATATTTAAACAGAATAGAATTCAGAAATGGGTCTGTAGGCAACAATAATTTTCATTACCATTCCAACTACATTTGTACAATGAAGCTTAAGGTGTGACTACTTAGAAACAGTTTTAAAAAGGTTTTGTGACCATGAATGTGAATTCTGTTGCTAAAAGGACTAGAACCTTAAGTGGCCACTGATCAACAGCATAGGGTTCAGCATGCCTTCGAGTACATGAGACAACTCCACCAAAGGTGGGTAATCATCTAACAAGAGAAAATACAGAGGGATATGTCCCTACCTATTTGACATAGGTCACCAGGTTGTTAAAAACCTGCACTCTCAGCCTTCTGAATAGATTACAGGATTTTTGTTTCTTTCTCCTGAATCAAGACGATGTCACTGCACAATTAATTCCCTGGTACTTGTAGTGCTTCTCTGTGAGTACATGGCCCTCACACCCTCTAAAATTCCTGTCAGTATCATCAATAATATTTCTGAATATTTGTTGCCATGACACTGTGAAAGGAAAATATCTAAATAAACTAGTTGTGCAGAGCCTGAGGAATAGGAATAGGTGCATAGACGGCTGTCTCCTCACTCTGCTCAGTTTTAGTCTTCTCCGTTAACCACATACAAATCCCAGGAGACTATCTCCCATATCAGTAAGTTCTTATGTGGAAGAGTACAGTGTCTGTCACAGAACACTGCAGATACTTCATAAAAATCTCTTTCATCCTCCTGGGAAAGCTGCAGAAACATAAATGACACAATTTTAAGGAATTCGCAGTCAACAGGACAACAGTTTATCTCACAGTAGTATGAGTTTCTCAGTTGGAATATTAGAAATTACATAACTCTAGCTAAGCAAGTGAAAGAGCAGCATCAGAAAACCTTCAAATCTTTGATGAAAGAAATTGAAGAAGATACTAGAAGATGCAAAAATCTCCCATTGGTGGTGTTAACATAGTTAAAATAGTTATCCTACCCAAAGACAACTACAGATTCAATGCAATCCCCATCAAAATTTTAACAGTTCTTTATAGATCTTGAAAGGACAACACTCACCTTTATATAGAAAAACAAAACAGAACAACACACAAAAAAAACCCACCAAAACTAATCCAGTTAAAACAATCCTGTGTAATAAATGAGTATGCAAAGTAACTCAATCTGTGATTTCAGCATGTACATCAAAGTTAAAGTGATAAAACTGCATATCATTGGTATAAAAACATACAGGTTGATCAATGGCATAGAATAGATGTTGATGTCATAAATTCACATACATTTGGACACCTATTTTTTTGTTTTGATTTTTAAAAAAAAAGTCAGAAATACACAATGAAAGAAAGAAAGCAATTGCAATAAAAAGTGTTGGTATAACTAGATGTCTGTATGTAGAATAATGCATATATATATATATATATATATATATATATATATATATATATACCTGCACAAAACTTAATACCAAACAGAGCCTGGTAAAAGAGATGAGAACTCATTGTCACAGGAGACAACTTCTTGAACATAATACCAATAACAGAGGTGCTAAGAAAAACTATCAGTAACTGAGACCTCATAAAACTCAGAAGACTAAGGCAAATACACCATGAAAAGGATCTTATGGCAGCCTAAAGAATGGGAAAAGATATTCTCCCACTCCACAGTTGATAGTTGTCTGATATCCTAAATATATAAGGAATTCAAGAAACTAGACCTCAACAAACCAATTATACAATTTAAAATTGCATATAGATATAAACAGAATTATGAACAGAAGAATCTCAAATGTCAGAGGAGCACTTAAAGAAATGTTTTGTGTCCTTAGCCAATAAGGAAATGCAAGTCAAACTGACTCTGAGATTCCATTTTATATCTTTCAGAATGTCTAAAATGAAAACCATAAGTGACAGCTTATGATAAGGATATGGAGCAAAGAAACATTTTTCCATAGCTGGTAGGAGTGCAAACTTGTATAGCCACTTTGGAAATCAATAATGCAGCTTCTCAGAAAATTGAGAATGGATTCACCTCAAGACCCAGCCATATCTCTTCTGAGCATATATGCAATGGACACTCCATCCTACTGAAAGTATACTTGTCCAACTATTTTCATAGTTGCTTTATTTCTAATAGCTCAAAACAGGAAACAACTTAGACGTCATTTAACCAAAGAATGGATGAACATTTTGTGTATTTATACAACCTAGTATTACTCAACTGTTAAATAATAAATAATTAAAAGGAGCAATTTTTCAAATGGATGGACCTATAAAAAAATCATAACGAGGAAATTCAGAACCAGAAAGACCTACATGGTATGTATTCACTTGTAACCGTATATTAGTTATAATACAAAGGATAATCATGTTATAATCCATGGATGCAGAGAGCATAAGTAACAAAAATGGTTCAAAGATGGACACAGGTATCTTCCTGGAAAGGGGAAATAGAGTAGATATTGATGGTAGAAGTGGGATCTAGGAATAGCAGGCATTTTGGAGGATGAGGTTGAAAGTACAGGAAAAGTGACGTGGAACTGAGGGAGATTTCTGGGGCAAGGCAGAAACCTAGGGCAATGGAAACTCCAAAGAATGTAAAAGCACAACCCTACTTAAGACCCCTAGAAATGGGAGACATAAAGCCTGATCTGGTCATCTCCTGTAACCAGACATATTTCCAATTGGAGAGTTATGACACCAACTCATCCACAAACCTTTCAACCTACAATTTGTCCTGCCTGCAAGATGTTCTAGGCCGGGATCCACCTCTAACACTGCCTGGAAAACTAGTAGCCAGAGGTTGGATAGCTCAGAGAACTAGAATGGAAACATGCATTAGGTGCACAGAAAACAACTCAACACAAACAAGAGCAGAAACAACAACAAAATAATATAATGATTTCTAATGATAATCTGCTATACTCATAGACAGGAACTTAGTATAATCCCCATCAGAGAATCTTCATCTAACTTCTCATGGAAACAGTTGCAGACACCCACATCTAAACATTCGGTGGAACTTGGACAATGAGTGAAACAGATCGTGAGGAGCCTTGCTGAAGTCAAGGAGTCAAGGATACCACAAGAAAACCCACAGTATCAATTTACCTGAAATAATGGGGACTCAAAAGACTAATCCAAGAATCTGGAAGATTCCTTTAGGTTGACCTAGGCCCTCTGCATATATGTTTGGTTGTATTAGATGTCACTTTTGTTATAGCTTGTTGTGGGATCTGGGTCTGTCTCTGACACATTTGCCTGACATTGGGATCCTTTTACTCCTACTGGTTTGCCTTGGTCCATTCCTTAATATGGAGAGAGCTGGCAAGTCTTACTGCAACTGGATAGGCTGTATGGAGATGATATTGTAGAAGGCTTTCTTTCTTTATTAAAGGAAACTCTAAAAAAGTGTATTTGGGTAGGGAGAAGGGAAGGACTTGGAAGATAGGATGCTCTGACAACTGTGGTCTAGATATAATATAAGAAATACTAAAAACCAAAATCTTTAAATCATTACTAAAATTATTATATTTCATGAAATAAAAAATGCAGGTTACTTCTGCTGCTATTATTGAATAAAATGTACTGAAAAGTAAAGAGTTGTTTGGGAGCCTTTAATACAATGGCAGATTGGTTGACATTAGGATGTAGAATAAGCCCAAGGTAGGCAAAAGTGTTTGCTTTAACATGGAGATCAAAATCGAGGGTATATGTAGGAAAGAACTTAGATCACTGGGATAGATTTAGAATCTGCCTCTAGAAATGGAATCAAATTAAAGTTTGTATATTGGAAACACATGTAAGAATGTGTTATGTCTTAGAACTAAGGCTCTAAGCCAAGAATAGTCCTACCTAAGGCTATGGATAAAATCATCATCATCATCATCATCATCATCATCATCATCATCATCATCATCATCATCACATGGAGGCATTGGAAATCCATTTCTAAAAGGGGACACAGAGACATCAGAAGAAAGAAAGATGGCTTTCTCATAATTGCTTTACATGAACTGTTGCATGCCCCCTTGATCAGCAAGAAAGATGCAACCACCAGTTCTTCTAACAGCAGTTTATTCAGGAACCTTGAACAATCTTCATCATCTCCCTCTTCATCTCCCCCGAGCCCTGGGCTACAAGCCCTTTTACACTCTCATATCCACTTCAATTGCAGCAGGCCACATCACCTCACCAGGTGCATGGCCTCAGTCAACCAGAAGGGCGGGAACATATCACCACCAAATATGGACCTGTTTACCACAAGCTCCATAGCCATCTTTAAGGTGCGGGTTCGGGTAGCCCAGGGGAGAGGCCGTAGCTTCCTACAATGAACGTGACTAGGAAAATTTTGCTTTCTCAGTACCTACTTTCTTTTGTTTATTGGATATTTTATTTATTTATATTTCAAATGTTTCCTCTTTCCAGGTACTCCTTTGGAGACACCCTATTCCATCCCCAATTACTCTGCCTCTATAAGGTGTTCCCCCACCCATCCATCACTCCCATCTTCCATCCCTGTCATTCCTCTACTGTGGGGATTTGAACACTGTCAAGCCCACGGGCTTCTCCTCCCACTGATGCCAACAAGGCAATCCTCTGCCACATATGCCACTGGATCCATTGTTCTGTTCTTGAGTACTTTTTTGTTGGTGGTCAAGTCCCTGGGAGCTCTGGGGCAGTCAGGTAGTTCAATGGAATAGAATTGAAGACCCAGAAATGAAGCCACACACATATATTCTCTTCATTTTTGACAAAACATCTAAAACCATAAAGTGGGAAAAAGACAGCATTTTCAACAAATGGTGCTGGTTCAGTGTAGAAGAATACAAGTTGATCTGTTCATATCTCTCTGTACAAAGCTCAAGGCCAAGTGGATCAAGGACCTCCACATAAATCCTGGTTCACGGAAACTAATGGAGAAGAAAGTGGGGAAATGCCTCACGACATGGGCACAAGGGAAATGTTCATGAACAGAACACCAATGGCATATGCTCTAAGATAGGACATAATAAAATTGCAAAGTTTCTGTAAGGCAAAAGATACCATCAACAGTACAAAACTGCAGCCAACAAATTGGGTTAAGATCTTTACCAATCCTATATCCAATAGAGGGCTAACGTCCAACATATACAGAGAACTCAAGAAGTTAGACTCCAGAGAACCAAATAACCCTATTTAAAACTTGGAAACAGAGCTAAACAGAGAATTTTCAATGGAGAAATTTCAAATGGCTGAAAAGCACTTAAAGAAATATTCGATATCCTTAGTCATCAGGGAAATGCAAATCAAAGCAAACCTAAGATTCCACCTCCCACCTGTCAGAATGGCTAAGAACAAAATTAGGTGACAGCAAATACTGGTGAGAATGTGGAGAAAGAGGAACACTCCGCCATTGTTGGTGGGACTTCAAGATGGTAACACTACCTTGGAAATCAACCTGGTAGTTCCTCAGAAAATTAGAAATAGTTCTACGTGAAGACCTCGATATACCAGTTCTGGGTATATCCAAAAGATGCTTCAACATAAAAGAAGGCTGTGTACTCAACTATGTCTATAGCAGCCTTATTTATAATAACCAGAAGTTGGAAACTTCCCAGATGTCCCTCAAGAAAAGAATGAATACAGAAATTGTGGTCCATTTACACAAAGGAGTACTAATCAGCTATTAAAAACAATGACTTCATGAAAATTGCAGACAAAAGGATAGAATTTGAAAATATCATCCTGAGTGAGGTAACCCAGGCACAAAAGAACACACATGGCATGTACTCACTGATAATTTCAGCCTCATAAACATTTCCCAGCACAACATAGATGTTGAAATGCCAATGTAATATCATCTGGCATCCTGAATTAAAAGATAACTGTTCTATTATAATGATGAATGTGGATACCTTAAGGACTCTACACTGCAAACAGATAATTCACAGGATATCATATTTAATTGTGACCAGTGATAGAAGAGAAAATATATTTGACTGCTCCCAGGTTTTTCTGTTGCTCTTCTATCCACCTTCCCTTAAATGAATACAAATGCAATATGGGAAACAGATTGAGTCACAGAATACACTTATTTGATAATTACCTCTATTTCCTTTCAAGTGGAAATAATAACTTCCAAGAATGCTTCCTCTTTTTTTTTTTTTTTTTTTTTTTTTTTTTTGGACAACTATACCCGAGTGTCCCAGGAATTCATTCATAGAAGCATCTGAGCTTATGACTCCTTGTGGTCCTGCACACAGGTGTTCTCCACAGGTGAAGTCTGATGAAGACAGGAAAGAGCCTGATATCTCCTGTCATTACCTTTTATAAATGGGAACTGCTAGAGCTGGATCCAACTGCCACCAAGAGGAACCTGGCTTTAAGAGGGATATTATAGTAATATTGACACAACTTAAAATCTCGGATGTGTAAGTAATTTTCCCTATGTAAACTAGATCCATTTATACCTTAAGCTGAGTTCTGTGAAGACTGAAGTTATAGGAATATATTATTGCTTAAGCCAGATCATGTAATTTCAGTGTAACCCATAATAAATCTCCCTGCAGTGGAGGTCATTACCAGCAGAGAGCATAATAGAGCTAAACATACCCAGTAGAAAGTTGAGGTGGGTTTTCAGGGGACTCTGTTTCCTTTGTGGATTTCTTTCTTCAGTGTATTAATTAATCTCTTCCTCCTTGATTGACATGTGATGTCTTATACTCAAAATCATAAAGATTCTTTGTTAAACAATTCATGTATATATTTTTTGTTCATATCTGCTTTTAAATTTTTTTGAAGTCAAGTCATAGAATGCATTATGATAATAGAATCCCATTCCCCCAATTTATCCCAGATCCATTCTAGCTCTCCATTAATCCAAATACACCATTTTTTCTGTGTAGAATGCAAAACTAAGTAAAAGTAATTTGAAAAGGGATTAAAATCAAACAACGAAATCCACATAATAAACAAAAGAGACACACCCAATAAAACCACATCTTTGTAGTCAGGATATATAGGCAAAAACATAAGTAAGACAAAAAGAAATGCACAAAGTTTTATAGTGCTATGTGGCAAAATAACTACAAATTACCCTTGAGTTCCATTTTGTTGTTGTTGTTGTTGGCTCTCATCTGCTAAGCATGTCTTCCATGATTAAGTGTGGTTAATAGTGCATGTACTGTGGGATAAGCAATGTCTACCCATTCAAGTAACTCACAAGCTAAACTAAAACAAAAAGCTCATTGATGTGCTCTCTATTCAGTTTTCTGCAAACATATATCTTACATAGCCTAAGGACATGACAAAAATTAGAGCACATGACAATGCTAATAACTTAACTACAAGTGTTATCTAAATATCACCAGTTTTTATAAACTTTCTTTAAATTTAATATTTTTGTAAAAATACTTTATCATCATAAACCCACATCATAATCTGAACACAAAATCATTCCATCATCACAAAGATATTCCCAAACATATACTAGACAATTATGAACTGTTCATCATGTCTTGATTTTTGTTGCAGAAATAAAATTTATTGACTGAAGTCAGTTTTAGTTGCTAAGTAGAGAGAGATGCTCACCAAGATGTTTCAGATTTGTTTCTTGAAGGATAAGAGAGGTTCAGTCTGGTTGGAAGAGACTGACACCTAATAGGTCACTCCAGTTACTTTTTTCAAACATTATAGAAGGTTAATTAGAGCTAGGAAAGATTCCAACTACCAAAGTTATCTTGTACTTGCTGCTCATGAGAGCCAACAGCTCACACAGATCTCAATGTCTTTTCACCATGGCTAACCATAATCAAAAGTAAGAACACCAGGTTCAGCGGTCAGTGACGCTGTAAGCTCTCAAGTAGCACCAAGTGCAGACCTTCCAGAGAGACAACACTGCTTCAAGGTTCAAACTGTCTTGAAGGAAGTTTCCATCTCCTACTGATTGACCCAAGCATAGCAAAGTCTTTATGGAGACCTTTCCCTCAGTGCTAGACACAAAGGCTTTTCTATATGTTTAACATAAAATCTTTACTATACATATCACTACAAAAGTATAATGCTTATTTTTCATTATTCAATAATTCACTTTCCTTTATTCCAAGTATCCCTGCTTTGTTTTGTAATGGAACAGGCATTCATTCTATATACTCTATAGTTTTTTTTTTACTTACATAAAGAATCTAGATTATTATCATACTTTTGCATAAAATTTAAATTTGCTATATAATACTCCAATCTATAATTTCTACATTTCCCAATGCCATTTCATGTTTTAAACATTTGTCTTTATTATTATCTCTGCTTTAGTTTATCTCTATTTTACTATATCATCCCCCTAAATTTCTTATACACTAATGACCCATTTCTAGTCTCTTGGCTTCCACAAATTAAGTTCACAAATAAAATATTCAAGTTTACAAACACATATGGATAAGAACATGAAGCATTTTCCTTAAGGAAATGGGAGATCTCATGTAGCATATTTTTTCCAATGCCATCCACATACCTACAGATGTCATGGTTCATTTTACCACTGATTTTTTAAATTATTTTTACCACATTCCACATAGTCATTATATCTTTCTGCTTTGTTGTAAATCTAGAATTATTCCTTTCCTTAGCTGCTGTGAATAGAGCATGAACATCATCCTGTGAATGAACATGGATGGGCTAGTGTCTATAATAAGCTGTAGCATCATTTGAGTACATACTTTGGAGGGATATAGTAGGGACTCAGCATAATTTTATTTATTATTGTTTGGTGAATTCTCCAAACTTATTTCCAAAGTCACTACACTAGTTTATATTTCCATCAATGATGAAAGAAGTTTATTATTTCAGCACATCCATATCCACATTTTTTATTCATTTATATTCTGGAAGATGATGATTATGTTCCTCATGCTGTCAAATTTGAAAATTAAACTTCTTTGAATTTGTCTTTCAACCTTAAGCTAAGTACTTTGGTTGCAGTAATCAGAGAAACCAGCCTTCAACTGAGCAGTAAATTCTCTCTGCCTACTAGGTTTTTTAGTGCAGGCAAGTGCTATACAGCTTGAAGGAAGAGCAAAGACATCAGTGATATCATGCAATATGAGAGTTTGCAGTCTACAGTATCAGCCTTCAAGAAAGATGGATTCCATAGGGTCTGTTACATAGTGACCAATTGCTTCCTAATTGGATATGTGGCCTGATCCATATGAAATATAGAAATAACAATTTTACATATATTTAGAATTTTCATGCAAGTGTATTTTGTATACTGTGCATATTTCTTTCTTAACCTTTACCCTTCTTTTTCTTGCCTCTCATATTTTCCCACTATTCAACTAAACATTTTCACTGATACAACATCATGTATTTGCATAAATTGTTTTATGTAACTATAGAATATATGAGGCTGGGCGTGGTGGCGCACACCTTTAATCCCAGCACTCGGGAGGCAGAGGCAGGCAGGTTTCTGAGTTCAAGGCCAGCCTGGTCTACAAAGTGAGTTCCAGGACAGCCAGGGCTATACAGAGAAACCCTGTCTCAAAAAACAAAAACAAAACAAAAACAAAAACAAACAAACAAACAAACAGCAAAAACAAAAACAAACAAACAAACAAACAGCAAAAAAACAAAACAAACAAAAACAAAAGCAAAAAAACTATGGAATATATGAGCTAGTAATGAGAGTTCCTTAATTATCTATGTTCTTGAGATGGTCTCATTTAACATAGTTATTTCCAATTACATCCAGTTTCCTAAAAGACATCTATATTTATTTATTTCTGATGAAAATCCTTTGATAAATAAATTATATATAATATATATGAATATATATATATACATATGTGTATATATATGTATATATGTATTATCATTTGATCATTTGAGTGAGTTTTTTAATATATAATCTTTTGGAAAGGTAAATTCAAGAGCATATGTCTAAAAGGAGGCTCTAAATTCATATAAATATCATTATCATCACAACCACCACCTGTAAATTAATCTGATATTATTGTCCCAATGAGGAGTAAGAGTATCAGACAAGAAAACTCTGAAGTTGACTCCCTGATGTTATATGCACAGCATCTGTACAGGTCTCAAGGAAGGGGTCTGAGGTACATATCGAACTTTTGAACTTGGACCTCAGCATCCTGCTGCCCAAACATTGTGCCTTCTCCTTCCTTCTTCTCCAGCTGTACTAGGTCTTTATATAAGAAGTACCCTGCTCATGATTATGCAAATTAATTGAATCTATGGCAGTAAATACAGAGATGTCCACACCCTGAAAACAACCTATGATCAGTGTCCTCTCCACAGTCCCTGAACACGCTTACTCTAACCATGGAATGGAGCTGGATCTTTCTCTGCCTCCTGTCCGTAACTGCAGGTAAGGGGCTCACCAGATCCAAATCTGAGAGGATACAGGGTCTGAAGTGACAATGACATCTACTCTGCTGTTCTCTCCACAGGTGTCTACTCACAGATCCAGCTGCAGCAGTCTGGGGCTGAACTGGCAAGACCTGGGGCTTCAGTGAAGATGTCCTGCAAGGCTTCTGGCTACACCTTCACCAGCTACTGGATTCACTGGGTAAAACAAAGGCCTGGACAGGGCCTGGAATGGATTGGGGCTATTTATCCTGGAGATGGTGATACTAGCTACAATCAGAAGTTCAAGGGCAAGGCCACACTGACTGCAGACAAATCCTCCAGCACAGCCTACTTGCAGCTGAGCAGCCTGACATCTGAGGACTCTGCAGTCTATTACTGTGCAAGACACAGTGTTGTGACCACATCCTGAGTGTGTCAGAAAACTTGGAGGTGGAGAAAGCTGCCCTAGGACTGAGAATCCAGGAAAGATTAACCTATAGACTTGATCAAACATAATCATTTGGGGCATCCGTTTTTCTGTATCCTCCTTACACTCTTATAGAGACTTTTTCAACTATGTAATTTGACATGTAAGAATAAAGTGGTTCTGGTTTAGGATTAACCTACCTTACACCATGCCTTTTCACTCTTGATTACATCCATAAACATGTTTCTTTTTCAGCAAAACAGTAAAAAAGGGAAAATCATGACGATGTACCATGAAAATATCTCGATTCTGAAAGACTAGAACTTCCGTTGAGATAGGTATGGAAAAAGTGTAACACAAATTTGCCAGGGACCAGCCTTGGTTGAGGGCAGGGCCTGGAGAACAGTGGATACAAGAGCAGTGAAGAGAAGGAACGATCAGACATGGGACATCACTCACTTCAAGAGAGATGGGACAGAAAGGAAGCGCATCTCAGTATGTCTTTTCCTACTCCGACAACTTTTGCATCTGTCAAGATTTATTTATACATAAAATTATTTCCTCAGAAATGTTATGCACTGATAACATGGCTTTTCAAAGTACATTTTCTTCTAAAGTCTTCCTTGATTACATAAGAATATTGAAAGAGGAGGAAAGTAAGCAAACAGTAATTTCATAAGAAATAAAATTAATGTTAAAAATCAATTTTCTTAAACTCAGTATCTTCTTCCTTAAGATTGGTATCGTAATACCTTGTGCTAGCAAAAATACTAGACAGAATGATTCTATTTGAATTTGGTTTTGTTTCAGTTCGGCATAAGATTAATAGATGAAATTTATTTCCTAATACCTATTATATCAAACAACTTTCTATAGAAGTTCAACCTTTGACCCTTATTCAATTCTTCCTTTCCTTCCTCTTTTTCATTTATATTTGGCAAAAGACTACTGTATTTTCTTTTATTCTTAGAATATTGTTTAGCCCCTTTGCTTAAGCAAGGGCAGTATATCAGTTAAGTTCTGGACTGAGAAGTTTGTTCAGAAAGGCATGCAGTTTACTGAACCAGGGTGCCTTCTTCTGTGTCTCCTTATTGAACTCTTATTTCAATATGATTCTCATCTTTATTACAATTCTATATTGAATAGAAGAACATCATGGTTCCAAAAACTTCTTACTTTTACATTCAGTAAGGTACCAAGGCTTTTCATAGACTTGCATGATCATATCTTCCTATACATACAAGTTCTTTGTTTCTATATTTGAACATTAAATCCCCAGCAATTTCAATTACAACTTGTCATCAATTAAAATTTCCTGAAGTTTTTCTTCTTTAATAACTCTTCTCAAATCCTCCTTCTCATGCTTATTAACAACACTCATTAGTGAATCTGCATGTTTACTTAAGTAATAAGTTCTTAGGGAAGACTCAATTTTCTGCATCATTTTTCGCATGAAATTAATGAAAATTAATTTCATTCTTGTTTACACTGGTTTTTTGTTATCCCAGCTCTAGCTTTTGGATAGAGGCCTTTCACAGTAAGAAGCATGAGTATAGCAAAGATGTGCAGTGACTATCCATCAATGGCACTGAATTGTCAGTCCAGATTGTTCAAGCACTGAATGTTGGCAATCAGCACCTTCAGGATGCTTGACATTGCCAAAATATAACCTGTAAAATCCAAATAACCAAGATCTGGGCCAACAAAAATTTAATTCAGAATCTTCAGTCTTAATTGACTTCAGTGTGTTGTTAACTCTGGCTGTGTGTTCCTGTAACATTTGGGTGTCCATCTTCTGCCTACAGGCTGAGAATTTATAATAGATTTTCCTGTGAAGCAGGAATACTGAAGGATTGGCCTATTTTGTCATAGCAAAGTTGGAAGTTGACTTTCCAGTATCCAGCTTGTCCATAGTTTGGACAGTGTGTTGTCAGTAGTTATGCTAAGGGCAGGGTTTGTTTGTGTTTTTGTTTTTTTTTTGTTGTTGTTGTTGTGTTTTCTTTTGGCTGGTTGTTTGGCCTAGTGGCTAGCATTGCCACACTGGAAACCAACTCCATGAAGAAGTTCTCCATTACCTGTCATCTTCTTTGAAATAAAAATGGGAAACTGCCAAGAGCTAGTATGTCTCACTGTCATCAACAGCCTTGTGTTATTAAAACACTTTAAATAACTTGTCCTATAAATCTCTGAAGGGTTTGAAGGCCATTTACTTGTCCAAACTAAATCAAAACAGGCAAATTTTCTTGTTTCTAGTAAGTTACTATGTGCTTAACTTTGAAAACACTTGCATGAGGCAAAATAAAGCTTATTTATTTACTTAACTAGTGCATCTAACAATACTTCAAGTTTCATTATTATATGTGACTAATTAGTAATTTACATTTTTAATTATCCTAATAGTTTGTAATAGTAACTTTTGAAGATTATAGTTTTAGATTATATTTTAAATGAGTTGCCTATGTACAATATCTTAATCAACTGTTGATACAATTATGCTGCATGTTGTAACTAATATAATCTTAAATTTCTGTCAGTATATAAAAATCCATACCAATGTAAAATATTTGAGGCTTGTTACTTTTTAGTCTTAAAAGTAGATACAAGAGCTATGCTGCTTTTCCCTTTTAATGAAGATACAGTACTTTTTCTTTTTCTCAATGTCCCCCTTTTTCTTTTTTCATGTCCTCCCTGTCTTTACCCCCTAACACTATACATGAGAAAAAGAGGACAGAGGGAAGAAAAGGAATAATAAAGAGATAGCTGAATCAAATATCTGTCCTGTAAGATTGTTTTCAGCTGTCTAGGGGCAAAGGAACTTTGGGGTTGGGCACCATAAGAAAATTGGAATAGTGCCCAAGTCCAAGTCCAAGAGGAACTAGCTGTATCATTTATTGACCAGTCTCCGTGGCATAGGAAAGTGCAGGGCTTAACTGAAGTTATGGCTGAATCATTCTGTGAGGCTGGATCATCTGAGTTAGTCCCATTGAAGTTATCCTGGTCACAAAATTTTGAGAACACACAGCAACTGAGGCTGTCTGTGAGGGTGAATCTACTGTGCCACTTAATTTGTCATCATTGCTGTCTGGTATTTTCCTCTGAAAATATATAAGCTTTTAAACATAACATAGATTTTGCCTTAACACATGTATAAATTTGTGGTTTGAGTAAATCAGCTAAAATCTACTCTTACTTGAACAAGTGAAAAGCATGAAAATTTGTAAGTCGGTTTGAACTGTATAAACAAACTGAATATAATCTTCATCCTCTTGTAATCCCTGAATTACTGATGCTAACTCTCTGCTGATAATTGTCTCATTTCTTTAAAGTCCCACCAAAGAGACTTCAGTGTTGTGTACTGACAGTTTGCCTCTGCGTTTTCTCTCACAGAAGCTCCCGTCCTCCCTCCAGCCTGCAGCAAGTGTGATTTGCAGACAGCTGGTTTCTGTGCTGCATCCTCCCGCAGCAAACCTTGGGCTCCCTTCCCCTCCCTGACCACTCCAAGTGAAGCCAGTCTATGGTTAGAATGGTACTACCCATAAAATTCCCCTTAGTGGAGACATCCCAAGGAGCCAAACGTTAGAGGGAGAAATCTTCCCTGCCTCTGCATCTCCAAAACCAACATTCTGATAGACAGACGCCTGTCCTTGGGACCTTAAATAAATAACAAACTCAAAGGAGATTAGGGCCCTGCATTTAAGTCATGGAGAAAAGGTAGTCAGAGTTCACAGACAGTAACGATGGGCCTTAAAATTAGTCCCTGAACAGACACCCATTAACCCCCCTCCAAGCTTCAGTTCCTTCCCACCAAACGATTCCTGCCCTCCACTGCCCTTTTCTGTGAACATTCAGCGGATTCCCAACTATACTCTATATAAACCATGTGTTTTCCGGACTCAGGCATTGCTTGCCAGCATTCAAACCGTGAGTGTGGTGCATGTGATCTGAGTTCAAACTTGAAAAAATAAGACTCTTTTGCAAGTTGCATCGGACATCAAAATTCTTGGGCTCCTCCGGGTTTCCCGTGGACTCAGAGCATAACAATCCATGTCATATGAAAAGATGGCACGTAATGCTAAGTCATAAGGACTCTTCGCCTAACAAGATATATTGGCTATGCAGAGACATGTCTTAGCCAGTCTCTGAGCTGTTCCCGAGTAGAGGACTCAATAATCACATTACCTGTGTTTATTTTTTATTGTTTTCTGTTCATGTGTGTTTTGGTTACGTTGTTGGTGTTGTTCTTTTTGTTGTTCTCCTCCTCCTCCTCCTCCTCCTCCTCCTCCTTTTTGGTTTCTTCTTTTATACCTGCACCCAAGAATGTCAGGATGTCTCCCACATCAAATACAACCTTTATTAATTTTGAACAAATCCACAGCCTTTCATTTCCTGTTGAAACAAAGGCAAAATCTCTTCCCAACACAATGAATGTCTTTACTTCCATTCTGAAGTTATCATTACCTTATATTATATGGTATGATTTAATCCAGCAATCCTTTATAAAATCAAGTGTTTTTCTGCACCTGTGCTAACTGCCTCAGTGACCCAAAATATTAAAGTGAATAACCATTATTTAATCTATCTCTTGAGATCTCATATCCTTCCTCTGTTTTATGAATAATTATGGTTCTACAACTGTTTGACCTATAGGATTTATGACAGTAACATATTTTATATTATAATATTTAAAGAATTATTGCATTTTACTGAGGACATATATTTTAGCAGTCTCAGTTTTAATCTTTAAATGAATCCCTTAGATAGTCATCACTTCTATTAAATGTGTATTTACAGATTTAGAGTTTTGGAACTCAAGTTAAATGCCCATTGAAAACCTGAATAGGTATCATATTTTTATATCTTAATCTTTTTTACAGTCCTGATTTATCCTCTTCCTGTTCCACCCTCTGTTCTCATCCCATGCCTCCTGCCCAACCCCTGTCTCCAACAGGATGTCCCTACCTCTAACCCCCATGACAGCAGACCTCCCACTATCTTGGCCCTCAAGTCTGGGGTCTCTATTAGATGCATCTTTTTGACTGAGTTCAGATACAGTAGTCCTCTGCTTTATGTGTATTGGAAGTCTCATATCAGCTGGTGTATGCTGACTGGTTTGGACGCTCAGAGATCTAAGGAATCCATGTTAGTTGCAAGTGCTGATCTTCCTATAGGGTCACCCTGCTGTTCAACTTCTCCCAGCTTTTCCATAATTCAACCACAGGTGTCACCAGCTTCTGTCCATTGGTTGGTTGTATATATCTGCATCTGACTCTGTCAGCTACTTGTTGGGCCTTTCAGAGGGCAGTCATGATAGGCCCCTGTTTGTAAGCACACCATAGCATAAGTAATAGTGCCAGGCCTTAGGACCTCCAATTGAGCTGAATCCAAATTTGGGCCTGTTGCTGGACCTCCTTTTCCTCAGGCTCCTCTCCAGTTTTGTCCCTGCAGTTCTTTCAGACTGGAATAACCCTGGATCAGAGATTTTGACTGTGGGATGGCAACCTCATCCCTCCATTTGATACTCTGTCATTCTACTGGAGGTGGACTCTACAAATTTCCTCTCCCCACTGTAGGATATTTCATCTAAGGTCCCTCCCTTTGAGTTCTGAGAGTCTCTCACCTACTATGCCTTTGGTACATTCTAGAGGGTTCCCTCACCTCCTAGGGTTGTCCATTTCCATTCTTTCTGTTGGCCCTGAGAGCTTCAGTCCTGTTCCCCTATTCAATACCTGATCACATTTCCCTTTTCTCCTCCCTATCCCCTTTTCCACCCAGGTCCCTCCCCGGCCCTATGATTGCTTTTCTTCTCCCTCGAAAATGGGATTGAGGAATACTCACTTGGGCCCTTCAGCTGGTTAACCTTCTTGAGTTCTGTGGATTGCATCCTGGGTATTCTGCACTTTTTAGATTATATCCACTTATAATGAGTACATACCATGCATGACCTTTTGGGTCTGAGTTACCTCACTCAGGATGATATTTTCTAGTTCCATTCATTTGCCCCCAAACTCATGATGTCCTCATTATTAATTGCTGAGTACTATCCCATTGGGTTAAATTAACGATATTTTCTGTTATCTATTCTTCTATTGTGGAACATCTTTGTTGTTTCCAGCTTCTGGCTATCACAAAAAAGGCCGCTACAAACATAGTGGGACACATACCCTTGTGGCATGGTAGAGCATCTTTTGGGCATATTCCCAAGAGTGGTATAGCTGGGTCTTCAGGTAGATCTATCTTCCAATTTTTTGAAGAATGTCCAGGTTGATTTCCAGAGAGGCTGTACCAGTTTGCAATCCCACCAGCAGTGAAGGAGTATTCTTTCTCTGCGTCCCCACCAACATATGCTGTCACCTGAGGTTTTGATCTTAACCATTCTTATTGGTGTAAGATGGAATCTCAGGGTTGTTTTGATTTACATTTCTCTGATGACTAAGGATTTTGAACATTTCTTTAGTGCTTCTCAGCCATGCGATATTCATCTCTTGTGAATTCTCTGTTTAATGTTATATCCCATTTTTTTAAATTGGGTTGTTTCGTTTTTGGTGGTTAGCTTCTTGAGCTCTTTATATATTTTGGATATTAGCCCTCTATCAGATGTGGGGTTAGTGAAGACTTTAATCAATCTGTTGGTTGCCGATTTGCCCTATTGGTGATGTTCTTTGCCTTACAGAAGTTTTCCAGCTTCATGAGGTCTCATTTATCAATTCTTGGTCTTAGACCTGGAGCCATTGGCATTCTCTTTAGGAAATGTCCCCATATGTCAATGAGTTCTTCAAAATAAAACATATCCCTGTGAGAAATTTCATTTCTTTAGTTACCTTTAGGTTTATTCCATTAGGTAATAGAGCTCGTTTTTATAAAGAAGAGGTATGAAATTTTTTTCATAATTACCTTGGTTTGTCATCAGGTCATAGAATATTTTCTTTAAATCTCTACTATTTACATGAGGATGTTTATGAAAATTTTGAATCTTCTAATACATTTCCTAATAATGACTGATCTATATTCTCACATCCTATTGCCACTGGTCCTGACAAACCTCTATGAAATCAAATATAAGTTATATCTGCTGGTTGATATCTGTTTTGAATTATTTGTTGTAGTTGTCTAAATATCAAATTTAATTCTAAATCACTCAGATTAAGTTCAGTAGATTCAATATACAAAACAACTCTCTCTGCATATGTAAACTCAGTAACTATATTAAGACAATCAGAAAAGTCTAATAGAACCATGAGAATATTCTGTCTGATTTCTCAAGTGAAGAATATATATTTCGAGTTATTCAACTTATTTTTCTGATCTTCTCATTCTTATTAATTCACACATGTGAAAAATATAGGAACTTTAGAAAATGGAGTTACATTCACTGTGTGAGGATGAATCCTATTAGTTCTTGATATAAACAGTAATCACTTGATTTTGGAATATTTGTTGTTAATGTCTCAAAAAATATTACTTGCAAGATTCTCTTTTCCAATCTTCACTGATTACTCATAAAAAGGTAATTTCAGCATTAGATGAAACCAACCCTCCTAAAATTACAACAAACATTGTTCACCCTCTAAATGAACAAAAATCACTCACTCTGTATTTTTGAGAATGGAGCATCATTCCCTTAATTTTTTTTCCTGCTGTTTAGAGGTATTTTCTTTTAGTATCACAAAGAAATTAGTAGATATTATGAAGAAAGTTAGCTGTCACATTTGTTGTTCTTTCTCTGTGTGCTGAGAATGTGCAGTAATTAAATGAGGTCCAAATTGCAACACTCTGAGAGGGTGGACCAACCAACTAACTAACTGCTTTCCAACTGTGCCAGATGCATATCACTGAGGTAACAGGGATAGACTGAGGTAGGATCAAGCAGGATGCTAGAATAAACATGTCTCACCATATCAGTATCCTTTTCAGGATAGCTTTATATCTATGCCATTTGAAATATGGCATGATAACTTCTGAGTATTCTGTATCCAACAATATTTGTTGGCTATTTTTAGCTGAAGTTCTTTGTTAATATTAATATATTGGTTATATTTGGCTGGTGACATTTTCATGCCTCAGACAATGTCAGAGATATACCCAGATAAAGGGATCAGCATATACTTTATATGTTCTATTGGTTTTCCTGGCTTCTTCCTTCATATATTTTTCCAAGATTCTCAGGAGGTCTCACAAAGTCAAACCTGATTTGCACCAACGTGGATGGAATCCACAGCTTTAGTTCTCCTATGGAAACAAATACAGAACCTCTCTCTCAACACAACACATTCCCTTCCCTCCATTCTAATGTTAGGGCATCTTTAATATAAACAGGCAGATTTAGTTCAGCAGATTTAGTTTTTGCATAATCCAATGTCTCTCAGTAGCTAATGTTTTTTATTGATGTTGTACATAGGCATTCAAAAACTTAAAGTTGATAGAACACTATGTGATCAATCTCTAGGGGTTTTTGTTTTTCCCTTGGTTTGTTGAGAAGTGTTTCTTTCTTATATCTGCTCCTGCATCTGTAGAGCCTTCACTCTCATTTCCTTCTAAATGTCATTTAGCTTTCTTTCCTTATAGATCTTTGAGAAAAGACTTGATTTTTTTTTACATTCCTTGAGTTTTCTGCTTTACTGATTGAGGCTGCTTTGGCTTTGGCATCTGGATTATTAATATTTATATCCAGACCAGTGCTGTTTAATTTTTCTACAGACGAGTTTCTCTGCTGCTCACCTGAGATGGCCAACTTGACTTTAATATCAGGTCTCCTTGGGACATTTGCCAGCCACTGGTTACCTTGTTTGCCCCTTGTTGAACTACATTCAACAGTCCATTTCCTGCCTTTCACATACCTTCTGCATATTCCAGAAGAATTGGACCTTCTCTATGGATAACTTTAGAAATAAAAACATTGTTTCTGGATATGTCTTGACTAAAATCCTAATTCAATGCAGCAATTAAACATTTGATGTTTGGCTCTTCTTAAAATCTACATATTTTTGTTTTCTATTCAATTTGGATTCATAACAATTTTAGATCTAGCCACCTGACCCGTCTTGAGGAGCCAATGGGGCAAAGCTACCATCTGTGGGATTATGACTGAACACCTTTAAGTCAGAATCCCGCCCAGGCGGAACGATACGGCAGCGCCGAAGGAGCCTCGGTTGGCCCCAATTTGGATTCATAAAAAGTTTAGATCTAGCCTTTCTATGGGATGTCTTCTATCATCTCCTTGAAGCTTGCTACTATCTGATGGCACTTGTTAAACACTAACCAGATAAGCCAAATTTGGTTTCCAAGAAAACTTTGGCTAACTTTCATGAGTTTCATTATACAGTGGTTCACGAGGCCTTAAATTTTTTCTTCTGCCTTTATTTTAGTATCAATCTATTACTCACATTTTTCCATATTTTCCTCTAACACTTGTCTCCAGTTTTTCTTAACTTTATTCAGAGTTTCTTTTTTTCTATAATTTTGCTTCTTATGCCTGTCTTTATTTTTCATGTTTTTCTTATAACTCTAAAGCCCTCTTTTAAAAGAAGACATCAAAGCAATATGATTAGTAAGACAGGTATAATAAATACAAACATAATAACAATCATAATTGGTAATGTGTTAATTTTAATTAGGTCAAATATTTCTTTCTCCTTACAATATCATTATATAGAGTCCAAAAGGTCTGTGTTACTGATTTTTTCATCTTAATTTCTTGTATTTACTTTAAGCTGATTAATTTTAATTTTTACTTGTCTATGATTTGTCATACCCCATCCCTTTTCCTCTTTAGTATTTAAAAATATTTTTACCTGATCTGAAGTTTGGCTGTGTTTATATTTCTTTGATTTGTCTTTGTGAAACTTTAAGAATCTTTTTTTGTTAGCAAAGAAAAGCAAAATACCAAAAACAAACTGTTTTTCAAGTTCTTTGAAAATCAAAGTTCATTTAAAAAATTACTTTGTCTCTGTAAAAAAATAATGCATTTCTAAATGTTTTGTGGGGGATTTTTGGTGGAATTTTCATTGGATGATAAAACATCATCTATAAGAGGAAATAATTTGGCATTTTATTTTCATTTCATAATTTACTATACTTTTCATGTTGCCCTAAGCTGTTGCTTCATTCATTGTTAAACATGAGTGGGGACAGTATACAATACTGATTTCTTCCTTACTCACTAGGATTGTTTGTAATTTTTAATCCATTTAAATGGTCTGTGATAGATAGACTTTACTATGCTGAGATATGTTCCCTTCTGTCCTATACTCTCTAGGAGTTTAATATCCAATAAAATAGACTTTCAAAAAAAACTTATCAAGTGAGATAAGAAAGGACACAGCATATTCTTCAAAGAAAAAAGATCTGTCAAGAGAAAGTCTCAATTTTTAACATCTGTGCCCCAAATGATAGAGCACCAAAATTTATAAAAGAAACTTTGCTAAAGCTCAAAACACACATTGAACCCCACACAATAAGAGTGGGAGGTTTCAACACTCCACTCTCATTAATGGACAGGTCATTGAAACAGAAACTAAACAGAGGCACCGTGAAACTAATAAAGCTTATGTACAAAATTGTCTTAACAGATATCTATAGAACATTTTACCCTAGAACAAAAGAATACACCATCTTCTCAGGACCTCATGGTACCTTCTAAAAATTGACCATATAATTGGACACAAAACAACCCTCAACCAATACAAGAAGATTGAAATAATCCCATGCAGCATATCAGATCACCATGGTCTAAGGCTGGTCTTCAAAACAGCAAAAACAATAGAAAGCCCACGCACATGTAGAAACTGAACAACTCTATACTCAGTGATAACTTAACCAGGGAAGAAATAAGAAAGAAATTAAAGACTTCCTGGAATTCAACAAAAGTAATGACACAACATATCCAAACTTATAGGATACAGTAAAAACAGTGCTAACAGGAAAATTCACAGCACTTAGTAACCTGGTAAAGAAACTGGAGAGATCTTAAACTGGCAACTTAATAGCACACCTGAGAGCTCTAGAGCAAAAAGATTCATTCTGGATGAACTGAGTATTATCTTTGGGTGTATAGACACCTGTAAGCCTATCAGACTCCATTAGATAATCTTACTTCCACGGATAATTAGACAGTCCCGGTAAAACCCAATGTGTCCAAAAACAAAACAAATTGCAATGAACATGGAATAAGGCTGATAAGGAGAAGAGGAGTCTCACAGAAACAGCAGGAAGGTAAGAGTGGTGAGTGTAACTATGTTGTATTATGTACATCTATGAAATTATCAAAACCAAATGTAATTCATTAAAAGACATGCTTCGTCAACACCTTAAAGAGACATAAGGACTACCACTCTGGTGGCAATAGCAAAGCTTTACTGGTTTTTCCAGCTTATAAATATGGGGTATGACTTTGCAATTTTTGCTCAAAGAATAACATCTTTACTCAGTTAGACTTAACACATGATATTATCATTCTTTGATTCATTTTCTCATAATAAGAACTTCTTCAGAAGTAGGGACTGTTTATCAGCAGTCCCAAGGACATCCTCCTCTCAGGCAGATGTTAACTAGGAACAAGGAAAAACACTGACTCACAGAAAGTTATGTTAGGACATCCCTCCCTTCCAGGAGAGACAGTCCGTGAACTTTCCCCTAGTTGAATTCTCGGACCCTTTCAGGCCAGAACCAAAGGGAAGCCATTGTTCTCCTCATTCCACCCTTTTTTCTTTAATTAAATGAACATAGGAGGCAGATGATCCCTTTCCACAGCAAGTTTTAACTTCTTCAATTCAATCAAAGTTTTATGAGTCTGTTGCACTACTCCACGAATTAAATGGGGAAATAAAATACATCCCATTATTAATAATCCTGCCATAATTATAAAACCAATTATCCAATTTTTAAAAAATGGAAAAGATGGAAAGGCAGATTTAAGAGCATCAACAAAGATTTTAGTCTTTTCTGCAATGCTAACATCAATTTTTGGAGTGTTCATAATATCTTGAATATGTTCTTTTAACTCATTTAAATCAAGAGATGTATTAGAATTATCCCATACTCCTTGTAAATGGTTTTGTATCTTATCCCAAGAGAACTTAGTATCATCATATGGAACTGGGGTAACACAAATGGTCTTAAATTCAGCATAACAAATGAGTAATTCTCGGGTAGCCTTAATCTGCAATTGACGACCCAATTAATCAACTGTATCCTTTAAAGAATTCACTTTAATTTCCATTTTTTTTCATTTCATTTTTCTTGAGCATATAAGGCTTTTGTAACATTAATAGCCAAGCCATTAACAAACGTTGCAGTATGTATACTTTGTACTAAGGACACAGAAGCAACTGCTGTTACTGTAATAGCAAATATCAAGGCAGCTATTCCTGCTATAATCTTGCCTATGGCCCTTTTAGATTGTAACAACAATTTTGTGGATGCATACTCAAGAGTTGTTAGGCCTTTATCATCATACCAATCCTTAGTCAAATTAACTGGTAAATAAACATAATCAGGTTGCTTAACAATCAAAAAATTACTTAAAGTAGAGTTAACAATATTAGTTATTTGACAATTAGTACAATTGACAGTATTATTATCTATTAATAAATTTCCACTCAAAAAGGCATATGGTTCTGGAACACTTGCACGTGCAAAATTTTCAGTCTTATTTTGTTTATCTTGGAATGCCATGATATTTCTGATAGGAATCCAGGTAATGTTAATTCTTTTAACTCTTATCATTCCAAGGGCTGCAACAGCTTTCCATAACAAAGAAAAATAAGTCTCATTATCTTTTGGCCAAATTCCATAAACCAAATTAATAGGACGATGATTAGTGTAATCCAAAATATTCCAATCACACAAAGTGGTATTAGAACAAACAGTCTCATTAGCGTGGCAATCTCTCCAAAAGGGAGAAAAATCCAACTTCGGGGGTAAAACAGTCATGCATACAGGAATCCGCCGTGGAGGACATTCGGGGCCTCTTCTAGGATCATTTAATACCGGATAATAAAAGTCCAGGGCCCAATGTACGCCTGCATTAAAATTATTGTCCCAATCATTTTGTATGTTAATTTGTTCACAATTTTCAGTCAAGTTCTTATCAAAACACAACAAAGATCCTTCATATTTACCAGAGTAATTTAAAAAGGCATGAAATTGTAATATATGACCATCAGAATACTGTCCTAAATATTTGGTTTGGTTAACATAAACAGGAATATCTACATTCTCATCACAAGTGACAGGATGAATTATAGGTGGATTTGGAACATACGCCCAATAAACTTCTGCAGAGCAGCCTCGATGTAAAATCCAGATAATACTAACAAGGCAGTCAGCTTCATTTGATCCTGTGCTGCCATAGAAGTCATCATTCGAGGTTCCCGGCCGTGGTGTTGAAGGGAAAGACGGGACATCTGTCTTCTTAATTTTCCCATCTTGGTTTTAGGCATGACGTACACACCTGGATGGCAACCATCGAGGGGAAGATGTGTCTATGGAAAAACACAAACATATCCACGGCCCCATAAAAGTACAGGATCTGAGCTGTGTAATGAGCCATCCATCGGATCTTTCCAATAGACTAAAGGTTTTGCTTTATCTTCCGGATGCCAATGCCTGTCAGCTGCAGACAGCCCATCGGCATCCAGTCAAAAAATTTAAAGTAAATAAAGTATGAGAAAGAAGATATTTTGGAGTATCCTTAAATCCCCATATCCCCCTTTTTAATTTTTTCAAATGAGGCTTTAAAAGACCGTTGGTCTTTTCAACTATTCCTTGTCCTTGAGGATTATAAGGAATTTTTGTTCTTAAAACAATGCCAAATTTTATGCAAAATTTTTGGAAAGCTTTACTGGTATAGGTTGGTCCATTATCAGTCTTAATTACCTTTGTTATACCCAAAACAGAGAATCATGACAATAAATGTGTACAAACATGAGAAACTATTTCTCCTATTAATGCGTTAGCAACACAAAAATGAGAGTAAGTATCAATAACTACATGAACATAAGATAACTTACCAAATTGTGGAACATGTGTAACATCCATTTGCCATAAATCATTAGGTCGCAAACCTCTGAGATTTACACCATAATGAGGTATAGGCAATAATGGAGCATAAGAAAGTCATTGCTTAACAATCTGGAGAGCTTACTCTCATGTTAAACCAAATTGTTTTCTTAATGATCTAGATGATTGATGATGTAAAGCATGAGATTGTTGTTCTTTTTCTTTATTTAATTAATAAACCTTAGTAAATTCATCATCTAGGGCATTTCCTTTTGTCAAATGTCCCGGTAATCCAGTATGACTGCAAATATGTCCAACAAATACAGGATAAATTTTCTAATAATGAAGATTGAATTAAACTTAAATATTGCTGAATAAAAGTAACTTGGAATTAATTAATCATAGTCACTGTTTCAAGACATTGTATGGCATGGGAAATATACACACTATCAGTATAAATATTAAGAGGATCAGGGAAATTTAATAAAATTTGATACAAAGCATATAATTCAGCCATTTGAGCTGACAAATTTTGTAATTTTCAAATATGTGGTTTATCTTGATAAACATACACAGCTCTTCCATTTGAAGAGCCATCTGTAAATACAAGTTTGGCATTTGAAATTGGCTGTTTTTTTAACAACTTTTGGTTAACTTAAGGCTAGGTATAATCTAATTAATATTTCCTAACTATTTTTGAAAATCATTCAAGGTTTTATATTTAGAAATGGAAATTGCCATTTTTTGTGGAAGGAAATACTTAGGATATAATTGAAATCCAAGATATTTATATGGAAAAATCTCACTGAAATTTTTTCTGTTATTTTTAGACCATTATCCTGTAATTACTTTTCCATTAGTGCATATGCACCTAATAATTTTTTTGAAACTTTGGAAGCTAAAAGAATATCATCCATATGGTGAATGAAAATTACATTGGGATAGACATCTTGGACTGATCTTAAACTATTATCTACAAATTTTTGACAAAGTGTAGGACTATTAGCCATTCCTCGAGGAAGGAATTTCCATTGATAACTTTTCATTGGCTCTTTAAAAGTAATAGAAAGAGCACTAAAAGCAAATATTTCACAATCCTGAGGATGCAAAGGAATAGTAAAGAAACAATCTTTTAATTCTATTACTATTTTATAATATCCTTTGTGAATGTCTCCACCTGCTTCATTTTTCAAGGTTTCAAAATACAGGTATTTTATATGGGATGGATGCATAAATTCATGGGAAATACAAAAACATGCATAGAAGCATTTTTAACAACTTACCTTTGGTATAATGATTATCAATTTTACCTAAAAAGTTTACTACGTAAGAGACCAAATATCAATATTTTGTAATAACCAATTTAATTGCTGTTTGAGACAAGAAATAGACATCTCATCAGGTTTTTAAGACTTTTTATTAATATCTTCATGATTTTATCTTACAATTCTTGATTAACACCACAACAGCTTCATAAAAACTACATGGAAATGAAGAAAGATGATTTCACATTAATGTTTTCTTTTACCAAAGAATCGCTGTGGGCACATTGAAATACAATAACTAAAATAAGCAGCTAATGTTTGATTACAATGATAACAATTGATTACAGAAGCTTTTTCTACTCTATATGGAGTAGGCAGGACAGATTGTAATGCTTTCAGAAGTTCCACAGCCTCACTGACATTTTATGTACCTTAAGTTTAAACTTTATTCTGAACAACATCTGAATAGATCTTTAATAACGTTGTTTTGGCTTAAAAATAATTTCTGGGAGGTAGGGAGAGGTGAGGTCCCAAAACTTCCCTACCAGGGTTTGTAAAACAAAAGAAATGGCACACAAGCCTCACTGAGGCTGCTCTGAGCTTTGTATTAACTCAAATGTAAATGTTTTTTAATCTGAGCATTTTGTCTGAGACTTGGCCCTCCTACAGTGAGGACAGATTTCAGGGGAACAATTTGACTGTCTGCCTATACCTCTAATTTTTGGACAGTCTTTCTTAAGACTCTTAAAACATTTAAAACATTTTTTACAACTTTAGTATTGTGAAAAAGTTGCTTGTACAGTAATCTCCTGCAAGGCAGCAACCATAGTCAAAATGTGTGAGAGTCCAATTTTTGCAGAAAGACGAATATATCTAGATAAGTCTGTCTGTTGCTTTGTATGACTGTATGACCGTAGAGAGCTGTATTAGAGCTCTCATAAGATGATTACTCTTGTAGTTATCCTAATTACAATATATAGGTGAATTAAAGATCTTAAATTTGCAATCAAACTGCAAGCTGCAGTAAATGGGAACATTGGCAATTTTAACTGTAATTTTTAGGTTTTTTTATGCATATATATATAAAACTTTTGGTAAGCAAATCCCAATTTTAAACAATTTATTATCTTAAAAATCAATACTAGAAACATCAATATCATGTTACAAAGTTTGGTTGCCAATTTATATATATGAATGCATGACAGTGCAAATTTTAATACTTCATTAAAAAGACTGTTTTAAATCTTATCTCTATAAGTCTACTTTCTAGGTTAAGAATTACATAAATTTATAAGTATCATAGAGGCCTAGTTTTCTGGTCTGGTTTTTGTCATGTGTTGTTATTTAAAATGACTCCAACCATGAGTTACCAACTTAAAGCTAACTTTCTTGTGACCAATGTTACACATTTTTTGATCTTATCCAATAACGTATAAGCCTATATTTTATGACCAAGACATGCAGAGCATATTTACACCTTTATGCCCAGTCAAAAACCAAATGAAGTGGCTACCTGAATCTTATAGATTTAGACCAATCAAATAATTTTATCTTTTTCTAGCTATAATTTTAAGATAAAAAGCACTTTGTCATTTGTTGAACCCAATTGCAGAGAATTTTCTAGGAAAAAAACAACTATCAGACTCCTTCTTTAAAACAGTGTTTCAGCAGGAGCTTCCTTGCTGTGCATCACTCCTGGCTACAGTGCAGGGTAAATTAAATCAACCTCCACTGGGTAAACTGACTAAATCAAGAGATGGAAAGCCAGCAGATAAAGTTTTAACCATTTTTCTTTTTCAACATGAAACATAAAACAACAATCATTCATACAACAAAACAAAGACAAACATAAATTAACACTTGGACAGATTGCTGCACCACACACAGACAATACAGAGAAGGTAGAGAACTTGATATAACCAAATCTAAGAGTGTCTCCTGTAGGGCCTAGAGAGAAGGCCGGACAGCTCCATATTTTCCTCTGTCCCTAGGAGAGTTCTGAAATAGCTTATTTCTATTTTTCCTCGCTTTTGCTAAAAGGTCCCAAACAGGGAATAATTACTTTTTTGAAACTTATTCTCTCTCTCATGTTTAAAGTCTAATTCTTTATCTCTTTCTTCTGGGAATTCTGCCAGAGATGGGAGAGGAGGCACAGTGGTAGCTACTGATAGTTGTTCCTCAGTGCCCTGCTTTTCTAACTTTCTTTTTCCTCCTATTTTCATTTAGAATAGACATTTCATATTTAGGAAGGCTAAGAAGTTTTATTGGAGCTGCTGGAACTGATGGAATAGGCGGCAGCAGACTAGTAGGAGGGGGAAGGCTATCAGCCAAATGTGAATAAGACAGTGGTCACTGTTTTACTGTCAACCGAGTACCAGTGCCCATTCATCGCCTTTTAGGAACATGAGCAACATAAAAGCTTCTAATTCGCTCACCTACTTTATTCCAAGTTTCTACATTAATAGTACCATCCCTAGGAAACCAGGAACACACATCCTCTATAAAAGCAAGAGAGCAATAAATCTGCTTTTTATGTACAGAAATTCCTCTAGCTTTTATCAATGATTTGAGCATTCCTTCAAAAAGTGTTCTTTCAATGCTTGTGGAAACTCCCATCTTGTAGTTTCCCTTGTATTGTATTTACATTTACGACTGTCTCCACTGTACCCTATTCCTTACCTCCGATCCTCTTACTTAGTTGCAGCTGTTGGAGGCAAGCCACTTTCTCTTGGTTCCGACTCCCCGGTTTCAGCATCAAATGACAAAGACCAGTTTCATGAGTACCTTAAAGAGACATAAGGACTACCACTCTGGTGGCAATAGCAAAGCTTTACTAATTTTTCCAGCTTATAAACATGGGGTATGACTTTGCAATGTTTGCTCAAAGAATAACACCTTTACTCAGTTAGACTTAACACACAATATTATCATTCTTGGATTCATTTTCCCATAATAAGAACTTCTTCAGAAGTAGGGACTGTTTATCAGCAGTCCCAAGGACATCCTCCTCTCAGGCAAATATTAACTCTTAACTAGGAACAAAGAAAAACACTGGCTCACAGGAAGTTACATTAGGACATCCCTCCCTTCCAGGAGGGACAGCCCCTGAACTTTCACCTAGTTAACTGCTCTGACCCTTTCAGGCCAGAACCAAAGGGAAGCCATTGTTCTCCTCAAACAAGTAAAGCATTTTGTTACTTTAGGAGGAATTCTTTGCACTTAAGTTAACACAAATTCTCTGAAAAGGATCAAGTTCTAAGTTATTTTTCTTCCTCCTTGGCATTGTGTTTAAAACTCTTCATAGTTAATGCTTTTTTCAACATGCATGAGCAGAGGTTGACCCAACAGCACATGATCTCAGGAGGCTTATGGATCTGCTGGGTGACAATGGATCCTGACTCTATGGAGATGGGAGCCTCCTTCTGGCTATACACCTTCAGGAAGAGCTTCATGCCCTGAACAAAAAGAGAATAAAATCTGTGTAAAGGGTGGAGCTGTCATTGAAAAATCCATTAGTATATCAGTTTCCCCATTCAATAACTAGTTCCCCCTAAAGCTGAGCTAACACTCAAGGCAAAAACTTGTATTTCTCTTCAAGAAACACGGCAGTGTACTCAGAAATGACCCCACTTTGAGTTTGACCAGGACCAGCAGTGTGGTATAGATCCAACCCATCATCTGGAAAGAAATACTATAGGTACACAGAAACATCTGAAGAGTGACACAGAGTCTTAAGTGACTTAAGGTTTCCTGTCCTAGCCTTACATAACTTTTGAGATCATATGATAGAGGAAGTTACTGTGACAAGACAAAATAGGGATGCACAGGGGCTTTGGTAAAACAGGGGTGGATGAAGGATTGGAGGGTAGTGGTAGAGATCATGCTCTTAAAGACAAAGGGAAGGGGGCTTAGGGTAAAGAATTAATGGGGGGACTGGGAAGTGGGGCTTCATTTGGAATATAAATAAATAAACAATTTTACAAATAGAAAAAGAAATATGAAAAACTCAGGAAAAGTCTGCCTTTATTAAAGATCATATCACAGACTTAAGACAGAACGTCATACTTGTAATCAATCTGTGCTACTTTGGGGACTCTTCTTTTTCCCACCCTTTGTGCTTCGGTTTCACCTCCTACCATAGATAGGAGACAAGGAAGTATAGAAGGGAGAGAATGAGATCAAGATCATTGAATCTAATTCCCACTTTCCTTTAGATTCTTCTTTAGTCAGCTACAAACAAACTGTAGCCAATTGCTCTTATCAACTATTAATTTCCAACCCTGCTTCTCAGGGCCCTAGTATTATGTAACATCTGAAAAGTTCCCAGAATTCCAAACATCATAAAATCAGAAGAACTCTCTACCAACCATACCTTGGCTAGAGCATGAGGCACATCATAGTCAGCTTTGTAGTCAGTGGGAAGATGCTCCATGCGCCACACTAGATGTTAATGAAAACACATTCTTATATTTCTATGCTTTTCAAAGACACTACAATTCCAAAATTGTCACTACACAGTTTTGTGCCCTCCATGGATAAAGCATTTTTAACGCAGCACATGTGTCCCTGGCTATTTATGAAGTTATGTCTCAGAAGAGTCTCTTGTCTGTTTTTCTCATACCCTGGAACCAGCGATCATTGCTTCTGGCCCCTTCATTGAAACCTGGCAACTTTGCCTCTGTGTGGTCTGTTCCAGCATCTTTTCCTTCTTGTGGATCCTTTCTAATGCTTATTTTTAATGAGGACATGGGTGATGGTATGTTGATATCTGAATCTCCTGCAATGTATGTCAGGTATTCTCCTATTTCAAGACATGTAATCTAATCACAGAACATAACTCATTGAAACACTGACAATGCTCTGAAAAAGGAATCCATGTGTCACTGCAGGTCTTTTTGCCCCTTTACCCTAAGCGGTCAGTTCCTCAGGTGGCAGTTAGTGTTCTTGCTTTGACTTTTTTCTTTACAGTGTTGATAAAACCTTGTATTAAAATATTTTCTTATGGTATTGACACATCTTGACATCTTCACATTTCAAACATTTTAAAACATGAAGATTATCTTCTCCATAAATATACTTGAATTTTCTGGTGTAGCTTTCTCTAATAAAGTCAGTTCATTTAAAATTCTTTCCAGATATTTACCTATATTCACACCAATAAGTCACCATGTAAATTCTCCAAAGGTATGGAAATCATATTCATTCTAATTTCTAAGACATCCATAGTGAAAACAACAAAGAAGAGTGCTTTAACATCTGTGGAGGGAGTGAAGAGAAAACCCCAGGCCTAGTGAGCTGTGACTCCCAGCATCCTCTCCTCTTCTATGCCCTCCTTTAAGAGGCTCATCTCCAGAGAGAACTGATCAGTTAACCGTGAAGCTGCCTTAAGTTTATTTTTCCCCTGTTGATTTTAAAGTGTCAGAGTAGAGAGAAGTATGCAGATGGACACAGACTACTCCATAATAGGAAACCACAAATATGTGAGGCAGGAAATTGACAGATAAGTAAAGTTAATAAAAATATCACTGTTTTCTATGCAATTACAGAATCTATAACTGCCACACAGCAGCTGATACATATTTTTATCCTTTACAACAATGATTGTACAATGGTGATGCTATAAACTCTGTGGCTCTTTATGTGAAAGAGAGTAATTACTGACAAGGCTCACATAGGAAACCCCCATGGTCGAAGGAACATTGTGTCAATTAACAGGAGAAACATCAACCATTTGAGCTCTAAGGATCTCTATCAAATATACAGCACTCATCAACAGTATTTTATTCTGAGGATAATTTTCTTCTGTTTGCTACTTTCTATGGGGAGCAGAGGTGAGATCCCTTAAGGGCTCCTTTGCTTCTCATCAAAGACTGACTCTTCCTGAGTTCAAAATCTTAAGAACTCCATTAAAGTCAGCAGCTCATGAGGGAATGCAAATTTCTCCAGGCTCCACCCAACCCTACATTGAAAAGCTAACTCTGGGCCTGAGTAAACACTGGTGTGCAGCCATGGGCAGACTTATATTCTCATTCCTGCTGTTGTTGCCTGTTCCTGCATGTGAGTGCCAAGAATCACTAAGGAATGAACTTACATACCCTCACCCTTTTTCAACCTTACCATCTGCATTTTCCTCCACAGATGTCCTATCTGAGATTACTCTGAAAGAATCTGGCCCTGGGATATTGCAGCCATCACAGACTCTCAGCTTGACATGTACTTTCTCTGGGATTTCACTGAGTACTTCTGGTATGGGTTTGAGCTGGCTTCGTCAGCCCGCAGGGAAGGCTTTAGAGTGGCTGGCAAGCATTTGGAATAATGATAACTACTACAACCCATCTCTGAGGAGCCGGCTCACAATCTCCAAGGAGACCTCCAACAACCAAGTATTCCTTAAACTAACCAGTGTGGACACTGCAGATACTGCCACATACTACTGTGCTTGGAGAGCACAGTGGTACAACTGCAGCCTACAGCTGTGCAATATTTTAGGATAGATCTCATTTCTGTTCCTTATATAGAGAGAGGAGGAGTTGGGGAGGGTACACATTTCCTGCTAGCCTCTGGGGTTTACTTTTTACAGTGAGCTTCAGAGGCTAGGCTTCCTGTTATACTCCCTAAGTCTTTTGTCAAAACTTTTTGTTATTTCTTTATAGATTTGACATCATGCACCCCAATTCTACTCATCTTTCCCTTTCCAACACAACCACTCTCCAACCTTGAAACCTCCTCCCCAATGAAGTGAAAGAATATAGTCAAAGCTGTAGTCTGTCGGAGTGTGAGCCACAACATGCCCTTTTGTCCAGACTCTTCTTGCAAATGTTATTTTTACAATCAATCATTGGCCAAGTAAGAGGCCTCTGGTTTCTGCCATACTATCAATACCAGAACTTCACTTGGACCTCTGGGATATCCTATTGCAGCCCTGTGTTACTGTGATCTTTTCCACCTGCACCCAAGGTCTCAAAATAATGACTCTGAGAATGAATTATTTAAGAATAAATGCCTATGTCAAAAGCTTTGGATCCTTCCTTCTAGCTCATAGATCGGTTATCCCATTTATTCAATTCTAAGCCCTGGCATGGAGCCAGTTACCTCTCTTCAGGTTCAAGCAACCATCTCCATCACTGTCTCCTGAGCCTGAGTCTATTCCAGATCCCCTCTCCCTGCCATAACTCCAACCTCCTATTTCCTGCCTAATCGAATAGGCTAACAGCTTTTATTTTAGTTGACAGGTGATATGTCGATAGAGTGCACAAGAGATTCTCTCTACAGTCCTATCATGGAGATCCTGTAGCTTTTAATCTGTAGGACCCTTCTTGTGATTCAGCAGTTCATCAGTAGAGTAGATATTGGGGTGGACCAATTCAAAGTCCTGAATCTGTGCCCAAGATACATCTAAGCTGTACCACCTACCAGTTCTTCTGCAGCACTGGGTCAAGTACTCCTGCCCTGGCATGTCTACTCAATGACACAGTCAGTGAGGGTCAGAGTCAGTCCTTTACCTCTCATACTCTCAGGGCTGGCTCATCTTCACCCATGCCATCAGGGAAATCTCTACTATGTTTCCCAGGAGTAGTCCAGGGCCTGCACACCTTAGAGGTGCACCAGGAAAAGAGACCGGGCCAGTTCGATCAGTCTTGTGGACATAGGTGGCAAGGGACAAGTAAAGGGAGGAGGGTATTATTTCCTTGTCCACAGCACCTCAAAGCAGATAAGAGTGAGTATTGGCTCTCTTACACTCACATCCATAGGGCACCCCCACAGCAATCCCCGTGTCCATGGCTAACTCTACTGAGATTTTCCCAGGCATGGTACATGGCCCACTCTTCCAAGTACCGGTGCATGTGAGGAGCAGTGACAACTTTGCTGTTCCAGCTCTTCCACTTGCTGTAGGTGGCATGGGGTCAGGTTGGATCAGGGCATCTCTCCCTTGCCTACATCATGACAGACAAGTGGTGGGGCCGACTTTCCCATGCTTACAACCTCAGGGCCGGCTCACTCATACCCCATCACTAGGGTCAGCTCCATTGGGCTGTCGCAGTGAGGTGTACAGCCTGCTTTCCCTAGTACTGCACCAAGTCATGAACACTACCAGCTCTCCTGTTCTCATGACCCCAGTGTGGCCAGTTCTTCTGCTCACTTTTAGGAGGGAAAAGGAGGAAATGAAACCTCTACCTTGCTGAAGCCTACATAGAATGAACAAGAGTTAGTGCTGCCTCTCCTGGAGTCACACCCACAGGGCCAGCTAAATAGTAATGTCCACATAGAGGGCTTGCTCTACTGGGTTTCCTAGGTGAGGTGGAGAACCCACCCTTCCAAGTGCTACAGAAAGTGAGGAACATGGACAGCTTTTGTACCTGCTGTGCATAGTAAGGGGAAAAGTGGGACCATATCTCCTTCATCCATGTCACAGCACTACAGACAAGTGGTGGAGCCAGCTCTCCCTTTCTCATTCTCTTATGGACAGCTTGACTGAACCTTTACATCTAGGGTCACATTTACTATCCTGACCCAACAAGGAAGAAGGCCTGCTCTCCCAAATTCTGCAGTAGGTGCAGGATAGGGACAATGCTCCTGCTTTTATGACCTCAAGTTTAGATACAACATTGTGAAACCATCATGATAAAATAAATAATAAAATTTTTATCTCAATTGCCAAATAGAATTGGACTAGACACTATGAATGTATATCATACCTTATAGTTTTTATTATTGCTATAAAAGTATTATATACATTATATATATATTATATTATATATATAATACTTTTATACATATAATACTTATATATAATACTTTTATATATATATACTTATATATATGTGTATATATACATATACATATATATATGTATATATATAAACTTATATACATATATATAAGTATATATATAAAAGAACCTTATATTTGTCTAAAATAATTGAATACCTGACCTGTTAATTAAAATACCTATGACCTATGACTTAGGCAGGAAATAGGTGGGATATTAGGAGGAGAAAATAATTGGAGGCGATAAGGAGGCAGAATAAGATTCTGAAAGGGATGAGGGGATGGGCATATAGACACATGGTACCTGAGTACTGGTAACCAGCCATGTGACAAAATGTAGGTTAAAATAAATGAGTATCTATCATTATAATCTAGTCAAAATAAGCCTAGTTATATGGCCAATGTATTTGTCAATATGATTTGAGTCTGAATCTTATGTCTGGGAGCATGGGTCTGGGAGGTAGAACACAGGCATAACTTCAACAAGAATGAATGCTATAGTGAGACTGAAAAGCCTCAAGAGAAGAGCATGAGTTTTGTGGAGACATTGGAAAGAATTGTGTCAAATCTCACCAATCATGCTGAAGTATCTATTGAACATCAACAGGTTAAACACTGAAGAAAACAAGGCTGGGCGGTGGTGGTGCACGCCTTTAATCCCAGCACTTGGGAGGCAGAGGCAGGTGGATTTCTGAGTTCGAGGCCAGCCTGATCTACAGAGTGAGTTCCAGGACAGCCAGGGCTACACAGAGAAACCCTGTCTCAAAAAAAACCAACCAACCAAACAAACAAACAAAAAACAACCCATAATGGTATGACTTCAACAACAATGTTCATCATCTCTTAGAAATTGATTTGATATGTGCTCAAACTTTTCTGATTATTCCATATTGATGATAAGGAGGATCAAATATAGCACAGTTTTAGAAGAAACTGGTGAGCATTTGTGATTAATAAAAACAAGGTCCTGACTGAGGAGAAGAGCAAAATAATCCATAGAGTAAAGAGTAAATGAATATGGCTAGAAACCAATGTACACATATATTCAAGGAAAGCTCACAATTATAAGGAGCTGGTTTGGCTGCAGCCCCAAGATGGTGCCCAGGACTGTCGCCAAGTCTAATGGCTAACAACTGACTTCCTCATATCCCTCAAGATAGCCACGTCCATTAAACTGCACTGCACAGATGCACCACAATGAAAGATCAGATGATGTGACGAATGTAGTCCTGTGCTAAGGAACTGTGCCTACGTGGAATAGGGTGATGGGGAATGGACTAGATGGTATAAAAGGGGATGGCCAAGAGAGGTCGGGGGATCTTTTTACTGCACATAGTTATGTTCCTGAATAAACTGCTTTGAGAAGGACATCAGTTTAGTCGCTTCTTTTCTGCTGGTCAGAGATGGTAGCAACAAGTGGTGGCCCATATGGGGAAGTGACAAGTCCAGAATTCTCAGCAGTCAGGGTAGCCGGCTGGTAAGCTCCCAGATAAGTGGGACGATTCAAGTTCTCAGTTAGAGACTATTAAGTTCTCGGTTAGATAATATTAAGTTCTCAGATTAGGGACGATTGAGGTTCTCGGAAAGAGACAATTAAAGTTAAGAGCAAATTTTAAAAACTTGGGAGTTGTGGTTTTATAGTTTGTGTACACTCACCCCCAAATTGTAGTCTTTCAAGTCATGTGCATTGCACGTTGGATAAGCCAGGGAAATTATTATCAAATAAGTATTTTGTGTGTATTTAGTGGTTGCTTTGTATTGAGAGAAAAGCTTTGAGGTGTGATTAAATCGTAAACTCTNATTCTATTTGGGAGAAACAGGAAAAAAGGTGCACTTAATCTCTAGCTAAAACAGCATAATTTTTCACCTTTTACCCTTAAATTATAATTTCAAGATGTTTAGACATACTGTATTTTGTGTTTGTCTCGCTCCTCCCCAATATTATGATTTATTCTTTAATGCCTTTTAATTTGGATATAATAGCTTGTACTTTAGATTTTGGTTGCAATCTTGCCAAAATAAATGTCACTGTTTTTCTAGCTTGATCCCCTTCCCTAATTGTCTTACTTAAAGAGAAAGTTAAACTCATACTTCTGAGTCAGAGCCTGTATTTTGACTTGGGATATTTTTTATAAAAGTTTTTGAATTGTATTCTGAATCTTTTAATTTAATTTCAGATAGTCAGTTTTGGGTTAATTCGTTAGCAGCTGGAAGTGTTGGGGAAGGTGAATTTTTGATCCACTATAGGGGATTTGTTAAATAAATTGCAATCCTAAATTTTAAATAGAAGTTCTCCATTTTTTGTCTAACACATTCGAGCTCATACAGGTTTGCCTGGCCCTTTAGCAGAGGGCAAT
>NC_034596.1:108269704-108297480 GCF_900095145.1 Mus pahari | reverse complement strand
CAGAGGCAAGGGATATTGTTATGGCTTGCAAAGCCTGTGCCCCCCTATTGCCTCAGGCGATTGTGGGAGTAAACCCTCACGACCCATTTCCCCTCCATATTTGGCAAATGGATGTGACTCATTTTTCAGAATTTGGTAAACTGCAATTTGTTCATGTTTCTGTAGATACAGCCTCTGGGGTATTGTTTGCCTCCCTGTATACAAGTAAAAAGTACGCTGTGCCATTGCCCATTGCTTTGAGGTATGGAGAACACGGGGTCAGCCCAGAGAGCTTAAGACTGATAATTGACCTGCGCTTATATTTCAGCTTCTTTGGTTTCCTTTTATAAAATGATGGGTGTCTGCTTGGTGCACGGTATACCCTACAATCCTCAGGGCCAGGGCATCATTGAAAGAGCCCATCGAACTCTGAAAGAGTGTCTAATAAAACAGAAAGGGGGAATAGCCTCTGGCACTACTCCTAGGGAGAGATTAGCCATTGCTCTCTTTACCTTGAATTTTTTGAATAAAGATAAAAATGATTTGACTGCTGCGGAATGGTTTGCCAATCCCGAGGCATCCTACAAAGGCACAGTCATGTGGAAGGATGTTCTGAGTGGACGATAGCATGGGCATAGCGGAGGGTAGGAATTTATCCAGATATTTAGGGTTGCTGTATAATAAAATGGTTACTTATCTAAGCCTAAATTACTGTACTATTGTAGCTGACCTGCTTTCTGTGATCCTCTGAGGCCAGAAACTGAAGTTTCTGGCACCTAGCACCTCTTCTTCAAGCCACAAAGGATTAAGTAAGTAGCCTTTGTTCTATCTCAGCAGGAGCTGCTGGGCTCTAACTTTCAGCCTGCTAGTCAGAAGTCACAGGAAGAGAAGACACTTAGGTAAGTGATTATAGAGTTTATTATCAAGTCGTAAAATGTTTCCTAGGAAAGATATCTAAGGTTAAAAGCTGCAAGATCCTAAGCAGGGAAAGGGAACAATTCTGTAAGTGGGGGAAGGAAAAAGATTCTAGTCTAAGTAGAGAAAGGCAAAAAAAGTCCCCTCTATTGATGATTCTCACGCTTCTCTTTGTCCTCAGTACTTATACATCTTTCAGAATACATGATCACGTGTTACAAAGTTCATCACAAGTTCACACACACACACAAAATCAAATCATAAATTGAAATAGAAATTTACAACAGCAACTATTTACATGCATGTCCATTAGGAGTAATTATCTGGCTAAACATCCATCACCTGTCTCAGCTCCACAGGTTCACTGAAGGTTTAAAACCATAACTAACTTATTAGTGAAGTTTTATATAGATAAACCCAGTTGATACTTTATCGTCTGTCCTAACACCTATATTAATTCATTAGTTCTTTTCTAATAACTTTTGGTTAACTGTTTTACAACTTCTTGGAATGTGCTCTGGGTAGGAGAAAGTCTGGTTACCATCTAAGAGCAATTAACTGGTGACACTTGGGAGACTGACAGAGATATCACTGCATCTTTGACTATCAGAAAAGGAACTAATAGCAGTCCCATTATAAAAAAAGCTTAATAATCACAGATATAATATTAGGAATATTTATAGGATCATCAGTAAGACTTAAGTCATCTATTTGTCAATATAGCATTACTACAAGATAGTACATCTTTGGGGCTCTGCAGAGATCTGCTTCAAAGGGGGTGTGCTCCTACTTAGTGATTACTATATATGTTTAATAATAACAGGAAACGCATATTAATAGCAGGAATCTTTCCTAAAATGAATCCCTCACAGTCTTGCTTAATAAGTGCTCACCGGTTGCAGATTATATAATAATCTGAGGAAGGCCACTTCAGGATGATCACCTGCTAGTTATTAGCTTGTCCCATTATGGCTCCTGACACCTCTCTTCTAACTTCTCCCAGAACCTTCCTAACTCTCCACCCATCAACTCTACTCTTTATTTCTCTGGCTATAAAACAACTCAAAATATAGACAAAAGTTTGTGAGAGAGATAGGGATTTTTAAGAAGAATTAAAATATTTAGAAACTATCAGGAAACAAAATACAAATCATGCTAATACAACCCTGGAACCATGATATATATGCAAAGTAATAAGACATAAATGAACAAATAAAAAACAAAGAAAATTATATGAAACAAAATATCTACAATAATACTATTGAGTATATTTCATGTTGGATTTATGCTGCTGGGCATGTATTCATCCTTACGTGTGGTTAGTGATAGTCCATAGGAGAGAATTAGTGTTTCCTTTGAAAGAGTTAGAACTTTTATACAAGTTTATATTTTATAGCATTCATATTTCTCCCATAACTTCTACCCTTTCTTTTCCCTACCCTTATAATTTACCATGTATTTTATTATACAATTTGAATTGTAAAACATTATGTATTTGCACATATAACTGTATGCTATTGTGCAATATCAAAAAACTACAAATTAGAGTCTCATATAATGTCTTCATTTCTGACATGGTCTTAATTCAAGTATCTTTAGTTGCACTCATTTTCCTAAAGTGATGTACATTTATTATTCCTCTCAGATGAAAACTTCTGTGTTTACATATAAAATCATGTGTACTTGGTGCAATCACCTTATGACAGAAATGCATTTAATTCCCACAATTTAGTTATTGTAGATAGTGCTACAGCAAATATTGATGTATAAATATTCTGAAATATGTTTCCTTTTGATCCTTTCAGTCCTCTTTGTATAGCACCTGCTTGAAAGGCAAATATTAATCTTCTGTATCTCAAAGGAGGTTGTAATTATCATTATCTTGGAGATTTTTAAATTTTTTATCACTATTATTACTATCACAACTACAATCTATAAGCCAATATAATAACCTGGTCAAAAGTGGATTAACTGTTTCAGGCTCAAAATCTCTGTAGTTTAGGCTCTAAGGTTACATCCACAGCATCTGCACAGGGCTCAGGGAAAGCATACAGGATGCATGTCCACAGAGAAAATTAGGATTTGGAATTCAGAATCCTGCAGCCTTTCACAGATGTCTTCTTCCGCCTCTTTTTCTGGCTGCAAGAGGTACTGACCTAAGGAGTACCCTGCTCATTAATATGCAAATTACTTGCATCTTTGGTTGTAAATACAAGGGTGTCCAAAATCCAAGACAACATATGATCAGTGTCATCTCCACAGATTCTGAGACCAAAGACGCCCCACCATGTTTTGAAACTGGATCTTTCTCTTCCTTGTGTCAGTAACTACATGCAAGAGGCTCACCAGTTCCAAACTTGAAGAGGAGACAGGGACTAAGATGAAAATGACAAGCTGGACGTGGTGGCACACGCCTTTAATCCCAGCACTCGGGAGGCAGAGGCAGGCGGATTTCTGAGTTCGAGGCCAGCCTGGTCTACAAAGTGAGTTCCAGGACAGCCAGGGCTACACAGAGAAACTCTGTCTGGAAAAAACAAACAAACAAACAAACAAACAAAAACAACAACAAAAGCCAAAACCAAAACCAAAACCAAAAGAAAAGAAAAGAAAAGAAAAGAAAAGAAAAGAAAATGACATCCATTCTTACTTTCCTTCTGTAGGTGTCCACTCCCAAGTCCATTTGCAGCAATCTGTGGCTGAGCTGGTGAGGACTAGCGCCTCAGTGAAGCTGTCTTACAAGGCTTCTGGCTATGACTTCACTATGGAATCTATGAACTGGGTGAAGCAGAAGCCTGGTCAGAGACTGGAGTGGATTGGAAATATTGATCCTGGAAGTAGTGATACTGAGTATGCTCAGAAGTTCAAGGGCAAGGTCACACTGACTGCAGACCCTTTCTCTAGGACAGCATACATGGAGCTCAGTAGCCTGACATCTGAGGACTCTGAGGTCTATTACTGTGCAACACACTGTATTGCCACCATCCTGAGTGTGTCAAAAACGCTGGAGGAACAGGAATAAGCTCTGGAACTGAGTTTACAAAGAAAAGCAGCCTAAAGACTTGCTAAAATATAATCGTTCTGAGTGCCCCTTTGTCTGCCTTTTCCACATGCTCCTACAGTGCCTTTGTCAATTTTTCAAAAGCAGCTCTGGGAATAAGTCTTGATGATTTAGGATGACCTAAAGCAACCTTAGTGTGACAGTCTGCACCAGTGACCACATCCACTGACATGTGTCTTCTTTAATAAAACAATAAGAGAGAGAGAGAGCACTATGGCAATGCTTTATGAATTCTTTGGATTACTAAGGAAGGAAAATTGTGTTAGTGTTGCTGTGAATAAACAATCATAGGATGTTGGTCAGTAAAATCCAAATCACCAACATCTGAGCAAACAAAACCTTCTCTCAGATTCTTCAAAGTTACCTCAGGTGTTGTTAGCCTTGGCTGTGTGGTTCTTGTGTAATGTAGGAGATATTTATATCATTATGTACTACCACACAAGCATACTTCTTGTACATTGTTCAAAAGTATTATTAAATTGCTTCACACTTAATTTCTTTATAAAATCAATGTAAGAACATCTATATTAAGGTTGCTTCTGAGATAAGAAATTAATATCTGTTCCCATATTTATTTCCATCCTAGTTCTAGTTCCAGCCCCAGGCTACTGCCTCAATCCTCTAAAGAACATGGACCTACACTGATAAGGCATTAACTATCATAGTCCATTGGATTCCTAGTGGGTATCCATGTCCTATTCATGTTTCGTTTCAGATAAGTAGGAGAAAACCAACCAGCATAGAGACCTGTGGTACTTAAAAATCATAAGCGTTTGATTTAGTAAGAAGTCTCCCATAAAAATGAATGTCATGTGTCTAATATGAATGCAAGCATATATGAAATACATTGTTGTAGGCATGGATATGATAGGCCAATTCTGTGTTAGAGATTATGGAATTTTTAAAATTTAAAATACTATTTGGAGTACCAGTGACTTTATAAACCACCCTTCTCTACCCTCCAACTGGAAAGCAGGAATTGACCAGAAGCAGGGGAATCTTCTACTTCAGGACTATGAATTTAATCAGCTGCCTGAATCAGTGTCCTGGGAAGTCACTTGTCAAGTGCATTTAAGACCTTGACTCAAGGATTAAACGATTTCTTAAATAACTGGAAAAGTCATGCTCAAACACTTCACATGGAATATGGGTGAAATCTTCACAGAGGATTCTCAATGTCTCAGTAACCCACATACATACAGAAGTAACTGGTGGGAATTTTTAATCAGTGAAACAGACTCCAGGCAAAGAAAAAGTCAGAATAATCCACAGAGGAAATGGTGAATGAAAGAATGCTACAAAACAATGTCTGACTGTATCCACAATGACTCTTGCACAGTTCCACATCCATTATACCAGCTCACACATTTTTCTATCCTTACATTAGTTAATATTGAAAGAAAAAGCTCACATCATCTTTTTATAATCTTACTGAGTTATGACTGTTTTTGAATGAATTATACGATGAAAGAAAGGGATCGTTGTAAATCCATACTTATTAATCAGACAAAGCTCTGCGCATTGCTATCCAGGACAGCCATCAGTACCCTCTGCCAATGCAGGAGTATGAGGTGCAGCATCATACACATCATACAACATAAGAGAGATGCTGAAAGACAAAGGAAGCATCTCCAAAACCAGAATTTAAAGGAAAAAGATTACAATAAGAAGAGGATGTTGCCCTGAGGGTTTTTTCTTGTCTACTGATAGCCCACAGGTCATTGTATCAATTATGACAAGTGACATAGGAGAAGTCATGCATCTGAATGGTCCTAACTGCTCCTCCCCTGCAATGGTTTGTGTATCTGATTTGTGATCCAGACGTTAGAGCAAAATGTACAAGAAAGGCCTGAATTCCTGTAGCACTTATTTTTCTTTTAATATATGTAACAACACTTCAGAATTTAACCACATATACACACAAAATTAGGCTGGCATATCTCATTACTGGGAGCATATACCCAAACATCCTTCATCAGGGAAAATGTTGAGCTCGTGAAAGCTTTACTCACACTTTCTCTTTCCAGAAATAAAAGGATCAGCAATAGCAAAGATAGACAGTGACAGACGAAGCTGTTTAGCACGTAAATACTCAATTTTTAAAGGATTTTTAAAAGAGATTTTTGGTTATTTTATTTATTTACATTTCAAATGTCATCCCTCTTCCCAGTTTCCCCTTTGTAAACCAAGTATCATGTGCTCCCCCCAGGTTCTATAAGGGAACTCCCTTAACCACCCACCTACTCCCAACTCACCGCCCTAGCATTCCCATAATTTGGGGCAAAGAGATCCCTCTTACTTCATTTTTTAAAAATACATACAGACACAATGTGGAAAACAAAGTGAGTTGTGACATACATCACTTTGATATCTACTTCCTTTCCAGTGATAATATACTTTTCTAGATTTGCTATCTAGTCTGAGGGTACCACAGAGGTTTCCCCTTTCTTTTGAGTCTTGATCTAACTGTCTTAATAATTCATATGTTGATACCTGCTGGTAGAGTCTGCATCTGCTCACAATACTCACTGTAGCCCTCTAAGCTCATGATCTCTTCCCCAGATACAGAATGATGAGTATAGCAAAGACACTATCCTCTTTGTTATTACCTTGTTAGCAATGGATACTGCTAGAATCAGATCCATATACTCCTAACATAGAACTTAGAGCTGAAAGGAATATTGATAATATCATAGGCACAAATCTTAAATTGAATCTCTAAAACATCCGTTTATCTATTCAGCTGAACACTGTGAACAGTGAAGTTTCAGGGACATGTTACAATTTAAGTGAGACAGTGCAAATTTAACGTAAGCCATGAAAAACCCAACTGCAGGGGAGCTCGGGGCGAGGAGTGGGCAGAATGGAGCCAATGATCTGTATATGGAGACCAGTAAAGGGTGGCGGTTACTCTGCATCTTCCCCAGTTCTCCTTTCTTAAGTGCATTAGCTGTCCTGCCCCCAATGTGGGTGACCCGTAACCTGTCCATGGTCAAAGACAGTGAAGATACACTGTGAAACTCATCATAGAGTTTATTTTCTTGTTTTATTTTCGGGTATTTTACTTTTATATATTTTCAGAAAAAAACCCTATTTTGTTTTTATCACTGAAGTGCCTTCCCTAACATCTCACAGACCCATCTATCATCCTGAACCAGTCAACTAAACACCATTTTCTCTGTAGAAAGCAAACAATAGAAAGGAAAAAAAAGCAAAAAGGAAAGCATAAAATAATAGGCATTTTTAAAAGCTAAGAAATAAAACTAGTGAACACAAAATTCATAATCCATAAAAACACTCAACTATGGAATGATCAAAAGTGAATTACAAACAATGTGACAACAGTCAAAATATCAAAAAAATATCATTGAATTCATTTTGTATTGGCCACCTACTGCTGGACTGTATCCACTCTAAGGCATGATTAATGTGCCCAAAGTGACTTCATTGGAGAAAAATCATTTATCTTTGCAAGTAAGTGAAATTATAGAAAGTTCTTTGGTTATGAAAGCCAGTGTCCATGTTTATAACTCAGCATTGGGAGCACCTCTAGCTTGGCTTGGTTCAGGCTCCTTTCATACTGTCACATTCTCTGAGTCTGCATGCATATAAGTCCTGTTGGGGCTGGAATGCCCTGTTTCCTTGAAGTCATCTACCTTTTCTGACTCTTACAATCTATTCAGTTCTTAAATTCTGTCTTAGAAATAAGTTCTAACTGTTGAATTATTGTAGGTAACTAAAAGCAGTGGCTGTTTCTCATAACGTTCATAGAACCTGTGGAGCCTCTGGGACCATTAAATCAGAGGCGGTTATAATGTGTCAGACTCAGAGGTGTTCAATTAATAATTCAAGACTTCTAGGAGTAGCACTTGCCATCCACGCAGGTATCGATGTTAAAACTTTCACAAGTTAAAGTAAAATGCAAAGGTCAGCTATGTGCTTTATATTTCGCTTTCAGAAAGCATAATCCTCACATTATCATAGAGCATGATCATAAGGAGACCACTGAAACAGTAATAATTAAAACATAATTTATATCTATATATCACCAGTTTTTACAAGTTATATATATCTATTACCAGGTTTTCACTTAATTTTAAAATTTTACTAGTTTTTTTTAGATATTTTCTTTATTTACATTTTAAATATCATTCCCTTCTTTGGTTTCCCATCTGAGAACCCCCATCACCTCCTCTTTCCCCTACTCACCAACCCAAGCACTTCTGCTTGCTAGTCTTGGCATTTCCCTACCCTGGGGCATTGAGCATTCACAGGGCCAACAGCTTCTCCTTCCATTGATAAATAAAGCCATTCTCTGCTACATATGCAGCTGAAGCCATGGGTCCCTCCATGCATAATTTTTGGTTGGTGGTTTAGACCCTAGGAGCTATGGGGGATACACGTTGGTTCATATTGTTGTTCCTCCTATGGGGCTGCAAACCCCTTCAGCTCCTTGGGTCCTTCTCTAGCTCCTCCATTGGGGACCCTGTGCTCAATCCAATGGTTGACTGAGAGCATCCACTTCTGTATTTGTCAGGCACTGGCAGAGCCTCTCAGGAGACAGCTATATCAGGCTCCTGTCTGCAAGCACTTGTTTGGTATCCACTATATTGTCTGGGTTTGGTGACTCTATGTGGGATGGATCCCCAGGTAGGGCAGTCTCTTTTCTTCAGTCTCTGCTTCACTCTTTGTCTCAGTATCTCCTCCCATGGATATTTTGCTCCCCTTTCTAAGAAGGACAAAAGGACCCACACTTTGGTCTTTCTTCTTCTTGAAAAAGATGTAAAATGAATCATATATCAGTATGTCCCTAATGATGCAATGTGAAGAGATCAAGCCCCACAAGTTAGAGACAGAAGGACTCTGGTTGTAGCAATCTACTCAGCTTTGTTGGAACTGTGTCAAGCAGATGTGCTGGCTTCATGACTCTTGCTGTTGGCAGTGGGTATGGCTGTGCCAGTTTGCATTCTTCTTATTCTCAGCACCTTGATCTAGGGTCTTGTGTCTTTATAGAACATGGACTTACACTGATACAGCATCAGGTCTTAGAGTCCATTGGGTTCCTGGTCATAACTCTTCTTTTATGTAATATTTGTTTTTGGAAAAGAGGCTGAATAACAACTAGCATAGATGTTCATGTTCCTACATAATCTCAAGGGTTTAATTCAGAAGGAAGTCCCTTTAGCTCAGAACATTAGTATAGCATGCTCCTTTATTAGAAGCCCCCCCTCCCCATGTAAATGAATGTCTTGTGCTTCATATAGACGCAAGATTATAAGAAATGCCTGTGGCAGGCATAAATACCCTAAGTCAAATCCATGTTAGAGGTCTGAAAAACAGTTTTATTTTAATTTAAATTACTGTTTGAAATACCAGTGACTTTGTAAACCACCTGTGGTCCCCTACAAATGGGAAACAGGAATTGAGCTGAAGGTAGGGGAGGAGAATCTTTTACTCTGAACTATGAATTGGATGGGGTATTCTAGTGTACTCAGAAGGCATTTCTATGATATGAGACAAGTTAAGAAGAATTGATAAGGAATATTTCTTGGATGTCTGACAGATTAAATAATGAGTGACACTCTCTGTTCCTTGGCTTTTCATTAAGGTGATTCTTTTAAGAATAGCATCAATTTCATTTAAAATTCATCTCTTTCCATTATTTCTACCTTAAGGACTTAATTTTGGTAGATAATATAATAGTAAAGGTTTTCTTTTGTTCAGTTTATCTAGCATTGTTAGAGTGTAAGTTTTTGTACTAATTTACAATTTTAATGTACAGTAAAATTCATATTTACATTATGAAATTCTATGATTAAATTTTGAGCTTTATGCATGCTATGCTGTAACACTGAGCTATGACTTCAGCCACATTTTGCTACTTCAATCTCATGTAGGCAGTCCTTATTCAGTGAAGCCTTTAAAACTCTCCCTAAATTATAGCATTTAAGTTCTGTCTTGTCTAACTTCCTTATGACCTTGTTTTATGTTTCTGACAACATAGCACAAGAGTTCGCATTTACAAAGCACAATAACGTGAGGGTGCAAATTTATATTGCTTTATATACCTGGATATACATACTAAATAAAATTTCTTTTATTTTCTATTTACTTGTTTTCTTTTTTGAGACACAGTTAATGTAGCACATGCTTAACTCAAATATGATTCTCCTATGCCCACCGCTTATCTATCCAAATAGTGCTGGGAAGAAACACAGGACTCAGACATCCACAAAATCAAAAGAGGTTCAAGCCAAGGACAGTAAATGATGATTTGATGCTATAATGCCACTTCATCCTTTATTACTTCTCAAACATCTGTACTAGTATTTAAGATCTCTAAGGTTCCCACACCTGACCTCCTGAAATAGCACAGAGACATGCAAATAATGTTCCCCCCTGCTCATGAAAACCAGCCCTGACCATAAAGGTCTGAGAGAGAGGCACCTAACTCTGGACTCACAAGTCTTTCCCTTCAGTGACCAAAAGTGACACAGACCATTCACCATGTACTTGGGACTGAGCTGTGTATTCATTGCTTTTCTCTTAAAAGGTAATTCATAGATAAGAAGAGGTACTGCATGTGAGTGGAGGGGGGCGAGAGGGACACTGCATATTCTGACTGCTTACTGACAAGATTCTCTGTGTTTTCAGGTGTCCAGTGTGAGGTAAAGCTGGATGAGTCTGGAGGAGGTTTGGTGCAACCTGGGAGGTCCATGAAACTGTCCTGTGCTGCCTCTGGATTCACTTTCAGTGACTACTGGATGAGCTGGGTCCGTCAGTCTCCAGAGAAGGGGCTGGAGTGGGTAGCACAAATTAGAGACAAAGCTAATAATTATGCAACATATTATACGGATTCTGTGAGAGGAAGATTCACCATCTCAAGAGATGATTCCAAAAGTAGTGTCTACCTGCAAATGAACAGCTTAAAAGCTGAAGACACTGGCATTTATTACTGTACAAGGCACAGTGAGAAGTCTTCCTTGTGATCCTAGACACAAACCTTCCTGCAGGAGCTCTCATAACCAGCTGGGGGAGCACAGTGGACATGTAACCCATGGACATGTGCTACTGTTTATAAGGATCTCAGGAGGTGAGACCACTTTATCCTGAGGCCACTTTCTCTGGAGACCATTTTTATGATCTAGTGTGGGCTCCATGGACCTGAGCCAGTCAGCATTTGAGAAAAGAAATGGCTGTTTCTCTGTCAAGCTGATGAATCCCATCCATTCCAATGCAAATCATACTGGCTGATTATAATGTGCTGCTTTCAGTATTTGATAGTGAACTCTTAGACCAAAGTGATCATCTCCTTCTTCTGGATTCAAACTTGGTTATGTCTAGTGTCCTGAAAACCCTTTTTTCCCCCTGGGTCTGGCTGAGCCATCTTACTCTATAACAGGGGAGGGAAAAGGGAGAACAACTAAGGTTATCATTAGCATAGCGACTTTGTAAATAGTTACCACACAAATCATCTCTAACAAAGACTTCATTGTTTATTCCTTAGTAAAAAAAAATAGTAATAAACTCCGAGGCTTCAGGAAATGGCACAAATAGCAAGCAGGAAATAGACACCTAAGCTTCCCTTAAACCAGAGCTTACGAGACCTAGTACAAACAACTGAAGGCAGCCCAATTCCAGAGTGAGAAAATGTCAATTGGGCTGAGATGAGGTCTCAGAAGTTAAAAATGATTCGACCTCTTGTAGAAGCACTGAATTTGATTATCTGTGCCCGTGGTCAACACTTCACCTGTACCTTCAATTTGAGAAAAACAAGATCCCTCTTCTAGACACTCCGAACCTACACAAATATACACGCACACACTCACACGCACACTCAAATACCACATCCACGTTCACATATAAAGACGAGAATGGAAAATGTGTATATACATATATATATATATATATATATATATATATATATATATATATACATATACATATATTGCAATAAATTACATACAATTTAGTTATATGTAATTTTCAATAGAGATAATGTTAAACCCAGCTGAAACAGACATGCTAGAGTTTACGACTGAAAAATTTCTGGAATAAACAGAGTGATCACTCTACCAGCAGGGGGTTGGGGGATAGAGGGCATATTTTTAATTACTTCATTGTGGAAAATATTTTATTTTGGAATAGTTTTAAGATTACATAAAGGTTTAACAAATAATAAGAGCATTTCTATATATCGTGCTCCCTCCATTTTCCTTTTTGTTGACAACTTTAACTATTGTAGTGAAATTTCAGCCAGGAAAGTTATGGCACACTCCTTTGACAGAGGTAAGCAGATATTGTTGAACTTTAGATTAGCATGGTCTATAGAGTGAATTCTAGATTCATCAAAATTACACAGAGAAAACCTGTCATGAAAAATCATTCTATCACTTAATGCATCAACTGATATAATATTTTAAATTTTTATGTTTTGATATTATAACATTATAACATACGTTAAATGTCAGTGCCTTTCTTTCTTTTCCTCTAACCATCTCAAATATATTTCCTTGTTCTGTTTCAAATTCATGACCTCTTATTCTATAACTGCGGGTACATATACATTTCTGTCTTAGATAAGGTGTGTTTTTTTCCTACAAAAAGGCAGCATAATGAAGGTAACTTTTATAAAGTGTTACATTTGATTGAACCTGGCTTAAAGTTTCAGACTTTCTGTCTATTAGCATAATGGAGGGAAGCATGGTAGCATTCAGACAGACAAGGCGTTTTAGAAGGAGATGATCATTATACATCTTGATCTAAGAGCCACTAGGAGAAATCTGTCTCCTTTGCACTGGTAGAAACTTGAGAAATAGGAGCCCTCAAAGCCTGCCTGCACAGTGACACACTTCCTCTAACAAGGCCATACTTATTCCAACAAGACAACATCTCCTAATAGTGTCACTTCCTGTGGGCCAAGTATATTCAAAATACAACAATTGCTAAGTAATTACAAAAACCAGATCAGTCTGTCAGTCGGTATAATGTTACTTGTGTGAATGATTTTAGGGCTTACCTGTTTATATTGGATAATCAAATGGTGTCCTTTTTCATGGGATGGGGCAAGCTATTTCACTCACATTTAGAATCAGTCTGTTGCCTGTGACTGCCTTCTAGTTCTTTGTAGTTTTGGAGCCTTGCTGACTTCCCCTCACCCACTGTGTATTGTCTGTTGTTGTTGTTGTCTTTGTTTGGGTAGTATTGGTGAGACAGTATATGCACATTATAGCTGAACTACATTTGAATTAAGTAAAATCCCAAACAAGCATACCTAAGAAAGAATTTTTCTTAGTTATTTTGTTTGGGATGGGAATATCCACCCTACACCTGGGCCACACCAATTAGTTGCTGATGAACCACTGATTGCTGCCTCCATAAAGAAGATGTAGGAAACTTTTGCTTTTGCCTGCTTGCTCTCATGATCCCTGGGAAGTTCACATATCTACTTAAGAACTATTGTTTAGGTGGTATTATAGCCTAGTTATTCTCTATTCAGATATGCACTGAAGATCAGCCGTGACATCTTACCTGATAAATCAAACAACTATTGGACTATTGATCTTTTCTTCTAGAGACTTCTATGGACTAGCTTGAGACAGTCTGATATATCTATTTGCAACATATTTCTACCAGTCCATGTACTTTAAAGTTATATAATATATGTGTATGAATATAAACATAGAATATGTGTTTAAATTTTATTCCTCTGGAGAACTCAATCAATATAAAAGTATTTGGTGTATTATTATAGTGAAATGATACACCACATGGTACACTGGTGCCTTATGTAAGTTCAAGAAGAAATTTCTAGCAGAATTCATGAAAGCCTCAGGAGATTCTGAGTTCTGTCCAACTCTGCCAGGATGTGCAGTGTGCTGTTAATGACAGGGTTCATAAACTCATCTCCAGGGATATAATTATAGATCCTGTCATACAGAATACAGTCTTATGTAACAGTAAGAGTCATTGTAAGGTTATATAGGTGTCTGGCATTCAATTCCCAACTCCTTCTCTGAGCTTAGAGGCAGCAGGGACCAGTCAGAAGATTTCTTTAATTTTGATTGTATGATAACTTTAATGTGTTTAAATAAGATAATTTCTCTTTGATTCTATATTTAAAAACATATATCTGAGCCCATAATCATAGTCTACAAAGGCACAATGTCCTGTATGGATGTAGAAATGACTATTCCATGGATCCATGGTCATATTTTGACAATTTTATTTCAAAACAGCAACAACAAAAACCACAATGGAATTCTCTGGTTCATGCAATCATTTAGACTCATATTAAAGAAAATAAGCTGTGTAAACAGGACCTAATGTCTCAAAAACCCAATTTGTAGGGTAAAGATTCCAAGAGAACATCATAATATAGATTTGATCCTGAGCAGAGGGCTAAAGGAAAAGCACTCTTACCCTAACTTGAATCCATTCCCAAATCAGAATTTGCAACATATTTCTACCAGTCCCTGTATTTTGAAGTTAGATAAGAGAATCCCTCAATTCCAGGCTATTCTGGAATCAACCCCAAGAAATTCTATACAAACCCTGCCTTCAACTCATTTCCCTGCTGCTTTGTACCCAAGCAGAGGTAGTCACACCCTTGTGTCAACCTCCCCCTGAAAATATCTTTCATAATTTCTCTTGTGCACTTTGAATTTGTGGTAAATCATTTGCAGAAGAAGTCCTATAATACTTTAACTGAGGAAATCTCCTCCTTCCAGAGCCCTGCTGTTACACTTGCACTAGGAAACCTTACCCCCTTGCTAGGACAGAGCTGTAACACTTCTTGATGAAAAGAATTTCTCTTCAGAGCTGCAACATGTACACAATTTGTTTCTCTCATTGGACCTAAATCTTCTCACTAGTGTGAGATCCTCACATTGAGAACTGATTGAGGTGCCTTTCTACATACTGGTACATTTATTTTTCCTACGGGATGTATTCTCATAGTCCATCGTTATCGTCCCTTATCCTCTGGACCTTTTCCAGCAGATCACATGGCACTTAGGAAGGGAGTCTTCACCAGGTAAAGTTTGATAGAAACTTTTTGTCCCCTTAGGTCTACCACATTCCTCTATGAAATGCATAGTATGTCAACACCATCATGGATTCTCCTTTTCAAATATAAACCACAGAGTCAGGGTAGAAAAAAAAAAAAGAGGGGTTCATTTACCTCTGTATTTGAGGAAATCTAAAAAAGAAAGACTATGATTAGTATGAAAGTTGAATTGTTACATTTGAATTGTCTAGGCAAATGTCAGTTTCATGGTATCATTACAAACTGGACAGCCTGGATTTCACAAGGAGAGTGAAAGTTTCTTTCCTCTATAGAATTCCTTCTTATCTCTGCTCCAATGAAGTAGCATAACACAAGATTGATATGCCAATATTTCTGGCCTATAAGTTATTTCTTAGGTACTAGAATGTTGCCTACTAAATATTTTAGTGCTACATCAACATAGGAGTAAGATAAGGAAAATGAAACTATGAACCAGCTTGATAAACACTGAAGGTAGAACAATATCTACTGAAAAGATATATGATTCTTATGGCAATTGATAAATATCTGTTGACATGAGCCATCAGAAAGTAAATATTTAAATAAATGCTCTGTGTGTATCCTGAGTAATGTGATCAGTTAGGGTCCAACAATGGTGCTTCCTAACTCTACCAGAGTTTTTAAATGTTACTTAACCCCAGAAAAGCCCCAGGAGACCAAAACCTATGTCATTTTAAACCCTTGCCTTGAAATATACAAGACCTGACAAAGATCATTGCAATTGCTTGTTAAATTCCACGTTAGTGTCCCATAAAGCTAAAGAAAGGGAAATGACACAATCCAAAGGCTTTCTCAGTTACCATGAAGAAAGTTTTTCTCAGAGTTGAATGAATTCCTCAATTGAAACATAGGACCTGACCATCTTTACTCATTGAGAGAATATTTTAAGGCTATTCCTGCTGAATCTCACCCAAAATAAATATAGAAATGCCATGTTCTGGGTAGGTCAGGACTCTAAAGGAACATGGATGTCACGGCATGTCACAGAATGGAAACTCAGGTTTGTCTCCATCTTTCAGATTTCACAGACATGTTCCTTTCTTTATTTGTTTGAAAGTGTATACAGTACTGACCTGCCATATTGAACCTCCACATAAAATGTGGTTAACACCAGATGAATAAGTAAAACACACCCAATAGTTCAATTCTTTTCAAGTTATTTAAATAAAAATAACACAATATAGAAAGGATGTGGATGTGGATGCACCTTGGTCTTCATAATACCTTCTGGCATTACTTCCCTGGTACAGCAAAGTCCCTCACTCCACCAAGAGTCTGTCACAGAAGATCCAATGTACCATCTTTTCCATAACCCTGATTCTTCTTTTATATGTGCCCATATATTAAACTTGTTTGACTTTTTGTTTTAAAAGCATATGACTAAGTGCCACTTCTATGGGAAAATGAGTTTACCTTGGTTTCTCACTTGAGAGGGAGAGTCCAAAATGGAAAATAAGGCATGACAGCAGAGGGCAGGAGAAGGAAATTGAAGATCACTTTTCATGATACAGGAGTCTAAGAGTGCAAACTGGAAGTTGGGGAGACTATAAATTGCAAACCCAGTGATGTACTTAATCCAGCAAGTCTCCATGCCCTGGAAGTTTCAAAACTTCCCCAAACAACACTACCAACCAGGGTCCAAGTTTTCAGATACGAGTCTACTGTGCGCAATTCTTATTAAAACCATGGTATTTAAATATTCCTGTGAAAATATAAGAATCCCTTATTTTCTGTTCATTGTATCATTATGTGTAATGAACAATTTTTTATTAAGAAATTATATGTGTCAGAATTAATCATATAATTGCTTGTTGCTATTAATGGATGTATGTGTGCCTTGGATTACATGAGAAAAAATTGCTACCAGTGAGTCTCTGTTCCCTTGAGCCCTCCCCAGAGGTTCACCTACTGAACAGATAGAGCAACATTACTCTACATAGGTAATAAGAAGACAGGGACAATTTCAAAACAGGAAGAAACACACTTAGAGAATTGTGCTAATTTTGCAGTTCATATCTTTTATTTAAAATATCCCTCTGATGAAAACACATAACCTTTGTAAAACAAAGTACTACCCAAATGAATATATTTTCACTGGTATGTGCACATAGTATTTCCTCTGTTTTTAATTTACAAGTTTACTGTGCATCGTCCTTATTATGCCATATATATATTGTGTAAGAGAAAACATTGTCACAGGAGAAAAAAATCCATGTTGTTACTGACTGAAGCATGGATGCCTCTGGTTTGACCACCAAGATCAGAAGTTAGTTAACTTTGCAGTGATCCTCTGAACAGAATCTTCTGTCACACTCCTGAACAAAGGCAGTCTGAAAGTCTCATTAGATACCTATGGGCCTCTCCCAGGGCCCAGACTCAAGACAGGATCAGAGTTCTCAACTGGAAGCAGGGATATCTGGAAGGTACATAATAAATATACACAGACTACTTTTTTGGGTGCCAGCTGACAGACAATTTTTCAAGGTTTTTGTTTGTTTTTGTTTTTGCTTTTTTTTGAGACAGGGTTTCTCTGTGTAGCTCTGGCTGTCCTGGAACTCACTTTGTAGACCAGGCTGGCCTTGAACTCAGACACCCACCTGTCTCTGACTCCCAAGCGCTGGGATTAAAGGCGTGTGGCACCACTGCCCAGCAATTTTCAAGGTTTAAAGTTTCTCTTCTCTCTCATTCTCAGCTCTCTTTCTCTCTCCCTTGCTTGCAGTTTCAGGCTACACACACTCTGCATTCTCCTCTGTACTCTGCTTTTCTTGAACTCCCACACTCATACACACTTCTGTGAATTCCCCTTTCATGCTCAAACACACTCTTCATGCACATCACACATCTCACACACACACACACATACACTACATTCACTCTACTTTCATTCACACTCACACTCTCTATACACAACTCATACTCTCTCTTCACTCACTCTTCACATTCTCTCCACTCACACTTCACATTCTCTCCAGTCACTCTTCAATGTTCTTTTCGTGTTCTCTCTCTCTCTCTCTCTCTCTCTCTCTCTCTCTCTCTCTCTCTCTCTCTCCATTTGCTTTCCATATTCACCTCACATACTCCTCACTTTATCTCTATCTACTCTCTAGCCTTTTTCTTGCCCCAGTCTTTTATTGATACTATTGATACTCCAAAAGCAAGTAGAAAAAAGACATTATATAATAATTGCCAAATCAAGTTCAAAGAACAAATGTGTCCCACAAAGAATCTAGAATTATGGTTGTTCCCCAAAGTTTCAAGCTTCCCTATTTAGGCCTATATCCAAAGTAATAATAATTGCAAAATTATCATTATTTAAACTTTAACTTTGACTTATACTTAAGAGCTCAGAGCTCTGAGGCAGCTTCTCATGAAGCTCTAATTATAAATGACAAGACATTGGCCAGAAAGAATCAAGTTAACAATTAACTTGATAGTTCCACTAGCTTTCTACTTCTGCACATTGCACACAATGACTCTCCTAAGAATCCCAGTGTTTTAACTTAATTTTATTAGTATAAAATATTACATATTCTATACTTGCTTAACCAGGAACCACTGACAAATATTATGCAAAGCTTATTTCATACTTTCAATATGTTTTTCTTTTGTGGGGTACCAATGTTGGCTCTATTTCATTTTCTAATAACTTTCCAAGCTTTATTTGCAAATCAAGCATTAATCTGGAACTACCATTGGGCAGTTATTACATTAGTTCCATCATTATACACTAAGTTCCTGTAGTACCTAGTAATGCCAAAGTTATAGTACCACAAACTAGAATGATCATCTAATATATGAGCAGGTAAAAAGAAAAGTGTTTAATGTTCCTACATTGCCACTGAATAAGATTCTGGAATTTTGTTACATAGAAAAATGTCTGTAGATGATTTATTGAATAATGTCAGAAAACTACAAGGGAAAGGAATGGAAAGTGCAGAATTGGTCATTTCACGGTTAATACATGGTTTGCACCACCAATCTTTATCTCTCACTGATAAACAGACATATGTATAATTAAATTAGAATAATGAGTAAGGCAAATCATTACAAATAGGCTAGGAGAAGGTAACTTGGAAATCTTCGTAAGTTCTGGGAATGCTTGTCTGCTTCCAACATTTAAAGTTCTCCACTGGTGTCCCATTTTTGTCTCTCCTCTTCCATGAGAACAATGAGGAAATTATTAGTCATTCATGAGGATTGTATCATGTTATGTGTTCCAGATTTGTGACTGAGACATTGAGCTTCACTGCTAGGCATGTTGTCAAAACATTCCATAAGCTGCCTGCCTTCTCTGAGTTTCAAGAGCAGGGTTCTCTGTTTTTAATCCCTAGCAAATTTTCTCTTATATTCAGCCCTCAGTGGGCATGAGAACCAGACAGTGGAAGAACAGCCTAATTGACAGTAAATTTGTGGGCATCATTCAGAAACATTACTAATATAATCTCAGACATGAATACATCAGAAATAAGTGTTTGAGGCCAAATATCTGGATTTTGAATTTCTCAATCATAGAACCTGTACAAATACGTCTCTGTGACAGGAGGTGAGTGCCGAGATTCCTGATATGAGCCAACAGCAAAAATGTTCATCTAAATTTCTTGGAAGTTTTAACATTCTTAGAAATTTGTTCTGAGAAGCAGCAGGAGAGAGATATGATGACAAAGCTCTGCATAATCACTTGGTTCATCCCTAATTAATTGAGGTACAACCACAGAACAGTAAATGATGAGTTCAGGCTATAATGCCACTTCAGCTTTTATTACTTCTCAGACAACTGCACTTGTATTTGGATCACAACCATGAGCTCATGATATAGCACAGAGGTATGTAAATAATGTTCCCCTGTGCTCATGAAAACCAGCCCTGACACTAACAGCTCTGACAGAGGCACCTAACTCTGGATTCAGTAGTCATTTCCTTCAGAAAGCACGGACAAAGAACATTCACCATGGATTTGAGACTGAGCTGTATTTTTATTGTTGCTTTCTTAAAAGGTAATTTATAGATAAGAAGAGATATTGAGAATGTGAGCAGACAGGAGTGAGAGGAACACTGAATATTTTGACTGCTTACTGACAAGATTCTGTTTTCAGGTGTCCAGAGTGAGGTGAAGCTGGAGCAGTCTCAGGGAGGCTTGGTGCAACCTGGAACCATAAAACTCTCTTGTGAAGCCTCCGGATTCACTTTCAGTGACTACTGGATGCACTGGGTCCACCAATCTCCAGAGAAAGGACTGGAGTGAGTTTCTGGAATTGGAATCAAAACTAGTAATTATGCAACACATTATGCAGAGTATGTAAAAGGAAGTTTCACCATTTCAAGAGATGATTCCAAAAGTAATGTGTACCTGCAAATGAACAGCTTAAGAGCAGAAGACACTGGCATTTATTACTGTATAAGGCACAGTGAGAAGCCTTCATTGTAAACCTAGTCACAAACTTTCCTGCAGGTGATCTCAGGTCCAGTAGGGGAAGCACAGTGGCCATATAAGCCATGGACAGGGGTTATTGTTTATAGAGATCTGAGGTGAGACCACTTTCTCTGGATAACATTTCTACTATCTGGTGTGGCTCCATGTACCTGAGTCAGTCAGCCTCTTAGAACAGAAATGGCTGTTTCTGTCTCAAGCTTATTCATCTCATATATTCTAATACAAATCATACTGGTCGATTATAATATGCTTCTTTCATGTGTTGATAGTGGACTCTGAGACCAAAGTCAGCAACTCCTTATTTGGGATTCATACATGATTATTTCTAGTGTTCTAAAAACCTTTTTTTCCCCTCTGTCTGGTTGAGCCCTCTGAGTATATATCAGGTGAGGTAAAAGGTATAACAGCTAAGGGCATCATAAACATAGCCTCTTGGAAAACAGTTACCAGAAAAATCATTTCTAACAATGGTTTTATTGTTTATTCCATTTTATTTAAAATGTGGTTTGGGCAAAATCATCACATGCTGAGACTTCTGGAAATGGCACAAACTAAGCAGGAAAGAAACATGTGAGCTTCCCCCAAACTACTGTTTACAATATCTAGTAGAAACAACTGAAGTCAGCCCAATTACAGGGTGAGAAAAGGCCAATAGGGCTGAAATGATGTTACAGCAGTTAAGGCTGATGGCAACCCTTTCTGTTGCCCTGAGTTTGATTCTCTATGCCCTTGTTCAACAACTTGCCTGTACCTTCAACTTGAAATGAATAAAAGCCCTCTTCTAGATTCTGTGGGCGCATGCACAAGTGCACACACACACACACACACACACACACACACAAACACAGATATGTGTGTGTGTATATATATATATATATATATATATATATATATATATATATATATGTATAATGTATATACCAAGTTAGGTGTTTGCAATATCCAACAGAGGAAATAGGAAACTGCTGAAACAGACATGCTAGGGTTTAGGACTGAGTCATATCTAGAATAAAAACAGATATCACTCAAAAATGGGGGATAGAAAACATTTTTAATTGTTTCATTGTTGGAAATAGTATATTTTGGAATAGTCTTAGGAATACATACAAAATTAAAACAGAGAAACCCTTTCATGAAAAAACATTTTTTCACTGACTGAATCAACTGATATATTTTAAATGTTTATATATTTAGAGATTATAATATTATAACATGTTATAATATGTCACTTCTTTTCATATGTAGAGACACCATGATTAAGGTAACTTTATTTAGATGTATGTATTTATGTATGTATGTATGTATGTATGTATGTATGTATGCATGTATTTATTACACTCCAGACTTCATTCCTCTCCTGGCCCACCCTCTGACTATTCCACATTCCATACCTCCTTCCCTCCCCCTCTCTCCATGAGGATGTCCCCACCACCCACCACCCAGCACAGCAGACTTCCCCACTCCCTAGGGTCTACAGCTTCTTGATGGTTAGGTGCATCTTCTCTGACTGAAATAAGACCTGGCAGTCCTCTGCTGTATATGTGTTGGGTGCATCATATCACCTGTGTGTGCTGCCTGGTTGGTTTTCCAGTGTTTGAGAGATCTTGGGGATCCAGGTTCACTGAGGATGCTGGTCCTCCTAAAGGTCACCCTCCTCTTCAGCTTCTTCCAGTCTTTCCCTAATTCAACCGCAGGGATCAGCAGCTTCTGTCAATTGGTTGGGAGCAAATATCTGCATCTTATTATTTCAGCTGCTTTTTGGGTCTTTTTTAAGGGCAGTCTTGATATGTTCCTTTTTGTGAGTGTTCCATAGGCTCAGTAATAGTGTCAGGTCTTGGGACCTCTACTTCAGCTGGATCCCACTTTGGGCCTCTCTCTTGACCTGCTTTTCATAAGGCTTCTTTACACTTCTATCCCTGCAGTTCTTTCAGACAAGAACAATTATGGGTCAGAGATGTGACTGGGATGGAACCCTATCCCCCTACAATCCATTTACCCAGAGATACAAAGGCCCAGCTAAGCTATTTCCCCTTCTCACTGTGAAGGGGAAGTAAAACAGAAATTGCAGGTAGACAAGGGGGGTAGTTGGAGGGTGGCATTGGAATGGGAACAGGAGGTATTATGTGTGTATATGGTGAGGACAGACAGACTATGGGAGAGACAAAGAGAATCATGGAAATCTCTGGAATGAGTTAGAAACCTAGTGCAATGGAAATGCCCAGGAAGCTCTGAGTGTGACCGTAACTAAGATTCCAGCAATGGAGTAAAAGGAGCCTGAATCTTCCAAGTCCTCTAGTCAGGCAAGACTTCCAGTGGTGGGACTGGAGCACCACCCTGTCCATAAAACCTTTGACCTACCCTTTGTCCTGCCTGCAATCTGTGCTGGCACAAAGGTTGCAGAGAACTTGCAGGAGTGGACAACCAGTGATTGGTCCTGCTTTAGATGTATGCAACAAAAGGAGACTTATCACCCAAAGGAGACTTATCACCCAAAGGAGACTTATCACCCAAAGGAGACTTATCACCCAAAGGAGACTTATCACCCAAAGGNTTATCACCCAAAGGAGACTTATCACCCAAAGGAGACTTATCACCCAAAGGAGACTTATCACCCAAAGGAGACTTATCACCCAAAGGAGACTTATCGCCCTGAAACTGCCTGGTGTTCCAGGGCCCAGAGTCTGGATAACCCAGAGAACTGGGATACAAAGTTATTCCTAATGATATCCTGCTGTACTGTTAGATTGGTGTGAAGCCCAATGTCACCAGAGAAGGTTCATCCAGCAATGGATGGAAACAGATGCAGAAATCCACAGTCAAACATGATGAGGAGTTTAAGGAATCATGGGGAAGAAGGGGAGGATAAGTGTAGGAGACAGAGTTATCAAGGACAACAAAAGGAAGCAAGAGAATCAACCAACCTGTGCTCATAGGGTCTCACAGAGACTGAGCTATCAACCAGGGAGTTTTCATGGGTCTTAACTATGCCTTCTCTGCATATGTTATCTCCACATATGTTACAGTTGTACAACTTGATTTTCATGTGGGACACAGAAGAGTGCCAGCAGGGATTGTTTCTCTGTTGTCTCTCTTTGGAACTGGTTCCTCATAATGGATTGTCTTTGTCTTTCCTTAATAGAGGAAATATTAGTTTCACTGCAAGATGATTGCAGTGGCTGGTTGATATCAAAGAGAGGGCTGCACTTTTCTGAAATGAAATGGAGGAGGAATAAATGGTGGGGAGTGGGGAGAAAGAGTTGAGTTATTGAGAAGTGTCTTGGAGGAAAGGACAGAGGAAAAATTGCAGTCATATGTATATGCACATATACATATAGACACATATATAAAACATACATAGATATGCATATAATATACACCCACACAGATGTATATATTTATAAAATACACACACACACACACACACACACACACACATATATATATATATATATATATATATATATATATATATATATATATATATATATATATGAGACTGAGAGACAGATAGACAGAGACAGAGGGAGTGTTTCTGTGTTTCTTTCTCACCAAGCATAATGTAGAAGCCCTGATTTATTAAGTAAACTCTGAAACTTACAATCATTATATAATTATCATTGGAGATCATTAAATTTGATTAGTCACTTTGGAGGAGGAAGAACCTGTTCTATTGGTTATTTATGTTCCTTTGTTTGTGCACTAAGACTTGTATTCTGAACCTTTACTGTATTATTATGTCTGAAAGATTATTTCTATTCAGTCGTGTTCTCTAAGTAAAGCATTATGTTCTGTGAAAGTAGAGGTACTTTGGTATCTTCCCATTCTATTCTTGTTATTTTCTCTCTTCTTTTCTAAGTGCTGTATGTAAGACAACATACACTATATTGGATAAGGAGATAGAAAGTGTATGTCTTTGTTTTGTTCATGACTTTATAGTAAATGCTTTCATCTTGTCTTCATTTAATATACTTTTGGTTATAATCCTGTTCCACATAGGCTTGACTATTTTGAGGTTCATTACACACATTAATGAAGATTCCACACCTTTATTTTTTGTAAAGGCATGTTGAAATTTGCCAAGTGTCCTTTAAGCATAAATGGAAATACTTGTGTAATTTATGTCTTTGCATTTACTTGATGTATTTTATTGATTGATAAAAGCATATTGAGCAATGCCTGCCTTTCTACAAATAGTCAACTTAGACATAATGTGCCATCTCTTTAATGTATTTCTGACGTTGAATGGCAAGCAATTGGCTAGAAATTTTTATATTCAACAAACAAATTTAATTATAGATTTCCTTCAGTATTGGTTATTTTATTTACTTACATTTTAAATGTTGTCTCCCTTCCCAGTTTGCCTACCATAAACCCTGACCCATTCCCTCTCCCTTTTACCTCTATGAAGGTGCTCTACCCACCTACCCACTCACACCTGCCTCATAGCTTTAGTATCATTTAAGCTGCAGCATCAAACCTTCACAGGTCCAACGTTCTCCCCTCCCACTGATGTCAGATAAGGCAATTCTTTGCTACTTATTTAGATATAGCTATGAGTCCCTCCATGTGTATTCTTTAGTTATTGCTTTTGTCTCTGGGAGCTCTAGGTGGTCTGGTTAATTGATAGTGTTGTTCTTCACATGGCATTATGAACCCCTTCATCTCTTTCAGTTCTTCCCATAACTCCTCCATTGGGGTCCTCAATCCTACCCTGATGGTTGGCTGGCAATATCTGCATCTGTATTGGTCAGGTGCTGGCAGAGCCTCTCAGGAGACAGCTATATCAGTCTCCTGACAGCAAGCTCTTCTTTGCATTTGGAATAGTGTCAGAGCTTGGTGTACGTAAATGGGATGGATCCCTAGGTGGGGCTGTCTCCGTTTGGACTTTCCTTCAATATCTTCTTTTAATATCTTTTGTGTCAAGATACAGAAGTGATAAAATGAATTTGACAGTAATCCATCATTTCCTTAGATATGGGAAAAGTTAGGAAGAATTGATAAGGAATATTTTTTGGAAGTCTAACAGATTCAACAGTGACTTTCCAAGTTCCTCAGCTTTTGGTTAAGGTGCTGCTTTTAAAAACAGCATCAATTTCATTTAAAATTCATGTCTTTCCATCATTTATACCTTAAGGACTTAATTCTAGTAGATAATATAATATTAGAGATTTTCTTTTGTCCAGTTTATCTAGCATTTTTAGAGTGTAAGATTTTATATTAATTTATAATTTTAATTTACAGTGTGTGTCTACTGTTCAGATGAAGAATAAGTCAAGAAAATGTGACTATTATTATCTTTTGTAGAACTATTATCCAGGATTACTGTTTATATGACCAGATACCACTCAAGTTTCAGGACACCAATTGCTTATCCTTTTATACCTTGATGTCTTGTGAGTCTCTCTTCAAGTTTTGTAGCCTTACCTTGGACACAGCTTCAGTGGATAAACTTGGACTGATCAGAGTCAGGAGGCACAAAGCCTGTGAGATAAGAGGTGGAAAAGGCATCTTACAGCATTGAAGGTGGAAGCACATTTAATAGTATGAGGGGGAAAATGCTGGCAAAGCCAGAAAGTTTGTCAGCACTTGGAGACAAGAGTCTAGAGGAGTGCTTGTCCTATGAGGTGAGAGCAATGTATGCTTAATAGCTCAGAGAAGCAAGCCAATGGAGAATAGTGCTTATGATGTGGGGAGGAGAAAAGGCAACATGAGAGAGAAGATAAGGAGATCACAAGAAGAAATTAGGCTGCGGGAGAGGAAGGGGCTGGACTACTGGGCATGCAGGATAGGCAAGCCTCAATGTGGCCAGATTTGTCCTTCCTATGAGAAAGAGCAGACCCAGATGTTGATGAGAGAAAGGCAAGTCCTTGGTGATTATCAAAACAGAAACATATAGCATGTAAAATTATCTTTACCTGGTGCTTAGGGAGGTCATAAATGAGCTGGGCATACATTTGGAGTAGAGAGGAGGTGGACTATATGGTGGAAGGGAAGTTCAGCACTGGAGGAACTAAGTGATACACACATACTTCCAGTGTATATTCACTTTTTCAATCAAGAAATAATCTCAAGTATAATCCATATTTATTTTATGAAGTTCTATGATTAAATTTTAAGCTTTATGCATGCTATGCTGTAACACTGAGCTATGGCCTCAGATAAATTTTGCTACTTCAATTTTATGTAGGCAGTTGTTACTCAGTAAAGATTTAAAAAATCTTCCTAAATTATAATATTTGAGTTCTTTCTTGTCCAACATTCCTATGACCTTGTTTCATGTTTCTGCAAACACAGTACAAAAGTTTGCATGTACAAAGGGCAATAAAGTAAGGTGGCAAACTTATATTGGTATATATAACTGGAAATACATACTGAATATAAATAATTTTATGTTTATATTTACTTGTTTTCACTTTGGAGACACAGTTAATGTAGCACATACATAATTCAAAATTGATTACATTGTTTCCACCACTAACCTATCCACATAGTACTGGGAATAAATACAGAACTCAGGCATACCCAAAGTCAACTGAGCTGCAACCACAGAACAGTAAGTGATAATTTCATTCTATAATGCCACTTCGGTTTTTATTATTTCTTAGACATCTGCACTACTACTTGAGTCCTTTATGGCTCCCACCCCTGAACTCATGAAACAGCACAAAGATATGCAAATAATATTCCCCTCTGCTCATGAAAAACAGCCCTGACCATAGAGCTCTGACAGAGAAGTACAAATCTGGACTCACAAGTCTTTCTCTTCAGTGACAAACACTGACACAGACAATTCACCATGTACATGGGACTGAGCTGTGTATTCGTAGTTTTTCTCTTAAAAGGTAATTCATAGATAAGAGATACTGCATGTGAGTGGAAGGGGGTGAGAGGGACACTGAATATTTTGACTGCTTACTGACAAGATTCTCTGTGTTTTCAGGTGTCCAGAGTGAAGTGAAGCTTTGAGGAGTCTGGAGGAGGCTTGGTGCAAACGGGAGGATCCATGAAACTCTCTTGTGCAGCCTCTGGATTCAATTTTAGTAACTACTGGATGGAATGGGTCTGCCAGTCTCCAGAGAAGGGACTTGAGTGGGTTGCTGAAATTGGAAACAAAGCTAATAATTATGTAATATATTATGAGGAGTCTGTGAAAGGCATATTCACCATCTCAAGAGATAATTCCAAAAGTTCTGACTACCTGCAAATGAACAGCTTAAAAGCTGAAGACACATCCATTTGCCCAAGAATTTCATAAATTCATTGTTTTTAATAGCTGAGTAGTACTCCATTGTGTAAATGTACCACAGTTTCTGTATCCATTCCTC
>NC_034596.1:108217492-108267744 GCF_900095145.1 Mus pahari | reverse complement strand
AAAAAAAAAAGCTGAAGACACTGGCATTTATTACTGTACAACGCACAGTGAGAAGTCTTCGTTGTGACCCTAACCACAAACCTTGCTGCAGGCGTTCTGAGGTCCCTTAGTGGGAGCACAGTGGCCATGTAAACCTGGGTCAGGAGCTACTGTTTATAGAGATCTGGGGAGGCAAAATCACTTTTTCTGAATACCATCTCTACTATCAAGTGTAGGCTCTATTTCCTTGAGCTTGTTAGCATCTTAAAACAAAAATGACTGTTTCTGTCTCAAGCGGATTCATTTCATTCATTCTAATACAAATCATACTGCTAGATTATAATGTGCTGCTTTCACTTGTTGTTAGTGGACTCTTAGACCAGAGTGAACAATTCAGTGTTCCAGACTCATACATGATTATTTCAAGTGTCCTGAAAACAATTTTGTCTGGGGAAGTCTGAAACTTCTGACTATAACAGGAGAGGGAAAAGATTGTACAGGTAAGGGTATCTTTAACATAGCATTTTTGTAAAGAGTTACCAAAGAAATCATTAAGGGTTTATTGTTTATTCCTTGGTATAAAAAATGAGCAGTGGGCACAATAATCAAACTCTGAGGCTTCAGGAAATTGCACAAATAGCAAACAGGAAAAAGACTCCCAAGCTTCTCTAAAACTAGTGCCTACAAAACCTAGTAGAAACAACTGAAGGCAGCCAATACTAGAGTGAGAAATTTTCAGAGATGATATCTCAGCAGTTAAGACTGATAGCAAGTCAATCAGAGGCTCTGAGTTTGATTCTCGCCCCCCCCTTGGATATTTTCTTTATTTACATTTCAATTTTTCCCCTTTCCACATCTCCCTTTCAGAAACCCCCTGTCCCTCACCCAGTCCCATTCATCTGCCCTGACATTCCCTTCTACTGGGGCAGCAAACACCATCAGGTCCGAGGACCTTTCCTCTCACTGATATTCATCAAGGCCATCTTCTGCCACATATGCAGCCAGTGCATGGGTCACTACACATGTATTTTTAGTTGGTGGTCCATTCCCCAGAAGCTTCTAGGGATCTGGCCAGTTTTTACTGTAGCTCCCTTCAAGGGACTACAACCCCCATATCTCCACATCTTCTTCAGTCCCTTCTCCATCTCCTCCGTAGGGGACCACAGAGCTGAATCCAATGGTTGACTGTGAGCTTCCTCCTTTGTATCTGTCAGACTCTGTTAAGCCTCTCAGGAGATAGCCATATCAGACTTCTCTCAGCAAGCACTTCCCAGCATCCACAATAACATCCAGGGTTGGTGCTTGTATATGGGCTTGATATATGGATCAGTCTCTGGATGGACTTTCCTTCAGTCTCTGCTCCACACTTTGTTTCCATATTTTCTCCAGTGAATATTTATGCCCTTGTTGAAGAGCTCACCTGTACCTTCATCTTGAGATGAACAAAAGCTCTTTTCTAGACTCTGTGCACTCACACAGACAACTACAGAAACACAAGTTCAGACTAAGATGCAGACACACACACACACACACACACACACACACACACACACACAGCATTTGTCTGGTGTCTGTTACTGGCTTATAGTTCTTCGTAGTTTTGGAGCCTTGTTGACATTTCCTTATCCCCTATGTATTGTCTTATTGTTGTCTTCATTTGGGTAGTATTTGTGAGACTGTATATGCATATTATACCTCAACTACATCCTGAATTAACTAAAATCCCAATGAACAAGGCACACCTAAGAAAGACTTTTTCTTGAAATTGAAGATCTCAGAAAATGGAGAGATCTCCCATGCTCATGGATTGGCACAATTAGCATAGTAAAAATGGTCACCCTGCCAAAGGCAATCTATAGAGTGCCTGTACAAAGCTCAAGCCCAAATGGATCAAGGACCTCAACATAAAACCAGATACACTAAATATAATAGAAGAGAAAGTGGGAAAGAGCCTTAAACTCATTGGCACAGGGGGAAATTTCCTAAAAAGAACTCCAATGGCTCAGGCTTAGAGATCAAGAATTGATAAATGGGACCTCATGAAACTGGAAAGCTTCTATAAGGCAAAGGATATGGTCGATAAGACAAATTGACAACCTACAGGTTGGGAAAAAATCTTCACTAATCTCACATCCAACAAAGGGCTAATATCAAAAATATATAAAGAACTCAAGAAGTCAATCCCCAAAAAATCCAAACAACCCAATCAAAAAATGGGGTATAGAACTAATCCAAGATTTCATAAAAGGAATCTCAAATGGATGAGAAATATCTAAACAAATGTTCAAAGTCCTTAGTGATGACAGAAATGCAAATTAAAACAAACCTGATATCCCACCTTACACCAATCAGAATGGCTAAGATCAAAACCTCAGGTGATAACACATGTTGAAGAGGATGTAGAGAAAGAGAAACACTCTTCTATTGCTGGTGGAATTGCAAACTGGTACAACCATTCTGGAAATCAATCTGGAGGTTCCTCAAAAAATTGAAAATAGATCTACTTGAAGACACAGCTATACCACTCTTGGGAATATACCCAAAAGATGCCCTGCCATGCCACAGGGGCCCCTGTTCCACTATTTTCATAGTGCCCTTATTTGTGATAGCCAGAAGCTGGAAGCAACCTAGATGTCCCATGACTGAAGGATGGATACATAAAATATGATTCTTTACATATGAAATACTACTCAGCTGTTAAGAATGAGGACATCCAGCCAGGCAGTGGTGGTACACACCTTTAATCTCAGCACTTGGGAGGCAGAGGAAGGCAGATTTCTGAGTTCGAGGCCAGCCTGGTCTACAGATTGAGTTCCAGGACAGCCAGGGCTACACAGAGAAACCCTGTCTCAAATAAAAGAAAAAAAAGAAAAAAAAAGAATGAGGACACCCTGAGTTTTGAAGGCAAATTGATAGAATTAGAAAGTATCATCCTGAGTGAGGTAACTCAGACCCAAAAGGACATACATGGTATGTACTCACTAATAAGTGGATATCAATCAAAAAAAGTACAGAATATCCAAGATACAATCCACAGAACTCAAAATGGTCAACAAGCTGAAGTGCCCAAGCAAGGATGCCTCAGTCCCACTTGGGAGAGAGAAGTAAGCAATTACAATGGCGAGGGGGGAGTGTGGGGCAGAGGGGAAACTGATCTGGTATTGGGTGTGGGAAAAGGACTGACGCCCTGCAAGAAAGAGTGGAAATAAATAACATCAGGAAACTGGAGGTTGGGAGGACCCTCCAGAATGCATCAAAGACCTGGGAGGAAAGAGTCTCTCAGGAATCAAAGGAAGAAACCTTAGATGAAATTCCCAACAGTAGGGAGAGGGAACTTATAGAGTCTGCCTCCAGCAGGAAGACAGGGCATCAAACGAGGGAAAGGGGGCCATCCCACAGTCATAACTCTGACCCGTAATTGTTCCTGTCTGAAAAATTACAGGGATTGAAATGGAGAAGAGCCTTAGGAAAAATAGTTCCAAGGACAGGCCCAAAATGGGATCCAGATCAACGGGAGGTCCCAAGGCCTGACACTATTACTGAGACTATAAGGAGAAGGGTGTCCTGTAGGAGGACCAGCAGTCTCAATTAATCTGGACCCCTGAGATCTCTCAAACACTGGACCACCAACCAGGCAGCATACACCAGCTGCTATGAGGCTCCCAACACACATACAGTAGAATGTGTTCATTCAGAGATGATGCACCTAACCCTCAAGAGACTGGAGGCCCCAGGGAGTTTTGAGGTTAGGTGGGCAGTGGGTAGGGCCATCCACGTGGACACAGGGGGTGGGGAAAAAAGAGAAAGACTTTTCCTTAGTTACATTGTTTGGGGATGGAATATCCACCGTAGATCTGGGCAACAAAAGTTGGATAGTGCTGAACCACCAATTGCTGCCTCCATAAAGGACACAGATGTAGGAAACTTGCTTTTTGCCTGCTTGCTCTCATTATCCCTGGGAAGTTCATGTAACTACTTCTGAAGTATTTCTTAAGTGGTATTGTAGCCTAGTTATTCAGTATTCAGATATGTAATAAAGACCATCCTGTATCATAGATTAAACAACTATTTGAATATTGATCTTTACTTCTAGAGACAACCATTTATGAACAAGCTGGAGACAGTCTGGCATGTGTGTGTATGTGTGTGTACATACATATATGTATATGTATATGCATATATATATTATCTATATGTAAATATACAAACATATAGAATATGTGTCTCAATTCTGTTCTTCTGGAGGAGTCAAATTATATAGTAGAATTTGGTGTATCATAGGGAAATGATACACCCCATTATAGACTGGCACCATATGTAAGCAAGAACAAGAAGAAATTTCTTGCAGAATTCATGAAGGTATCAGCAAAGCCTGAGCTCTCTTCAACCCTGCCAGGATGTACACCATATAGTTAAGGACTGAGTTCTTAAAACAATCTCTAGTGAAACAATTACAGACCCTGTCAGCACAGAATATAGCCTTATGTAAGAGTAAGATGTCGTCACAGGATATAGGTTTGCTGCCTTCAATTCCCAAAGTTTTCTCTGATCTTAGCATTAGCAAGGGTCACTCATGACCTCCCTTTAATTTTGATTCTATGATTAATTTAATGTGTATAAATAAGATAGTTTCAGGCTTGATGACTTAGCATAGGGTAATGATAGGGTGGGGAGGTGGTAGTGAGTAGATGTGTGGCATAGTATCCTCATAGAAGCAGGGGGTGGGGCAGGGGTTAATTACAGGGGAAACTGGGAAGCGGCATAACATTTGAAATGAAAATAAATGAATAACCAATTAAATTTTTTTAAAAACATGATAGTTTGTATTTGGGTCTATATTTTAAAAATCTGAACACATAATCATAGTCTACAAAGGCAAAATGTTCTGTATCATTGAAGAAGTAACAGTTCCATTGACCAATATTTGAACTATTTTGTTTCAAAAAAACAAAACAAAGCAACAAAAACAAAGAAATTATCTGTTTTAAGCAATCAATTTAGCTAAGGTAAAACTTACCAAGCTGTGTAAACAAGACCCAGAGAATAGAAAATATAATTTGTAGGGTAAAAATGTCAAGAGAAGAACTTCCTAAGACAGACATGTTCTTGAGCAGAGGGCAAAGAAAAAGTAGAATAAAACACCCTTTTGCTAACTTGAACCTATTGCAAAATCAGAATCTGCAACAGTTTTTTACCAACCCCTGAACTTTGGCATTAGATCAAAGAGTCCTTCTAATTCCAAGTTACCTTGGAACCCACCCCAAGAAACCATATAAACCCTGCCTTCTGCTCAGTTCTCTTCTATTTCTCATACAAGTAGATACATCCAACCCCTGTATACATGTTCCCCTGAAAATCTCTTAAGTGAAGTCTATTGTACAGTGTGAAATTGTGGTATTTCTTGGCTCTTGATTGCCAGGATAACACCCATCTGTGACCTAACACCCTTGCAGGATCAGAGCTCTAATACTTCTGCAGAGGAAACCTCCTCCTTTCAGAGTTCAGCAGTAACACTTGCACTGGGTCCCTTCTCCCATGGCTGGAGAAGAGCTGGAAGAATTCTCTAGGTACAGACTTTCTCTTCAGGCTGCACCATGTATATAAAGTTTCTCATTGGACCTAGAACTTCTCACAAGTGTGTGTACCTCAAACAGCTGGTGAAAACTTATTGGGGTGTCCCTACACATGCTAGTACATTTATTTTCCCCATGGGATGTATGCTCAAATTCATCATTACCCTTCCTAATCATCTGAATCTACTGCCGCAGATTCAGTGACACTCAGGAAGAGAGTCTTCACCAGATAAAGTTGGGCAGACTTATTTTTTGTCCTCAAAAGTCCCATAACTTCTGTGCAATGCAGAGTATGTTAACTCTATCATGGATTCTCCTTTTCAAATATAAACTACAGGGTCAGGGTAGAAAAAATTCAAAAAATTCCTTTCCTTGTGAATTTAGGGGAATCAGCAAAAGAAAGACCATGATTAGTATAAATTTTGAGTTGTTATTAGGCTTGAATTGTTTGCACAAATTACAGTTTCATGGTGTCATTACAGATGAGACAGCCTGAATTTCTCAAGGAGAGGGAAAACTTCTGTCTTCCACAGAATTCCATGTTATGTCTGGCCTGGTCAATCTGTATATCATAAGATTGTTATGAAAAACATCATAGCATACTTGTGAGTGACTAAAATATTCCATACAAAACATTTTAATGCTAAATCTATATACAAGTGAGATAAAGAAAATGAAGCCATGCATCAGCTTAGTAAACACAGAGTTTGGAAAAAAATTCAGCTGCAAAGTTATATTATTCCTATGGCAACTTGTCAATAATTTTTGATATAGGACACCAAAAAGAAAATATCTAAGTAAATTAGCTGTGTGTATACTGAGAGGTGGGTTCAGTTAAGGGCCAGCAAATGTCTTTACTCACACTACCAAAGTTTGTTCAGCTTATTTAACCACACAAAAGTCCCAGGAAACCATTTCATATGTCTATTAAAAGCATTGCGTTGAATACACAATAACTGACAGAGATTACTCCAATTATTTTGTTAAAATCCATGTTAGTTTCCCAGTTACCAGGAAGACAGTGTATCTCAGAGTTGAATGAATTACTCAGTTGAAACATAGGACCTGGCAATCTTTACTCTTTGAAAGAAAATTTCAAGCTCCTTCATGCGGAATCTCACCCACAATCAGTATGGAAGTGCCATGTTCTGGGTAGGTCAGAACTGGAGAGAAGGATGGATGTCCCAACATGCCTCAGAGTAGAGGAGGCTTAGGTTTAGCTCTGTCTCTTGAAACTCACAGTCATAGTCCTTTATTCCTTTGAAAGTGTATAGAATAGTGACCTACTGCACAGAACTGCCATATGAAACATGGTTGACAACTGAAAAATAAGGAAAATAGACACAAAAGTTCAGCACTTTTCCAAAGTTATTTACAAAGAAATATTACTATGTAGAACTTACATGTCTTTTTAAAATTTTGTATTAGATATTTTCTTTATTTACATTTCAAATATTATCCTCTTTCCCAGTTTCCCCCCAGGACTCCCCCTATCCCATTTTCCCTCTCCCTGCTTCTATGAGGGTGTTCCCCCACCCATGCAGCCACTCCTGCCTCCCAGCCCTAGCATTCCTCATACAGGGGCATTGAGCCATCATAGGACAAAGGAACTCCCAATAATTCCTGACTATGCCACCCTCTGATGCTAGAGCATTGAGTCCCTCAATGTATACTCTTTGGTTGGTGGTTTAGACCCTGGGAGCTCTGAGGGGTTCTGATTGGTTGATATTGTTGTCTTTTCTATGGGGTTACAAACCCCTTCAGCTCCTTCAGTCGGTTCTCTAACTCTTGCACTAGAGATCCTATGTTCAGTCCAATGGTTAGGTGAATGATTCTCCTTCTGTATTTGTCAGATTCTGGCACAGACTCTCAGGAGACAACTTTATCAGGCTCCTGTCATCATGCAGTTTTTGGAATCTACAATAGTGTCTGCATTTGGTGACTGTATAAGGGATAAATTCTCAGGTGGTACAGTCTCCAGATGTCCTTTCCTTCAGTCTCCACTCTACACTTTGTTTCTGTATTCTTCCGTGACTGGGTATCACACAGGAGTTCTATTGCAGAAATCACCACTAAGCTACATTTTCAAAAGGAATTTCTATCATTTAATATCTGGATTAAACATTCATAAACTTTGCTCATCTTTTCAAACTATCGAATTATATGTTAATGATTTCTGTATATATATATATATATATATATGTATATATATATATATATATATATATACATATATATATATATATATACATATATATATATATATAAAGGCAGGAGAGGGATAAAATAAATAAGATTTTGAATTTTTATTAAAATACATAAACTTTATTAAAAATACATAGGAGTTTGTTCTATAATTCTTCTTGGATTCTTAGTGTTGTCTCTATCTAGGCATTCATACCTATAAGAATTCTACCACAGAACTAGTTATACTGGAAGAGGCAAGCAAATGAGCCTCCTTGTTTTCATAGTAACCAGAACAGCCATCTCTCTGCAACTGTGGCAGAGGAGCCCTGTCCTGGATTCCCATATCTTTTCATTTAGTGATCAGTGTTGAACAAAGTCTGCTGCATGATATTTTATCACAAGCGACTGCTATGAATGTATTATTTACTGAAAACGAACCGTTTTCAGTTGTGGTGTGGTTATGCCATGGCAAACAACTTTAATCCAGTAGCTTCCTCTTTATTGTATATAAGATTAAATAATGTCAACCACAGGTAAAAATGTGGAGAAAACAATGAGTTACCAGAGAGTTAACATGGAAAATATGGGTAATAAGTGGAGTACTGATAGAGAGGTACACGGAAAGTTGAAGGGAAGGGCATTGTGATTGAAGGGATTTTGGGCTTTGAGGATAAGTTCCTTTGGGGATGCTGGCTGCAGATAGAGTAGAGTTAGTTGGGTGCTTTCTCTTTCTGAGCTAGCAGGCTTCTACTACAGCATCTGGTTACTGAGACTTTATTGGCAAATTGAATATTTGAGATAAAAATCCACCTGAATTTCAAGCTGAACTGAATTTATTATGTTGCTGTATTAAAAGGTAATTTGTGGGAGGATAGGTTATTGAGTTTATTAGTTGACATGTGTTATAGAAGGCTGACATGTGCAATAGTTTTCTGACCAAGATTTTCTTTATTTGCAGGTATATAGCTAGGTGTGTCTGGCTGAACCTTGGGGAAACCTGGAAGCTCTCTGAGGGTTTTGAATGTAGCATGTGGATTAATATTCTGTATCAAGTGAATGAAATATACATGGCAGGACCCAGGGACTGAAGTAGATTGGAGAAAGCCACAATTTTGGTAGCAAACTATGTGTCATAGTTACAGTATCTATTAACCACCTCGATATATCATTCTAAAAACTGTCTTATCTGAAAGTGAGAAGTCTGAGAGGTGAGGACACTCTCACATACTACCACACAAAATACATAATGAACAGACTTTAGAGCACAGACACAAATCTTCCTTCCATAAACTGAGAACCTGGGGACTGCTCAGCACACACAGAGCTAGGAGCAGGAGTGCTGGTCTCTGGGGTCAGATTTGCATCTCTCTTTGAGGTTCTCCTTGACATCTTGTCTGAATTTTGGCTACAACATATTTTTGAAAAAAAAATAAACCACCCAGACTTCCATGAACATAACATAGAACATTGGTTATATCAGAAAATTCCTGAAATTGTTTAAAGAATCACATTCTTAGAAAGTTCAAATGTTTCAGCAAGTCTGTGCTACAGACACTGGGCTGAGTGATAGTGTGATAAAATTATTGCTTTAAGATTAAAGAAGGTGTTGGTATTCAGGGAGTGAACAAAATTAAGCGTTTTTTGCTCAATGACCTATCCGCCCTATCTCATGTCAAAGCTTCCTGCTGTCTCTGAACTGTGCTTCACACTCCGATATGACTCAGTTGCAATTTGAATGATTGTTTTATTAATCTAAATACTCATTTCCTGTCTCTTACTCTTATACTCCAGAAAATAATGTGGCATCTGACACCCTAGTTCTAAACCCAGAGCTGGGATATCTAATAAAAAGCTAGCCCTGTGTGAATCTCTAGCTCTTTCAGAGAACTTGAAAATACTAGTAACGTTTGATCATAACACATTTCCCACAAATTTTCTACATATCTTGAAGCAGTAGTTGTGGAAATTAAATACACATAAATGTGAACACAAGACTGTTGTGTGGAACTGAGATGTGGAATTTTGATGTACCATGCTCTTCCTTAATATCTTCTGGCATGACTTTCTTGTTGCAACAAAATTTTTAACTGCAATAAGTGACTGTTAAAAAAGACCCAATGTACTGACCTCTCCATAACACTGATATTCTTTTATATATGCCCATATATTAACCTGGTTTTGTTGTTTTTATGTACAACGAAAGAATGTGTCCAAATCCCACTTCAGTGAGAAAACAAGTATACCTTGGCTTCTGGTACCAGAGGGAGAGTTCAAAATGAAAAGGAAGGCATGACAGCCTAGGGCAGGAGAGGGAAAATGAAGATCACTTTCCATGACAGAGAAATCTAAAAGAGCAAACTGGAAGTTGGGAAGAATATAAATTGCAAACCCAGTGCTGTACTTAATCCAGTGAGGCTCCAAGCCCTATAAGTTTCATAACTTCCACAAACAACATATCCAATCAGAGAACAAGTTTTCAGATATAGGAGTCCACTAGGGACATTTCTCATTAAAACCAGAATACTTGAACTATTCATCTGAAAAAAAAATCCCTTATTTTCTGTTCATTATGTGTAAAGAACAATTATTTTTATTAAATAATAATATGTGTGAGGATCAAAATCATAAAATATATATTCAAGATGTTAGCATTTCTTCATGGAGAATTCTTGGGAGAAACAAGAGACGATGCTTATATAATTGAGATATATCTATATATCAGTAAATCTCTTGTTGTTATTAACCTATATGTGTGAGTCTTCTATTAAATAAGGAAAATAGCTACAAGTGAGTCTCTGCTCTCTTCCTTGAGTCCTTGAATAGGTTTACTTTAGAACCACCTAATTGAATAGATGATCCCATGTTGCACTACACAGGTAAAGGAAACTCAGGGCAAATTTTAAGCAGGAAAGACCTCATTCAGATATTTCTGCTAATTTTGTTACCCAAATATTTTATTTAAAATATACCCCCAATGAAAACACAAGAACTGTGCAAAACACATGTATTACAAAAATGAATATATTTTCACTGGTGTGTGCACATGGTATCTCCTCTCTTTTTAATTTACTGGTTCAGTGTGCATTACTCTAATTATGCCATATATTATATTGTGTAAGTGAACACTTTCTCACAGGAACAAAGTGAATTTTGTCACTGATGGGAACAAGAATGCCTCTGGTTTGATCACCAAGATCAAAAGTTCCTGAGACCTTAGTGAATTCTACAGTGATCCTCAGAACAGAATCCTCTACGACACTCATTAACAAAGGCAGCCTGAGAGTCTCATGAGGTACCTATGGGCCTCTATTTATAAGACCTGTGACCAGTACAAGTAAGAGGCTTATGTCTTTGCCCTCCTTGTCAGGTAATGTGTGTAATGAGAGACTGAATCAAATACTCACATTTCCTGTGAATCCACTTACCTTCCACATACTTCATTCATATCTACTTTCTCCTTCTCCTCCTCCTCCTCCTCCTCCTCCTCTTCCTCTTCCTCTTTCACCTTCTCCTCCTCCTTTTCTGCCCTGCCCTACAGGGATAATCAGCAGTGACCTAGGACAGGGGGGAGAGCAACGGAGGAACAAGAAACAAGAAGAATTAGAGCAAGAAAATTGGACTGATCAAGCTCTGAAAAAATTTATTCTGGGATAGCAATATAAGAAAGAAAGAGAAGTCTCCAAAGGAGAGGGAAAGAGCACAGGGCTCTCTGATGATCAGGTGGCAGTCATCAGCTCCTGGAACCAATGTTCACAGTGTCCTCTCTACCCACAAACATTATAACTGTGATGACCACGAATGTTCTCTCAGGATAGTTTGTGTAGGCTAGAAATTTTCCACAAGGCCATGGCTGAGGTCATGGCTCCTGAAACATCTCCTCCTCCTCCTCCTCCTTTTTGAATAAGCTAACTTATTCTTTTTCTTACTCACAGTGGAGGTTAGGTATTGTTCAGTTTGGGTATGTGGAGATTGCTGGGACAGCCACATGTAACTGTTCCATCCCGGTTGACTAAGGCCTCTGTGTAATAAGGGGATAAAAAATGATCAGGGAGAGCCTTGTAGTATATGGGCTGGAAAATGGCATGAACATATAACTTTATTTCCTTTATTTGAACTGACCTAACCACCTGTATGACAAGTCAATTTTGTGTGGTCTACAGGTTGGATGTACTATAAAACTATGACATGTGAGAATACTGTCCAGGGACATGTGATGAGTATGTGTGTGTGTGTGTGTGTGTGTGTGTGTGTGTGTATGATATAAATATTTATGATATATTATATAGATATCTAGATATAGATATTATGAATTCACATGAAGCTGAATCATGTTGGAGTGTTTGCCTGATAGACCTAGATATTCCTGATGTTTCTATTACTGGATTCCTCTTACTTCTTCACCCTACTCCCAATAGATGAAAGAAATAGTCCAATGGGCACATGTCCTGCCAGTAGAGACCTGTTATCACAGGAGTGTTTTCACTCCTAGGCTCTGAGCTGAGATAGCCATTTTCTCTCCAATAACTATCTAGATCTGGGGGGTGAGGAGCACATGGGCCACAAGAACAGTGGAGCAGCTGGTACAGGATCCTTCCAGTCGCCATCTGCACCCAGAGCTTGAGCTGTTCCAGAACCCTCTGTACACAAGTTCTTCCAGGTATTAGCTGGTTTCTCAATAGTGCTGACACAGGCTTACAGACCCATAGGAGGAACAACCTCAACTCAGAGACAGCAAGAACATCTAGCACCAGAGATAACCAGATGGCAAAAGACAAATTAAAGAATCTTACCAACAGAAACCAAGATTACTTGGCCCCATCAAAACCCAGTTCTGCCATCACAGAAAGTCCTGGATTCCCCAACAAACTGGAAAATCAAGATGTGTAGTTAAAATCATATCTCATGATATGGATAGAGGATTTTAAGAAGGATATAAATACCTTCCTAAAAGAAGTACAGGAGAACACAGGTAAACAGGTAGAAACTCTTAAAGAGGAAACACAAAAATCCCTTAAAGAATTACAGGAAAATACAAACAAAAGGGTGAAGGAATTGAACAAAACTATCCAGGATCTAAAAATGGAAGTAGAAACAATAAAGAAATCACGAAGGGATACAACTCTGGAGATAGAAAACCTAGGAACAAGATCAGGAGACATAGATGCAAGTATCACTAACAGAATACAAGAAATATAATAGAGAATCTCAGGTTATGAGATGCTATAGAAAACATTGACACAATCAAAGAAAACACAAAATGGAAAAATATCCTAACTCAAAACATCTAGGAATTCCAGGACACAATGAGAAGACCAAACCTAAGGATAGTAAAAATAGAAGAAAGCAAAGATTACCAACTTAAAGGGACACTAATTATCTTCAACAAAATAATAGAGGAAAAATTCCCTAACCTAAAGAAAGAGATGTTCATTAACATACAAGAAGCCTATAGAACACCAAATAGATTAGATCAGAAAGGAAATTCCTCCCATCATATAATAATCAAAACACCAAGTGCACAAAACAAAGAAAGAATATTAAAAGCAGTAAGGGAATAAGGTCATGTAACATATTAAGGCAGACCTATTACCATTACACAAGACTTCTTGCAAGAATCAATGAAAGCCAGAAGATCCTGGTAGACATCATACAAATGCTAAAAGACAAATGCCAACCCAGGTTACTATACCCATCAAAACTCTCAATAAACCTAGATGGGGAAACCAGGATATTCCACAATAAAAACAAATTTACATAATATCTCTCTACAAATCAAGTCCTTCAAAGGATAAAAAATGGAAAACTGCAACACAAGCATGGAAACTATACCATAGAAAAAGTAAGAAAATATCTTATTTTAACAAACCAAAAAGGGGATAACCAAAAAAAACATAATTCCACCTCTAATAACAAAAATAACAGGCAGAAACAATCTTTCTTCCTTTATTTTTCTTAATAACAATGGAATCAATTCCCCAATAAAAAGACATAGAATAACAGACTGGATATGTAAGAAGGACTCAAAATTTTGCTGCATAGAGGAAACACATCTCACTGAAAAAGACAGACACTACTTCAGAGGAAAGGACTAGAAAACAATTCTTCAAGCAAATGATCTCATGAAACCAGCTGGAGTAGCCATTCTAATATTGAATAAAATCAACTTTCAACCTAAAGTTATTTAAAAAGATAAGGAAGGACACTTCATATTCATCAAAGGTAAAATCTACCAAGAACTCTCTATTCTGAATATCTGTGCTCCTAATGCAAGGACACCCACATTCTTAAAAGAAACTTTACTAAATCTCAAAGTACACATTGCATCACATGCAAAAAAATGTGGGAGATTTCAGCATCCCACTCTCAGCAATGGACAGATCATGGAAACAAACAAAACAGAGACAGAGTGAAGCTAATAGATGTTATGAATTAAACGGTTTTAACAGATATCTATAGAACAGTTTATCCTAAAACAGAAGCAGATACCTTCTTCTAAGCACCTCATGGTACCTTCTACAAAGTTGTCCACATACTCTGTTACAAAACAGGTAAGAGAAGAAAAAAAGATTGAAATAATTCCATAATCCTATCAGATCACCATGGTCTAAGTGTCCGTAATACTATGGTCTTCAATAACAACATAAATAATAGAAATTCCACATACATGAGGAAGCTGAACAACATTTTACTCAATAACAGCTTTGTCAAAGAAGAACTAAAGAGAGAAATTAAAGACTTTTTAGTTTAATGGAAATGAAGAAACAACATAACCAAACTTACAACATACAATGAAAGCAGTCCTAAGAGTAAAATTCATAGCTATGAGTGCCTACAAAAAGAAACTGGACAGAGCATACACAATCTGTTTGACAGCTTATCTGAAAGCTCTAGAACAACAACAACAACAACAACAACAATAACAACAGAAAATTCACACAAGAAAAGTAGAGGTAAGAAAGTAATCAAATTCAGGGCTGAAATCAACCAAGTGCAAACAAAAAGAACTATATAAAGAATCAACCAAACCAGGAGCTGGTTCCTTGAGAAAAATCAACAAAATAGATAAATCCTTAGCCAGACTAACAACACAGTATCTTAACTAACAAAACTGAGAAGAAAATGGTGACATAAGAACAGAAAACAAGGAAATTAAAAAAAAAAATCATCAAACCCTACTATATAAGACTATATTCAACAAAACTGTAAAATCTGGATGACATGGACAATTTTCTAGACAGATACCAGGTACCAAAATTAAATCAGAAATAGATTAATGATCTAAACAATCCCATGTCTGCTAAAGAAATAAAATAATCATTATTAGTCTCCCAACCAACAAAAGTCCATGACCAGATGGGTTTAGTGCAGAGCTCTCTCAGTCCTTCAAAGAAGAATTAATACCAACATTCTTCAGTCTATTCCACAAAGTAGAAATAGATGGTACTCTACCCAATTCAATCAATGAAGGCACAATAACTCTGATACCTAAACCATACAAAGACATAGAGAAGAAAGACAATTTCAGACCGATTTGACTTATGAATATCTATGTAAAAATACTCAATAGAATTCTCACAAACTGAATCTAAGAACACCTCAAAACAGTCATACATCATGATCAAGTATGCTTCATCCAGTGATGCAAGGATGGTTCAATATATGGAAATCCATCAATGTAATCAACTATATAAACAAACTCAAAGAACAAAACCATATGACCATCTCATTAAATGCCAAGAAAGTATTTGACGAACTACAACTCCCCTTCAGGATAAAAGTCTTGGAAAGATCATGAATTCAAGCCCATACCAAACAGAGTAAAACTAATATAATGCAAACCAGTAGCCAATATTAAACTAAGTGGAAAGAAACTTGAAGGAATCCCACTGAAATCATGGACTAGACAAGGCTACCCACTTTCATTCTCTCCCTACTTATTCAGTATAGTATCTGAACACCTAGCCAGAAAATTTAGACAACAAAAGGAGATCAAAGGGATACAAATTGGAAAGGAAGAAGTCAAAATATCACTATTTTCAGGTGATATGATAATAACTTAAATAACCCCAACAATTCCACCAGAGAACTCATAACCCTGATAATCAACTTCAGAAAATTAGCTGGATATAAAATTAACTCAAACAAATCAGTGGCCTTCCTCAACACAAAGTATAAACTGATTGAGAAAGAAATTCAGGAGACAACATCCTTAACATGTCACAAAAAAATATAAAAATGCCTTGGTGTGACTCTTACTAAACAAGTGAAATATCTGTAAGATAAGAAATTCAAGTCTCTGAAGAAAGAAATTGAAGAAGATCTCAGAAAATTTAAAGATCTCCCATGCTCATGGATTGGCAGAATTAATATAGAAAAATGACCATCTCACCAAAATCAATCTACAGATTCAATGCTATCACCATCAAAATTCAAAATCAATTCTTTACAGACTTAGAAAGAGCAATTTGATAATTCATCTGGAATAACAAAAAGAAGGGTAGCAAAAACTCTTCTCAACAATAAAGGACCTTCTGGGGAATCAACCATCCCTCACCTCAAGCTTTACTTCAGAGCAATTGTGATAAAAACTGTATGGTACTGGTACAGTGATAGGCAAGTAGACCAATGGAACAGAATTGAAGACCCAGAAATGAACCCACACACCTATGTTTGCTTGTTCTTTGACAAAGTTGATAAAAGCACCCAGTGGGAAAAAAGGCAGCATTTTCAACAAACGGTGCTGGCTGAACAGATAGTTAGCATGTAGAAGAATGCAAATCTATCCATTCTGAGCTCCTTGTACAAAGCTCAAGTCCAAGAGGATCAAGCACCTCCACATAAAACCAGTTACACTGAAACTAATAGAGAAGATGGTAGGGAAGACCCTTGAGCACATGAACACAGGGAAAAATTTCCTGAGCAGAATGCCAGTAGTTTGTGGTCTAATATCAAAGGATTGACAAATGGGACCTAATAAAATTTTCAAGTTTCTGTAAGGCAAAGGGCACTATCAATAGGACAAAAAATGGAAACCAACAGATTGGGTTAAAAACCTTTACCAATCCTACATCATGTATATTTTTAATATCCAATTCATACAAAGTACTGAAGAAGTTAGACTCCAGAGAACAAAGTAACCCTCTTTTTTTAAAAAAAAATGAGGTACAAAGCTAAACGAAGAATTTTGAACTGAGGAAAACTGAATGGCTGAGAAGCACCTAAAGCAATGGTCAACATCCCTAGTTATCAGGGAAATGCAAATCAAAACAACCCGGAGGAGCGCCGGGCATGTTGGCACACACCTTTAATCCCAGCACTTGGAAGGCAGAGGCAGGGGCATTTCTGAGTTCGAGGCCAGCCTGGTCTACAAAGTGAGTTCCAGGACAGCCAAGGCTATATTGAGAAACCCTGTCTCGAAAAAACCAAAACCAAAAACAAAACCAAAACCAAAAACAAAAAAAACCGAGATTCCACATCACACCAGTAAGAATGGCTAAGATTAATAAAGAGGAACATTCCTCCATTGCTGGTGGGATTGCAAGCTGGTACAATCACTAAGGAAATCAGTTTAGCATTTCCTCAGAAAACTGTACGTAGTACTACCTGAGGATCCATTAATACCACTCCTGGCCATTTACCCAGAAAATGGTCAAACATTTAATAAGGACACATGCTCCACTATGTTCATAACAGATTTATTTATAAGATCCAGAAGCTTGAAAGAACACAAATGTCCTTCAACCAAGGAACGGATACAGAAAATCTGATACATTTACACAATGAAGTACTACACACCTATTAAAAATATAAATTTATGATATTCTTAGGCAAACACATGGACCTGGAGGATATCACTCTGAGTGAGGTAACCCAGTGACAATAGAACGCACATGATATGCACTCACTGATATGTGACTATTATCTCAGAAGCTAGTAATATCCAAGATATAATTCAAGAAGGATATCAAGGTGTGGATACTTCAATCCTTCTTAGAAGGTAGAACAAAATGCCCATGGAAGGATTTACAGAGACAAAGTATGGAGCAGAGACTGAAGGCATAACCATCCAGAAACTGCCCCACCTGAGGATCCATACACATACATAATCACCAAACCCACACAGTATTGAAGATGACAAGAAGTGCTTGCTTGCAGTAGCCTGATATAGTTGTATCCTGAGAGGCTCTGCCCGTGTCTGACAAATAGATAAATCCATTGTTCTGAGCACAGAGTCCCCACTGATGGAGCTAGAGAATATACCCAAGGAGCTGAAGGGGTTTGCAGCCCCTTAGGAGGGACAACAATATGAACTAACCAGTACCCTCAGAGTTCCCAGGGGCTAAACCACCAACCAAAGTGTACACATGGTGGGACTCCTAGAACTAGTTGCATATGTAGCAGAGGATAGCGTAGTCAGTCATCAATGGGAGGAGAGGACCTTGGTCCTGTCAAGGACCTTTGGCCCAGTGTAGGGGAATTCCAGGGACAGGAATTGAGTGTGGGTGGATTGGTGGGCAAGGACAGAGGAAAGGGGATAGGGGATTTTCAGAAGGGAAACCAGGAAAGAGGATAACATTTGAAATGTAAATAAAGAAAATATCTAATAAAAAACCTCTCCCTAATTTATAAATCATAGTATTTAAGTTCTTTCATATCAGACTTCCTTGTGAATTAACTGTATGTTTCTATTAACAAAAAAAACATTTACATGTATTAAGCACAAAAGAGTGAGGCTGCAAATTTATATTACTATATATAAGTGGAAATTCATCTTAAATGAGATTTCTTTTATTTTTCTATCTACTTCTATTCCTTTTTTGAGACACAATTCAAATAACTCATTCAAAACTCATACATGATTATCCTGTGTCTATGCCAGACTGCAACACAGGGTACAGGCATACAAAATTGGTCAACTGAGGTGATTAAGTGATGATTTGATGCTATAATGCCACTTCAGCCTTTATTACTCCTCAAACATCTGTATCAGTATTTGAGTCCTCTAAGGCTCCCACCCCAGAGCTCATGATATGCCACAGAGACATGCAAATAATGTACCCCTCTGCTCATGAATACCAATCCTAAGCATAAAACTGACAGACACATAAATCTGGACTCACAAGTCTTTCTCTTCAGTGACAAACACTGACACAGAACATTCACCATGTACTTGGGACTCAGCTGTGTTCTCATTGTTGTTCTCTTAAAAGGTAATTCATAGATAAGAGATGCTGCATGTGAGTGGAAAGGAGTGAGAGGGACAATGAATATTTTGACTGCTTACTGACAAGTTTGTCTGTGTGTTCAGGTGTCCAGAGTGAAGTGAAGATTGAGGAGTCTGGAGGAGGCTTGGTGCAACCTGGAGGATCCACGAAACTCTCTTGTGCAGCCTCTGGTTTCACTTTTAGTGATTACAGAATGGACTGGGTCCACCAGTCTCCAGATAAGGGGTTGGAGTGGATTGGTGAAATTAAAAACAAAGCTAATAATTATGCAACATATTATGCAGAGTCTGTGAACAGCAGATTCACCATCTCAAGAGATGATTCCAAAAGTAGTGTCTACCTGTAAATGAACAGCTTAAGAGCTGAAGATACTGGCATTTATTACTGTACAAGGCACAATGGGAAGGAAGTCTTCATCTTGACCCTAGTCACAAATCTTGCTGCCGGTGTTCTGAGGTCCATTAGGGGGACCACGGTGGCCATGTAAACCTGGGACAGGAGCTACTGTTTATAGAGATCAGGGGAGGTGACACCACTATCTACTGATACCATTTGTACCATCTGGTGTGTTCTATATGAACCTGAGCCAGTTAGCATCTTAGAACAGAAATGGCTGTTTCTATATTAAGATATTCATCTCATCCATTCTAATGCAAATCATACTGTTCGATTATAATGTGCTGTTTTCACTTGTTTATAGTAGATTCTTAGACCAAAGTGCCAACTCCTTATTCTGGATTCAAGCATGGTTACTTCTAGTGTCCTGACAACCATTTTGTCTGGGGCAATCTGAGCCCTATGACTCTCTAACAGGGCAGGAAAAAGGGAGTACAGCTAAGGCTATATTTAACATAGTATCTTTGTAAAGATTTACCAAAATAATCATTTCCAACAAAGGTTCTGTTGTTTATTCCTTGTTATATAAAATGTGCAGTGGGCACAATAATCAGACTCTGATGTTTCAGGAAATGGCACAAATAGTAAGCAGGAAATAGACACCCAAGCGTCCCTAAAGTTATCACATACAAAACCTAGTATAAACAACTGAAGGCAGCCAAATACGGAGTGAGAAAATTTTCAATAGGGCAGAGATGATGTCTTAGCAGTTAAGACTGATGGAAACTCCACACTGTCGTCTTCCTTCTCTTGAGTTTCATGTGGTCTGAACATTGAATTTTGGGTATTCTGAATATCTGGGCTAATATACCCTTATCAATGTGTTCATATCTTGTGCAATTTTACTTCAGGCCTTCTTATTTGGGAGTTCAAAATATCCATTAGAGGAGACCATGTAGGGATCCATCCCAAGTGCAGTTACCAAACCCAGACACAATTGTGGATGCCAAAAAGTGCTTGCTGGGAGGAAGATGATATAATTGTCTCCTGAGAGGATATATCTATGCCTGAATAATATAGAAGTAGAGGCTCACAGTCATTCCATTCACTGAGTACATGGTCACCAATGAAAGAGATAAAAAAGGACCCAAGGAGCTGAAGAGGTTTGCAGCCCCATAGGAGGAACAACAATATGAACAACCAGTACCCACAGAGCTCCCAGTGATTAAACCACCTGCCAAAGAGTACACAAGGAGGGACTCAAGGCGTCATCAGCATATGTAGCAAAGGATGGCCTTGTGGGGCATCAGTGAGAAGAGAGGCTCTTGGCCTTGTGAAGGCTCAATGTGCCAGTGTAGGGGAATGCTGGTACAGGGAAGTTGGAGTAGTTGCATAAGTGGGCGGGGGAAAGTGGAGTGGAAATGAGGAAAGTGGATATAATTTGAAATGTAAACAAAGGAAATATCTATCTTTAAAAGAGGGGGAAGACTGATTTCAACTCACTCAGAGGTTCTAAATTTGATTCTTTTTTCCTTCCTGGATATTTTGTTTATATACATTTCAAATATTTTCCCCTTTCCAGGTCTCCCCTTCAGAAACACCCTATCCCATCCTCCCTCCCCCTGTGTTTATGAGGGTGCTCCCCCACTCACTCACTCCCATCCTCCTGCTCTGGCAGTCACCTACACTGGGGCACTGAACATCTTCAGGCCTGAGGGCCTCTCCTCTCACTGATCTTCAACAAGTATATCTTCTGCCACATATATGGCCAGCACCATGGGTCACTCCATGTGTATTCTTTGGTTGGTGTTCCAGTGCCTGGGAGCTCTGGGGAGTCTGGCCTATTGACACTTGGTGTTGAGCTGCAAACTCACTTAGCTCCTTCAGTCTCTTTTCCATGTCCTCCATCATGGACCTACAAGCTATATTCAATGGTTGATTGTGATGTTTCTTCTCTGTATTTGTCATGGTCTGATAAGCCTCTCATGAGACAATCATATCAGGCTTCTATCAGCAAGCACTTTCTGGCATCCACAAAAATGTCCAGTGTTGGAGGCTGTATATGTGCTGGATACCAAGGTGGGCTGATCTCTGGATTGCCTTTAATTCATTCTCTGCTCCACACTTTGTATCTATATTTCCTACTATGTTATTTATAACCTTGCTGAAGAATTATCCTCTACCTTCAAACTGAGAGGAACAAAATCCCTCTTCTAGACTCTGTACACCTGCACAGACACCTACAAAGACACAGATGCAGACTTACACACACACACACACACACACACACACACACACACACACGAATTCATCAAGTTAGATGTTTGGAGTATGCAGCAGAGATAACAAGAAACCCTGCTGAAACAGATGTGCTTGTGTTTAGGGCTGTGATATTTCTGGAAGAAAAAGAGTTATTACTCAAAAAACAGGAAATAGAGAACCAATTTTTTAATTTTTTCATTATGGCAAATTATTTTGGAATGGTATTTGCATTACATAAAGGTTTGACAAAATGTATGTAGCATTCACATACATCATGCTCTGTTTTACTTATTGTTGACAAATTTAAATGCTGTAGTAAAATTCTAGACAGAGAAGTGGTGGCCATACCCTTAATACCAGCAGTAAGGAATCAGACGAAGGAAGATATTTGTGAGTTTTAGGCCATCCAGGTTGACAGAGTGAGTTCTGGATACCTCAAAATTACACAGAGAAAATCTTCATGAGAAGCCATTTTTTTAAACTTAATGAATCAACTGATAGAGTATTTTAAGTTTGTATATATTTTGAGATTATAATATTGAAATATATCATAATATGTCACTGCTCCCTTTCCTTCCCTCCCTCAAAATATCTCATATAACTCTCTTTGTTATGTTTCAAATTATTGACTTTTTATTCTAAAATTATTGTTTTATACATACACACACACACACACATATATCTGTCTTACTAAAGATTTTTTCCATCTGGTATGAAGACTCACAGTGATGAAGGTAACATTTTATAGGTGAACATTTGATTAGGCCTGGCTTACAGTTTTAAAGGTTCAGTCCATTATCATCATGGAGAAAAGCCTGACAGCATTCACTCAGACATGGTGCTTCAGAAGGAGCTGAGAGTTCTACACCTTGATCTGAAAGTCACTAAGAGAAATTTGTATCTTCGGTACTGGTAGATACTTGAGCACTAGAAACACTCAACCCCTGCCTACAGAACAACATACTTCTCCCAGCAAGGGCATAGTTATTCCATCAAGACACCTACTCCTAATAGTTACTTCCCATGGGTCAAGCATATTCAATCCACTACATTTCATAAGTACTTTCAAAAACCTGCTCAGCCTCTCAGTCATTATAAAGTCATTTGTGTGAATTATTTTAGGGCTGACCACTTGATACTGAATAATCCAATGGTATGCTTTTCCATGGGGTAGGCAATTTCTCCCACACTCAGCATTTGTCTGTGGCCTATTACTGGATGCTAGTTCTTTGTAGCGTTTGAGCCTTGTTGACTTCTCTTCATCCACTGAGTATTGTCTATTGTTGTCTTTACTTGGTTAGTATTGGTGAGACTGTATATGCATATTAAAACTGAACTACATTGTGAATTAACTAAAATCCCAATGAACAAGGCACATCTAAGAAAGAATTTTTTCTTAGTTACATTGTTTGGGGAGAGAACATCCACCCTAGATCTGGGCACCAACAGCTGGATGGTGCTGATCATCTTATTGCTGCCTTCATAAAGGACACAGATATAGGAAACTTGCTTTCTGTCTTCTTAGTCTCATTAACCCTGGGAAGTTCATGTATCTACATCTGAACTATTCCTTAGGTGTTAGTACAGCCTAGTTATTCAGTATTCAGATATGTACTGAATACCAGATAAAACAACTTGCCACTTGAATCAAACAACTATTGGATTATTGCTTTTTCCTTCTAGAGACAATCATTTGTGGAGTAGCTTGAGACAGTCTGGCTTGTGTGTGTGTGTGTGTGTGTGTGTGTGTGTGTGTGTGTGTGTACATACATATATGTATATGTGTATGCATATATATATTATGTATATTTATATATACAAACATATAGAATATGTGCCCCAATGCTGCTCCTCTGGAGAAGTCAAATTATATAATCATATTTTGTGTATCAGAGGGAGATGATACACACCATTATAGACTGGCACCATATGTAAGAAAGTTCAAAAAGAAATTTCTAGCAGAATTCATGAAGCAATCACCAGAGTCTGAGCTCTGTCCAACCCTGCCAGGATGTACAGGGTATAGTTGAGGATTGGGTTCTTAAACTAATCTCTAGTGAAATAATTACAGACACTGTCAGCACAGAATACAAAATTGTATAAGAGTAATACATTGAAACAGGGTACATGTGTGCTACCTTCAATTCCCAGTGTTCTCTCTGAGCTTAGTGGCAGCAGAGGCCACTGAGAAACTCTCTTTAACTTTGATTCTATGGTAAACTAGACATCCGAGAATAGGGTAATGATAGGTTGGCGAGGTAGGACTGGGTGTATGGACAAAGGAGCATCCTCATAGAAGCAGGGAGTAGGGTATGGGGATGATTACAGGGGAAATTGGGAAGGGAGATCACATTTGAAATGAAAATAAATAAAATAACCAATTAAATTATATTTTAAAAAGATAGTTTCTCATTGGGTCTATATTTTAATAAAAATAAATGAACACATACTCATAGTCTACAAAGGCAAAATGTCCTGTGTCATTGAAGAAATAACTATTCCATTGACCCATTGTCATATTTGGACAATTTTGTTTCAGAAAACAAAACAACAACAACAACAACAAAAAACACAATGGAATTATTTGTTTTAAGCAATCAATTTGCCTAAGGTCAAAGTTAGCAACCTGTGTATGCACAATTCCAAGAGTAGAAAAGATGATTAGTAGGGTAAAAGGGCCAAGAGAACATCCTCGTACAGGGTTGTTCTTGACCAGAGTGCTAAAGAAAAACAAAACAAAACAAAAAAACAAACTAAAAAAAAAAAAACAAAAAAAACCCCAAAAAACAAAAAACAAAAAACAACAAAAAGCACCATTACCTTGACTTGAACCTATTACAAAATTAGAATTTGCAACAAACATTTATCAATCCCTGAAGTTTGATATTAGATCAAATAATCCCTCTAATTCCAGGCTATAATATAAAGCCTTTTTATAAAGAAACTATATAAAACTTGCCTTTTGCTTGGTTCTCAGCTAAATATCACACAAGCAGAAGCAGCCAACTATCGTATCCCAGTTCCCTCTAAAATCTCTTGTGTGAAGTCTCTTCTGCAGTGCAGATTGGTGGTGTTTCTTGGCTCTTGATTGCCAGGATAACACCCAACTGTGCCCTAACACCTTTGCAGGATCAGAGCTGTAATATTTTGCAGGGGAAGCCTCCTCCTGCCAGAGCCAAGCTGTAACACTTGCATTGGGGAACCTTTTCCCATTGCTTGAGGAGAGTTGTAAAGTGTCTCTAGGTACAGACTTTCTTTTCAGAGCTGCAACATGTATACAACGTTTCCCATTGGACCTGGATCTTTTCACAAGTTGAATACCTCAAACAGCTGGTAAGAATTGATTGGGGTGTCTCTGTACATACTAGTACATTTATTTTCACATGGCATATATTCTCAAAGTCCATCATTATCCTTCCTAACCCTCTGAACCTTTTCCAGCAGATCCCATGACTCTGAATATTTGAGATAAAAATCCACCTGGAGTTGATACTGAACTAACTTTTTCATGTTTCTGTTTTAAGAGGTAATTTGTGGGAGGATTGAATACTGAGTGTATTAGTTGACATGTGTTATAGAATGCTAACATGTACAATTGTTGTCTAACAAAGATTTTCTTTGTTTGCAGGTGTATATCTAGGTGTGTCTGGCTGAGCCTTGGGGAAACCTGGAAGATCCCTGAGGTTTTCAAATGTAGCCTGTGGATTAATATTCTGTTTCAACCAAATGAGATATATATGCCAGAACCCAGATTTTGATGTAGATTGGAGAAAGTAACCACAATTTTGGTAGCAAGTTGTCATTTGTAAAGTACCTATTCACCACCTCCATAGATCATTCCAAAACCAGCCTTAACAGAATGTGAGATTTCTAAGAAGTGAGGACACACTCAAATATTAGTGTACAAAATACACAATGAAGAGACTTCAGAGTCCAGAAAAAAATCTTCCTTCCATAATCTCAGGACCAGGGGACTGCTCAGCTCGTACAGAGATCAGGAGCCAAAGTGAGTGCTAGTCTGTAGGGTCAGATTTGCATCTATCTTTGAGGTTTTCATATATATATATATATGAAATTATAGGAAACTATGATATCTCTTATGTCATCATATGTGGATTTTTGCTATATTTTTGATAAAAAATAAACCACCAAATCTTACATGAACATAGCATACAACATTGGTTAATTGGTTATATCAGAAATGTCCCCAAAGATTTCAAAGAATTACATGCTTAAAAAGATCATAGGGACTGGTAAGTCTGCTGCACAGACTCCTGGCAGAGTCTCATTGTGATCACTTGGTTAGAACTGGGTTATGTAGTCACAAGGCCAACAAGGCAAAGGGCATTAGGCACAGTAACCTACAAGTCTTATCACATCTCAAAGCCTCCTTTTGTCTCTGAGGACTGTGCATCAGGTTCTAATATGACCGAGTTGCAATTTAAGAAGAACATTAAAAATATTTTATAAATCCATGGCTCTGATTTCAGATAGATTATTCTTTTATTCAAGTAAAAAGTGTAGGTTCTGACTCCCAAGTTTTGAACCCAGAGCTCAGGTATTTAATATAAGCACAGCTATATGTGAATCTGTAGCTCTTTCAGAGGACTTGGAAATACTAGCAAGTCATGACATATTGCCCACAAATATTCTACATTTCTAGAAGCGTTAGTTGAGGAAATTAAGAAGACATAAATGTGATCACAAGACTGGTGCATGGAACTGAGATGTGGATGTGTATTTTACCTTGTTCTTCTTAACATCTTCTGGCATTACCTTCTTGGTTCAGCAAAGTCCCTCAACTCACCAAGTATCTGTCAGAGAAGACCCAATATATTTGCTCTCCTCAATATTGATACTTCTTTTAAATATGACTATGTATTAGGCATGTTTGCTTCTTTATTATTTTGTTTAACAAAGTTATATGACCATATGCCACTTCTGTGGGAAAATGAGTTTAACTTGGTTTCTGGGGTCACCAAAATGGAAAGGAATGTGTGGCAGCTGGTACAAAGAGTGAAAATGAAGATCAATTTGTATTTTGCTTCTTAGATATTTTCTTTATTTACATTTAAAATGTTATCCCCTTTCCTGTTTTCCCTTCCAGAAACCCCCTATTCCAGCCCCCTTCCACCTGCCTCTATGACTGTGTTCCTCTGCACACACAACCACACACAACCAATTCCTGCTTCCCCATCCTGGCATTCTCCTACACTGAGTCTTCAAGCCTTCACAGTATCAAGGGCCTTTCCTAACATTTATGACCCAGAAGGACACCCTCTGCTTCATATGTAGCTGGAGCAATGGGTCCCTCCATGTGTACTCTTTTATTGGTAGTTTAGTCGGTGGAATCTCTTAGGGGTTTGGTTGATTGATATTGTTGTTCTTCCTATGGGGTTGCAAACTCCATCAGCTCATTCAATCTTTTCTCTAAATCCTCCATTGGGGACCCTGTCTTCAGTTCAATGGTTGGCTGTGAGCCTTCTCCTCTGTATTTGGCTCTGGAAGAGCTTCTCGGTAGACAGCTAAATCAGGCTCTCTCAGCAAGCACTTCTTGGCATTCCCAGGAGTGTCTGGGTTTGATAACTTTACATGGGATGGAACCCCATGTGGGGCAGTCTCTGGATGACCTTTCCTTCAGTCTTTGGTCCACTCTTTGTCTCTCTGTTTCCTCCCATGGTTATGTTGTTCTGCATTCTGAGAGGGACCTTAATTTCCACACATTGGTCTTCTTCTTGAGCTTCAAGTGGTCTGTGAATTTTATCTTGGGTATTCCAAATTTTTGCCTAATATCTTCTTATCTGTGAGTGAATATGTGTGATTTTGTGATTCGGGTACCTCATTCAGGATGATATTTTCTATTTCCATTCATTTGGCTAGGAACTTCATAAATTTGTTGTTTTTAATAGCTGAATAGCAATTCATTGTGTAAATGTACCACATTTTCTGCATACGTTCCTCTGTTGAAGGACGTCTGGATTCTTTCCAGCTTCTGGCTATTACAAGTAATGCTGTTATGAACACACTGGAGCATGTGACTTTACTACATGTTGGTGCATCTTCTGGGTATATGCCCAGGAGTGGTATAGCTGGATCCTCAGGTAGTTCTATATCCATTTTTCTGAGGAACCGCCAAACTGATTAACAGAGTTGCTGTATCACCTTGCAATCCCACCAGCAATGGAGGAGTGTTCCTCTTTTTCCACATCATTGCCACCTTCTGCTGTCACCTGAATTTTTGATCTTAGCCTTTGTGACTTGTGTGAGGTGGAATCTCAGGGTTATTTTGATTTTAGTTTCCTTGATGACTAAGGATGTTGAATATTTTTAGGTACTTCTCAGCCATTCTTTATTCCTCAGTTGAGAATTCTTTGTTCAGTTCTGTATGCCATCTTTAGTACGGTTATTCTCCAATGGCTTATGTTCTAAGATAAAGGATAGATAAATGGGAACTCTTAAAATTGCAAAGATTTTCTAAGGCAAAGGACACTTTATTTAATTTCTTATTAAATATTTTCTTAATTTACATTTCAAATGCTATCTCAAAAGTCCCCTATAACCTCCCCCTGCCTTGCTCTTTTACCCACCCACTCCCACTTCTTGGCCCTGGCATTCCCCTGTACTGGGGCATATAAAGTTTGCAAGACCAAGGGGCCTCTTTTCCCAATGGTGGCTGACTAAGCCATCTTCTACATATGCAGCTAGAGACATGAGCTCTGGGGGTACTGATTAAGTTCATGCTGTTGTTCCACCTGTAGTGTTGAAGACCCCTTCAGCTCCTTGGGTACTTTCTCTAGCATGTGTTTCATGCTAGAGATTACTGTGAACATTGACTTCTGTGTTTGCCAGGCACTGGCATAGCCTCACAAGAGACAGCTATCTCAGGGTCCTTTCAGCAATATCTTGCTGGCATGTGTAATAGGGTCTGCATTTGGTAGCTGATAGGACAGAACGGCAACCAAGAATTTAACAATCTCACAACGGATAGAGGGCCAATATCTATTATATACAGAGAACTAAAGAAGTTAGGTTTTACAGAAGATCATTTTTCATGACACAGGAAGATAAGAAAGCAAACTGAAAGTTGGGAAGTCTATAAAGTGCAAACAGATTGATGTTCTTAATCCAGTGAGGCTCCATTTTCTAAAAGTTTCATAACCTCCAAAAACAACACTACCAACTAGGGGTAAAAATTTCATATATATGCATATATGCTGGGGACATTTCTCAAGCAGAGGTAGCCACATTCTTGAGTTTCCCTTCCCCTGAAAATCTCTTGTGTGAGTTCTCCTGCTCAATGTTAATTTGTGATCATCTTTTGCAGAAACAGACCTGTAATAATTTTGCTGAGGAAACCTCCTCCTGCCAGAGACCCACTGTTGCACTCACATTGGAAAAGCTTATCTCATTGATGGAGCAGAGCTGTAAGACTTCTTTAGGGAAAGAATTTCTCTTCAGAGCTGCAATAGGTACACAATTAGTTTATCATTGGACTTAGATCTTCTCTCAAATGTGATAACCTCACACTGTAAAGGTATTAGAGTGTCTTTCTACATACATGTATGTTTATTTCTCACATGGAATGAATTCTCCTAGTCCATCATTATCCTTCCTTATCCTCTAAAACTTTACCACAAGATCATATGACACTCAGGAAGGGAGACTTCACCAGGAAAAGTTGGATAGTTTTTTTTTTTGTCCTCTATGGTTCAATCCATTCCTCTGTGAAATGTATAGTATGTCAACATCATCATGGAATTTCATTTTCAAATATAAACCACAGTATCAGAATAGAATTAACGAGGATTCCTTTACCTGTGAATTTGGGTGAACTGACAAAAGAAAGACTTTGATTAGTACAAATGTTGAGTTGTTAGATTTGAATTGTCAAATGCCAGTTTCATGGTATCATTTTAGATGGGAAAACATGGATTTCTCAAGGATAGTGAAAGTTTCTGTCCTCCACAGAATTCCATATTATGTCTGCCCTGGTGAATCAGTATACAGAAGAATGATACACAATATTTCATGCATATAAGTTATTCCTGAGGGACTATAATATTGCCTACCAAATATTTTTGTGCCACATCATCATAGGAGTGAGTTAAAGAAAATGAAGTCATGTATCAGCTTGGTAAAAACAAAGGGTAGAACAATTTTTACTGGAAAGATATATTATGCCTATGACAATTCATAAATAGCTGTTGACATGACCAATCCGAAAGGAAATGTTTAAATAAATTAGCTGTGCTTTTCCTGAGGAACATGTTCCGTTAGGGGCCAACAAGGATGGTTTCTGACTCCATTAGAGTTTGTTCATCCTAGTTAACTACACAAAAGCCCAAGGAGACCATCTACTATGTCAGATAGAACCCTTGCGTTGAAATACACAAGATATGACAGACATCACAGCAATTATTTGCTGAATTCCATGTTTGTGTCCCTTAAAGCTACAGAAAGAGAAATGACATTGAAATACAAAGACTCAGTTACCATAAGCCCAGCTTGTCTCAGGTTTGAATGGATTCCTCAAGTGAAATATAGAATTGACCATCTTTAGTCATTGAAAGAGAATTTCAAGGCTATTCCTGCTGAATCTCACCCACAATCATTATGGAAGTGCAAAACTCTGGGTTGGTGAGGACTGGAGAAATAGATGGATGTCACAGCATGCCAAATATTGGAAGCTAAGGTTTATTTCCATCTTTCAGTATTTACAAACATTTACATTTATTTGTTGAAAGTGTATAAAATACTGACCTACCATACAGAACCAACATATAAACATGGCTATCACCAGATTAAGAATAAAACAGACAAGAATGTTCAATTATTTTCAAAAGTTATTTACAGAAAAATTAATATTCTATAGAAGTTACATGTCTGTAGTTTTTAAAACTGTATATCACCCAATGATACTTTTGAATGAATAATCACTAAGCTATATAGCTAATAGTAATTTCTATCAATTAATATCTGGATTCAACATTCATAAACTTTATTAATCCATATAAAACTATCAAATTGTATGTTAATGCTTTCTGTAAATCAAATAATGCAGAGCAATGGATATGGGCAAAAACAAACTAAAATCAGATTTTTAATTTTATACATAATAGTTTGTGCTATAATTCTTTTTTTATTCTCAGTGTTATCTCTCTCTAGAAATTCATAACTCTAAGACTTTTAATACAGAACTAGCTATACTGGAGTAGGGCAAGCAAATGAGCCCCCTTGTTTTCAGAGAAACTAGCATAGCCCTGTCACTTCAGCTGTGGAAGTGGAGCACAGCTGGGAATTCCCAGATTTTCCCATTTAGTGATCACTGCCAAAGACTGTCTGCTGAATGATATTTTATCACACAGTGACTCCTATAAGTGTGTTACTCACTGCAAAACTCTGTTTTGAGTTGTGGTGTGATTAAGCCAGAGCAAACATCTTTAATCCAAGAGTTTTCTGTTTACAGTATACAAGACTATATAAAAACAACCATAGATCAAGCAGTGGAGCAAACAATGAGTTAACAAGGAGTTCACATAGGGAAAACATGGAGAGTAAGTGGACCACTGATAGAGAGGCAAACAGGAATTAGAAGGGAAGGGCATTGAGATCAAAGGCTTTTTCGCATGGAGGAGAAGTTCCATTTGTGAGTTTGGCTGCAGAGAAATATCAGCTGCATGCTTTCTTTTTCTCTATGACTCAGCACACTTTCACGAGAGCATCTGGGTCCTGAGGTTTTATTGACAAATTGAATTTTTGAGACAAAACAACAAAAACAACAACAACAACAACAACAACAACAAAGAAAAACTGGACTAGAAGCTGATCTAAATTTTTCATGCTTTTTTAAAATGTATTTTTTGTGAGTATGAGGTACTAAATATGTTAGTTGATATGTATTGTAGATGGAAGACAACATATCATAGCTTCCTAATCAAGTTTTTATTTGTTTGTAGGTGTATACCTAGTTGTGTCTGGCAGAGTCTTGGTTAAACCGGGAAGGTCCCTGTGCATTTCTTATGCTGTCTTTGCATTGACATCCAGCATCAACTAAATGAAATAGATACGCAGGATCCAGAAAATGAAGGGGATTCATGAAAGTAAGCACAACTTTGGTAGCAAACTGTATGCCATCCATAAAGAACCTATTCTCCACTCCCATAGATAATTCCAAGAAAAGATTTATCTGAAAGTGAGAAGTCTTGAGAGGTACTGCTAAACAAAGAATTCTCAACTGTGGAATACTGAATGGGTGAGAAGCAACTAAAGAAATGGTCAACATCCTTTGTCATCAGGGAAATGCAAACCAAAACAACCCTGAGATTCCACATCGCACCAGTAAGAGCAGCTAAAATAAAAAAACTCAGGTGACAGCAGATGTTGGCAAGGTTGTGTAGAAAGAGGAAAACTCCATTGCTGGTGGAATTGCAAGCTGGTAGACAAACTCTGGAAATGAGTTTGGCAGTTCCTCAGAAAATTGCAGAAGGTACTACCTGAGGACCCAGCAATACCACTCCTGGGCATATACCCAGAATATGCTTCAACATGTAATAAGGACACGTGCTCAACTGTGTTCATAGCAGCCTTATTTATATCAGCTAGAAGATGGAAAGAACCCAGATGCCCCTCAACAGATTAATGGACACAGAAAATATTGTACATTTACAGAAGGGAGTATGACTCATCTAATAAAAACAATGAATTTATGAAATTCTTAGGCAAATGGATGGAGCTGGAGGATATCATCCTGAGTAAGATAACCAAATAACAAAAGAACACACATGATATGCACTCACTGATAAGTGGATATTAGCCCAGAAGCTCAGAATACCCAAGATACAATTCACAAACCACATTAAATTCAAGAAGAAGGAAGATCAAGGTGTGTATACTTCAATGATTCTTAGAAGGGGGAACAAAATACCCATGGAGGGAGTTACAGAGAAAAAGTATGGAACAAATACTGAAGGAATTACCATCTAGAGACTGTTCCAATGGGTATCCATCCCATCAACAACCACCAAAACCAGACATTATTGTGGATGCCAACAAGAGCCTGCAGACAGGAGCCTGATATAGCTGTATCCCGAGTATCTCTGCCAGTACCTGACAAATACATAAGTGGATACTCACAGCCATCCACTTGACTGAACACAGGGTCCCCAATGAAGAGCTAGAGTAAGGACCCAAGGAGCTGAAGGGGTTTGTAGCTCCTTTAGGAGGAACAACAATATGAACTAACCAGTACCCTCAGAGCTCCCAGGGAATAAACCACCAACCAAAAAGTTCACATGGTGGGACTCATGGATTTGGCTGCATATGTAGCAGAGGATGGCTTAATTGGTCATCAATGGGAAGAGAGGCCCTTGTTCCTGTGAAGGCTTTATGTAGGGGTGTTGGTGATCAGGAGAAGGAAAGAGGCGATTGGGGATTTTCAAAAGAGAAACCAAGAAAGGGGATAGATAACATTAGAAATGTAAATAAAAAATATCTAATAAAAAGCTCTCCCTAATTTATAAATCATAATATTTAAGTTCTTCATGTCTGACTTCCTTGTGAATTATCTTTGCTTCTGCCAATACAACAAAAGTATTTGTATGTATAAAGCAAAAAAGAGTGAGGGTACAAATTTGTATTACTATATATTTACTACATATAAATGGAAATGCATCTTAAATAAAATTTCTTTTATATTCCCATCTACTTCTTTTCCTTTTTGATACAGAGTTCAAATGGCCCATCATAACTTGGCATAACTCAAACATGGTTATCCTGTGTCCATGCAAGATGGGAACACAGGGTACAGGCATGCAAAATTGGTCAACTGAGGTGATTAAATGATGAGTTGATGCTATAATGCCACTTCAGCCTTCATTACTTCTCAAACATCTGTGTTAGTATTTGAGTCCTCTAAGGCTCCCATCCTTGAGGTCAGGATATAGCATAAAGATATGCAAATAATTTTCCCCTCTGCTCATGAAAACCAGCCCTGACCATAAAGCTCTGAGAGAGACGCAGAAATCTGAACTCACAAGTCTTTCTCTTCAGTGACAAACACGGACACAGACATTTACCATGCACTTGGGACTGAGATGTGCTTTCATTCTTTTTCTCTTAAAAGGTAATTCATAGATAATAAGAGATACTGTATGGGAGTGGAAAGGAGTGAGAGGGACACTGCATATTTTGACTGCTTACTGAGGGGTTTGTCTTTTTTTTTTTTTTTTTTTTTTTTTTTATTTTTTTTTTTTTTTTTTTTTTTTTTTTGAGGTGTCCAGAGTGATGTGAACCTTGAAGTGTCTGGAGGAGGCTTAGTTCATCCTGGAGGATCGATGCAACTCTCTTGTGCAGCCTCTGGATTTACTTTTATAGATGGCTGGATGGACTGGGTCCGCCAGTCTCCCGAGAAGGGGTTTGAGTGGGTTGCTGAAATTGCAAATAAAGCTAGTGATTATGCAACATATTACGCGGAGTCTGTGAAAGGCAGATTCACCATCTCAAGAGATGATTCCAAAAGTAGTGTCTACCTGCAAATGAAAAGCTTAAGAGCTGAAGATACTGGCATTTATTACTGTACAAGGCACAGTGAGAAGCCTTCATTGTGAATCTATCCACAAACCTTGCTGCAGGTGTTCTGCTGTCCATTAGGGGGAGCACAGTGGCCATGTAACCCAGAGACAGGAGCTACTGTTTATAGAGATCTGGGGAGGTGAAATCACTTTCTTTGGATACCATTTCTACTATCTAGTGTGGGCTCCATGTACCCGAGCCAGTCAGTATCTTAGTATAGAAGTGGCTGTTTCTGTGTCAAGCTGATTCATCTCATCCATTCTAGTACAACTCATACTGTTTGATTATAATATGCAGCTTTCACTTGTTTATAGTTGATTCTTATACCAAAGTGCCAACCCTAATTCTGGATTCATGCATGATTATTTCTAGTGTCTTGACAACCATTTTTTCTGTGGCAACCTGAGCCCTCTGACTCTAATAGATGAGGTAAAAGGGAGTACAGCTAAGGGTATCTGTAGTATAGCATCTTTGTAAAGAGTTACTAGAGAAGTAATATATAAAAAAGCCTCTCCTGTTTATTCCTTAGTATATGAAATGTGCAGTGGGCAAAATAATCAAACTCTGTTTCTTCAGGAAATGGCACGAATAGCAAGCAGGGAATATAAACACAAGCTTCCCTAAAACCAGCACTTACAAAACCTAGTGCAGACAACTGAATGCAGCGAATTCCAGAGTAAGAAGATTTCAATAGGGCAGAGTAGATGTGTCACCAGTTAAGACTTATTTCAACTTCAATTGTGGTCTTCCTTCTTCTTGAGCTTCATGTAGTCGGTAAATTGTATCTTGGGTATTCCAGATTTCTGGGCTAATATTCCCTTATCAGTGATTGCATACCATGTGTGTTCTTTTGTGATAGGGTTACCTCACTCAGGTTGATATTTTCTAGTTCCATCCATTTGCCTAAGACTTTCATGAATTAATCATTTTTAGTAGCTGAGTAATACTCCATTGTATAAATGTATCACATTTTCTGTATCCATTCCTCTATTGAAGTACATTTGGGCTCTTTTGAGCTTCTGGCTGGTATATAGGAGGCTTCTATGAACATAATGGAGCATGTGTCCTTATTACATGTTGGAGCATCATTTTCGTATATGCCAGGAGTGGTATAGCTGGGTCTAAAGGTAGTTCTATGTCCAATTTTTTGAGAAACAGCCAAACTGATTAACAGAGTGGTTGTAACAGCTTTCAATCCCACCATCAATGGAGGAGTGTTCCTCTCTATCCATATCATTGCCAGCATCTACTGTCACATGAATTTTTGATCTTAGCCATTTTGACTTGTGTGAGTTGGAATCTAAGGGTAGTTTTGATTATAATTTCCCTGATGACTCTTGAATATAGTTATTGAATATTTTAGGTGCTTCTCAGCCATTCAATATTCCTCAGATGAGAATTCTTTTTTAAGTCTCTATGCTATCTTTAATAGGGTTATGCACCAATGGCTTATGCTATAAGATAACAAATGTGAACTCATAAAATTGCAAAGCTTTTCTAGGGCAAAGGACAATGTTAATAGGACAGAAGGGCAACCACCATATTGGGAGAAGATCTTTAACAACCCCACAACTGATAGAGGGCTAATATCCATTATATACTAATAACTCAAGAAATTATATTTCTCAGATCACTTTTTATGTCAGAGGAGGATAAGAGAGTAAACTGAAAGTTGGGAAGAATATAAAGTGCAAATATTTTGATGTTCTTAATCCACTGAGGCTCCATTGCCAAAAAGTTTCATGACCTCCAGAAGCAACATTACCAATCAGTGATCAAATTTTCAAATATATGACTCTGCTGGGGACATTTCTCATTAAAACTAGAATATTTGATCTATTCCTATGGAAAAATATGAATCCATTATTTTCTATTCACTTTATCATTCTGTGTAAAGAACAATTATTTTTTATTAAATAATGGTATGCATAAGAATCTCTTTCATAAAATATATATTTATGATGTTAGGACTCCTTCATGGAGAATTCTTGTGAGAAATGAGAGACCCTGTTCATACAGGATAAATCAATATATGAGTAAATCTCCCATTGTTATTAATTGATATATGCATGTCTTCAAATACCTGAGGAAAAAATTCTACCATTGAGTCTCTGCTTTCATATTTGAGTCCTTCCAGAGGTTTGCTTTAGAACCTCGTGACTGATCAGATGGAGACACATTAGACTGCACAGGTAATGGAAACATGGAAAATGTATAAGCAGGAAGAAATACATTCAGTGATTTGGGATAATTCATTTGTTCATATATTTTTATTTAAATTATCCCCCTGAAGAAAATACATAACCTGTGTAATACACAAGTATTGCCAAAGTGAATATATTTTCACTGGTGTTTGCACATAGTATCTCACTGTAGCATGCACATAGTATCTCCTCTCTTTGTCATTTACAAGTTTACTGTGTGTTACCCTTATGATGCCATATTTTATATTCTGTACAAGAACACATTCTCACAGGAACAAAGACAGTTTTTCACTAATGGGAACAATAATGCCTGTGTTTTGACCCCCAAGATCAGAAGTTCCTGAGACCTTAGTGAATTTTGCAATGATCCTCAGAACAGAACCCTCTGCGACACCCCTGAAAAAATGCAGCCTAAAAGTCTCATGACATCCCAATGAGCTTCAACATACAAGGTCTGTGACCAGTAAAAGTCAAGAGGCTTGGTTCATTAACAACTTTTTATTTAATGTGTGTATAGAGATTAAAGCTAATAGTCACTTTTCCTGTGAATCCAATTCCAATGTAATTCATTCTTTTTTTTTAGCACTTTTTAATTGGATCTTTTCTTTATTTACATTTCAAATGTGATCCCCTTTCTTCGTTTCCCCCACTGGAATCTCCCTATTCTATCCCAATTTCCCCTGATTATATGAGAGTGTTCAACACACCCACACAACCTCTCTTGCCCCTGACCCTCAAATTCTTCTACACTGGGCCATCTAGCCATCACAGGAACAAGGGTCTCTTCTCCCATTGATGTCCAAGAAGGCCATCCTCTGCTACATATGTGACTGGTGCCATGGGTCCCTCCATGAGTACAAATTGGTTGGTGGTTTCATCCCTGGGAGCTCTGAGGGTCTGGTTGGTTGATATTGTTGTTTTTCAAATGATGTTGCAAGCCCTTTAAGCTCCTTCAGTCCTTCCTCTAACTCTTCAATTGAGGACCACATGCTCAGGCCAATAGTTGGCTGAGAGCATCCACCTCTGTATTTGTCAGGCTCCTTTTTTTGAGGTATTTATTTATTTATTTATTTATTTATTTATTTATTTGATATATATGAATACACCACTGCTCTTTTCAGAGATCCCAGACAAGGGCATCAAACCCCACTGCAGATGGTTTTGAGTCGCTATGTGGTTACTGGGAATTGAACTCAGAACCTCAGGAAGGGCAGTCAGTGCTCTTAATCACTGAGCCATCTTTCTAGCAATTTTGTTTTCCCTTCTAAGAAGGACTGAAGCACCAACACTTTGGTCTTCCTAGTTCTTTAGCTTCATGTGGTTCTGATTTGTATCTTGCGTATTCCAAGCTTATACCTAAACCACTTAAAGACTCAACAGCGTCAGACCAATTCGCCTTATGTGTATTGATGCAAAAATACATAAAAAAATTCTTGCAAACCAAGTCCAAGTAAAAATCAAAATTATCAGTAGCCACAATCAAGTATAATTCATCCCAGGGATCCAGGAATGGTTCAATACTAGAAATACATCAATAAAATTCAGTATATAAACAAACTCAAAGAGAAAAAGAACATAACAATTTCATTAAATGCTGAGAAAGCATTTGACAAAATTGAACATCCAATCATTTTAAAAGTCTTGGAAAGATCAGGAATTCAAGACCCACACCTAAACAGAGTAAAATCAATATACAGAAAACCAGTAGCCAAAATCAAAATAATTAGAGAAAATCTGAAGCAATTAGACAAGGCTGACCACTCCCTATCTATTCAACATAGTACTTGAAGTTCTACCTAGAGCAAATAGACAACAAATGGAGGTCAAAGGGATATAAATGGTCAAGGAAAAAGTCAAAATATCATGATTTGCACATGATATGATAGTATACTTAAGTGACCCCAACAATTCCACCAGAGAAGTCCTAAACTAGGTAAACAACTTCAGCAAAGTGGATGGATTAAACATTAACTCAAACAAATCAGTAGCTTTCCTCTACTCAAAGAATAACAGGCTGATAAAGAAATTAGGGAAATGATACCCTTCACAATAGTCACAAATATAAAATTACTTGGTGTGAATCTAACCAAGAAACTGGGATCTGTATGGCAAGAACTTAAAGTCTCTAAAAAGAAATCAAAGCTCTCAGAAGATGGAAAAAACTCCCATGCTTATGGATTGACAGGTTACTATAGTAAAAATGGCCATATTGCTGAAAGCAAAACACAGATTCAATGCAATTCCCATCAAGATTCCCACTTAGTTCTTCATAGTGTTAGAAAGAGAAATTTTTAAATTCATTTGGAATAGTAAAAAACCTAGAATACTGAAAATTATTCTCTACCATAAAAAACCTTTGGCAGAATCACCATCCCTGATCTCAAGCTGTATTACAGAGCAATAGTGATTAAAAATGGCGTGGCTTTTCATATAATGACAGGCAGGTAGATCAACAGAATACAATTGAAGACCCAGAAATGAACCCACACATCTATAGTCATTATATATTTATCAAAGAAACTAAAGACATCCACTGGAAAAAAGAGGTACAGCATTTACAACAAATGGTGATTGTTCAACTGGAGGTAAGCATGTAGAAGAATGAAAATCAATTCATGATCCATTCTTATCTCCTGGTACAAATCTCCAGTCCAAGTGTATCAAGGACCTCAATATAAAACTGGATACACTGAAACTAATAGAAGAGAAAGGGGGGAAGAGCCTCAAGCACATGGGCACAGTGGGACATTACCTAAAAAACCAAAACAACAACAACAACAACAACAAAACACCAATGGCTTATACTTTAAGATCAAGTACTGAAAACTAGAATGATCACCTAATGTTAGAGCAAGGAAAAGAAAAAATGTTTACTGTTTTCTAATTTGCCACAGAATAGGATTCTGCAGTTTTGATGCATGGGAGACTGTCTGTTGGGTGTTTATTGAATGGTATCAGAAAAATTGTAACTTAGTCTTAGTCATTTCATGGTTTGTACATTCTCTGCTCAACCACACTTAAAGAGGTATTTGTATAATTGGTTTTTGATTGAAGAGAATGAGTAAGTTCTGGACTAATCAATAGGATGGGAAAACTACACTGAGATCTACTTTAGTACCAAGGATACTTGTCTGATTCCAAAATTCAGAGCTCTCCATTAGAGTCCCATGTATGTCCCTCTCCTTCCATAAGAACAATGGGGAAATTGCTAGTCATTCATGATGTTTGTGTCATGCCATGTGTTCCACATCAGAGACTGAGAAATTGAAAGTCACTGCTAGACCTGTTCTCAAAATATTCTATAAGATGCCTTCCTTCCATGAGTTTCAAGAGCAAGGTTCCTTGTTTTGAATAAGTGGTAACTTGTCTCTTATAGTCAACCCTCATTAGGCCTGAGACCCAGAGAGTAGAGAAACAGCTTATATGCTGGTCCATGAGTGAGACAATTCAGAAACATTACTAATATAACCTCAGAAACAAATGCAGCAAAAATATGTGTTTGACATAAAATATTTGGGTTTTGTATTTCTCAGTCACAGACACTTTACCAATGTTTGTCTATATCAGTGGATGAATGACAAGATTCCTGATATGATGTACTTCAGTCAACAGCAAACCTGTTTATCTAAATTACTTAATACTTTCAACATTCTCAGAAATTTGTTCTGATGGCAGCAGAAGAATACAGATAAGGTAAAGTCCCTTATAATCACTCCTGATGAAGCCTGGGCATGAATCTCAGACACCTCTGTGGACAGAAAGTCTTTCAGGTGTCACTACTTTGAAATGACTAGGATCCTTTGTGAAGGAACCACAACACAGTATATGAAACACAGACAAATACCATTACACATGGACTCGAATACCATTCACAAAGGTTCTTGGTCCTCTCTGGAGGGTCAGGTCATGGAAAGTTATACTGTTGACTAGTGACCCAGCATGAATGACCTCACCTGTCACTTTCCAATCTAAACACTATTGGATATTTGTGATTTCAACAATTTTCTGACCACATACATACTCCTTGACCAGATAAATTAAGATTGTTATATGCCATTTGCCACCAAGATTCAGGTTTTTATGTGAATGTAGTTTGAGGAAAGTAGATGCACAGAAGTGTCCTGTTTCTTCACCTCCTTGACTTTAAATAGCACCAAATTGATTTCTAAAAATTAAATCATGGAAAAGAAATAATGAAGTACAAGGATATTTTCTTATGTGAGTATAACCCATTTTTCCTTAACACTTCCTTTCAGGCACAATGTTCTTTGGTTGGGTGTGAGGCTGGGTGGAGTTTTGCCAGTGTTTGGGAGGTTTGTAAACCACACACCACTTTATGTAGGGCATGAAATTTTATGAACCATGGATTAACATGGAACAAGAAGGGAGGTTGTTGCCCAAGACTCAGCATGCACATAAGTAGGTGAGGAAACACACAGAAGAGCATGCCTGTGAAATTTCAAGATTATGGTATATTTTGGTTGAAAGGAGAGACTAAGCATCAGAAAAAATTTTCAAAATTCAAGTCCATGAAAAAAATTTATTTGATTCACATTGTCTCTAGAAATAAAGCAAATTTCTATAAATTTTTATGTTCGTATTTGGGGACATTTGTGTACATGAAATAATATCTTTGGCAAATAGATATAATTTAACTTTTATTATTATATTTGAATCCCTAGAAGACAGATATACTGACATGAATGGGGTAAAGCTTTCAAACAAAAGTCAATGAAAAAAGAGGCTGTGCATTTGAAACAGGGCATAGAGGGTATATGGAATGGTTATGAGGGAGCAAAAGGAAGGGAGAAAGATATAATCATATTAAAATCTCAAAAAAGAAAAAATATGCATTTATTCCTTTAGCTGTATGCACAGTGTTCTAGGAATGACTAGCTCATGAAAGAGTACCACAATTTTTTGTNAAATTCTTTTTTTTTTTAAGATTTATTTATTTATTATATGTAAGTACACTGTAGCTGTCTTCAGATACTCCAGAAGAGGGAGTCAGATCTTGTTACGGATGGTTATGAGCCACCATGTGGTTGCTGGGATTTGAACTCCGGACCTTTGGAAGAGCGGTCGGGTGCTCTTACCCACTGAGCCATCTCACCAGCCCCGTGAAATTCTTTTTAAGGCTGTAGGCTTTACCCATCCTCTTATTTTGACATTCTTCTTGAATCTACATGATGGACTGCACACATCTCACTTGTCCTCCTTTCTGTTGTCTTTTTTAGTAGCTTTCCAAATTTAAAGGCCCTATTTGAGTGTGCTGTATTTGGTGTGCAATCATGAGGCTTTTAAGGTAAGAAGATTTAGAGCCTACTTTGAAATTCTGGGCAGATTCTAGAGAAAGAAAGCAGGTAGTTAGGAAGAAATGAGCAAGCCATTCTTAGGTATTAAGGTGGGAGATACTGTGTTAGTCATGCATTTGGCATCACTGTGAGATGAGATATTACATGAGGTGGGAGTACTATAGGGTGTAGCAGGGTGATGGCTACCCAGTAGCTCAGAGAGGCAAGATAACAGAAACACTGGGTAGGAAGGAGCAGAGACAAACTGATGTGAGGAGGAGGAGGCTATAGAGAAAAGAGATCTCTCTGAGGTATAGAGGAGCAGGGCCTACCAGGTTGTGAGAAAAAGTTAAGTCCCCGAGTTAGAGTTACTTGTGCTGAGGTGCATTGGGTACAGAAATTAAGATCCTAAAGGGTGGCTCAGGGAAGTCACTGCAGGACCAAGTAGGCATGTGAGTCTAGAAGTAAGAAAGGTAACTGGTTCTGTGGGGCAGGGAGTTCTTATATAGCTGGGCATACTGTAAGGATGGAAAGGAGCAGGCCTGTACAGTGATATCTGTGATATAAAGTTAACAGGAACAGCTGGAAAACACAGACTTACAACTGTAAATTTTTTAGTCAATGGTAGTCCCAGAGAGTATTTTTTGAGATTTTTTTTCCTTTTGTTATAGAAAGTTTCACATTTTGAGTCCAATTCATGATACATTGCTGTGTTGAGCTATAGATATTGATAGGTGAAAGCAGGTTTTCAATATTCATTGATATTTGAACTATTTCCCCTAAAAGTATCATTTACACTTTCATGTTATAATTTCCTATAAATTTACTTAATAATTTTCCTAAGAGCAGAAAACTGTACATGTACAAAACATAAAACATGAAGGGCACTAAATTTATATCACTATGACTGTATAGATCCATGAAGCCATAATATGTTTGCTTCTTTTTGTTTTGTTTTTATTATATTATTTTCTTTCTGTGTGTTTTAACATTCTTATAGCCATAAATTACACAAAAAATAATAGTGCAACCTTAATCAAGCAAGTAATGACCTGTATGACAAGGATTTCAAGTCTTTGAAGAAAGAAAATGGAGAAGATATTGGAAGATTGAAAGATAGTCCATGCTCATTCATCAGTAGGATTAACATAATAAAAATGATTTTTCACATGGCAGTCTAGATATAATACAATCACTACAATATTCTAACACAATTTCTTACAGGCTTTGAAGGGATAAACAAAAACTCAGGATATGTAAAACTATAATATATAATAAAACACCATCCAGAAGTATCACCCTCCCTGATTTCAAGCTGTACTACAGAGCAATAGTAATCAAACTGAATGATATTAGTACAAAAATAGAAAGATTGAACTGTGGAATCGAATTGAAGATCTAGAATTAATATATAGAAAATTAAACAATGGAAAAAGAAAAAAATGATATTTGTCTAACTGGATATCAATATGTAGAAGAAGGCAAATAGATTCATAGATATCACTCTGGAAATAATTCAAATCCAAGTGGATGAAAACCTTGATATAAAACCATGTATAGTAAATTGGATGTAAGAGAAAGTAGAAAAATAACCTTGAATGAGACAATTTTGTGATCAGAACAATGAATTGTGCAGGCAGTAATTTAGAAATTAATAACTGGGACTTTAAGAAACTGCAAAGTTTATCTAAGACAAAGGACACTGTCATTAAGACAAAATAGCCGGTTATAAAATGGGAAAAATCTTCACATTTCCATATCTGACAGAGGACTAATATCCAAAATATATAAAGCATTCAAGAACATTGATGTCAACAAGCCAAATACTCCAATTAAAATGGGGTAAAGTTCTATCAATTTGTCTGACAATTTCATTATATTCTTGTTTTTAATAACTAAATACTATTCCATTTTTTAGACATACCACTTATTCCTTTTTCCATTCTTCAGTTGAGGAACATAAAAATTGTTTCCAGTTTTTTGTTACTACATATAATGCTGCTATGAATTTAGCTGTGCCAGTGTCCTTGTAGTATAGTGGAGCATCATTTGCAAATGTGACAAGATGTCTAAAGCTGGGTCCTAAGTGAAGTAACTCACATCCAGAAAGACACACATGTTATGTACTGAACTATAAGAAGACATTAGCCATGAAATAAATGATAACCACAATACATTCTGCAGTCCCAAAGAAACCAACTCATGAGGAAAGCCTAAGGGAGGATGAATGACTATCATACAGAAGGGAAAACAAAATCGTCATTGGAGGTAAATTGAGGGAGCCAAGTTTTTATGAGAAAGTGTGAAAAGGGGGATAGGGATAAGGATAAGGATCAGGTGTATATTTGGGGGGAAGATGTCTTGGGGTGAGAACAGAAATTGATGGACTGCATCTCTGGGATTAGCTGGAACCTTAGGACATGGAAGCTCACAGAAGTCTATGAGGTGACCCTAGCAGCTCATAGTAGCTGGGGTCCTGAGATTCCTAGCACCTGTGGATATAGACTGAACTGGCCACCACCACTAAACAGGTGGTGTTTCCAGGGGAGGTAGGACATCCACAAACTCACAAAACCCTTCAGTGTAAAAATTTTTCTGCAGACAAGATGTGTAGGGTAAAGATTAAGCAGAGAATAAGGGAATCACCAAACAATGAGAGCCCCAACTTGAGAACTATCATATGAGAGAGAAGAAAGTCCTGCAAATGTTAATGATAGTCTGCTGATCTTCCAGAAGGAAGCCTAGCACAACTGACTCCTGTGAGACTTCCCCAAGGAACTGATTTAAACAGATGTAGAAACACACATTTAAACACCAGGCCCAAACGAGGGTGTCTTGCAGAAGAGTAAGTGACTGAATTGATCAAGCCAGAGGAGTGAAGAACACCATAAGAAGAACTACAGAATCAAATAACCTGGGCCAGTGTGAGCTCGCAGAAACAGTTCCAGCAATCAAAAACTATATAGTAGCTGGATCTAGGACCCCTACACTATAGCAGACATGAAGCTTGATCTTGAAGAGGATCTCCTAACAAATGGAGTGGAGTCTCTCTGACTGTGTTGTCTGCCATTAGCTTCCCTTGTCCTAACTGGACAGCCTTATTTTTTTCTGTATGAGAGAATGTATTGCAACTGGATGTCCCAGGGTTGGGTGATACCCACAGAGGTCTTCCCCTTCTCTGAGGAAAGTAGGAGGTCCCAACGGGAGGAAGGACTCATAAGAGTGGGATTGGGAGACAGGGAGAGGACCTGTTTACTGTTGAATAAATAAATAAATTTATAAAGAAATATGGGTGCAGATCTAAAAGAGAATTCTAAACAGTGAAGCCCAAATGGATGAAAAAGAGAGGTTAAACAACCCTAGCCATCAGGAAAATGCAAATAAAAACTACTCTGCAATTTGATTGCATATTACCCCTATTGGAATGGCTAAGATCTAAAACACACATGACAGATTATACTGGCCAAAGGAACATTCCTCCACTGCTGATCAGACTGCAAATTTTTATATCCACAATGGAAAACAACATGGTGCTGTCTCAGAAAAGTAGGAATCCTTAAGACTAATCTATACCATGCTTTAGCATATATCCAAAGACAGCTCTACCATAATCCAAGAACACATGCTCAACTGTGTCCATAGGGATTTCATCTGTAATAGATAGACACTGGAGACTACCTACATGGTCCTCAGCTAATGAATAGATAAATAAAATGTGGTACATTTACACATGTGCAGTCAAATGGGATGTGACTAGAAAATATCATGGGTGAAATAACCCAGACCTAGAACAACAAGCATGGTACTGTGGGACCGTGAAAGGTCACCATTTTCCTGTAGAGCTGAGGCTCAAACCCAGGTGATCCTGTAGACGCTTTGCCCGGCTCCTGGGCACGATTCCCTCTTACTAGCAGCAGCTCCCCATAGATCTGAGGCCTTCAGTCATGTAAGGGCAACACCACAAACCCCTCCACATGTAGAGCATGTTACCAGTGGTCATGTAGGCTCAAGGCGGATCTCCATTTTAATGAAGTACCTAAAGGCCTGGAGGAATGAGTCAATAAACTCTACTTCCTAGACTCTCCTCCCTACAAAATGTATTTAACCTCAATCCTGCAATGAGTAGTGGGGTATGGTCTCTTTACAAGCCCAGAGATCCATAAGTCAGCTCTACCTGTCAAACAACTCAGATTGTGCTTCCCCACCCCATGAGTCATGTCCTGGCTCTTCCGTTTGGCCGAAGACCAGCTCAGTAACAGTGTGTGGTAATCACAGTCACTGCCCTAATTCTTTTCCCTGAGCTTCCAAGCCTTGTGGCAGAGCAAATGAGGAATCCCCATAACCCTACAAGGGACTTGCTAATTTGTAAGTAAATAATATCCATGAAGTATAGGACAACCATGCTATCATCCACCTACGCAGAGAATCTGAGCAATAAGGAGAACTCTCACTTGGAAAGGGAAATAGAATAGGTATTGCAGGTAGACATAAGGAAGGGTTTGAAAGGTGGGAGTGGGAAAAGGAGGGATTGGGTGTGGCATGGTGGGGGAGGACAGACTATGGGTCTAATGGGAGAGACAACTGGAATCATGGGAATCTATGTAATGAGTTATAAAACTAGCGTAATGGAAATGCACAGGATTCTTTGAGGGTGACTCTAGTCATAATCATGTTCTAAATAGGCTTGACTATTTGAGGTTCATTTCACCAGTTCAAAGACTCCAGATATTTTTTTCATGAAGATGTGTTGAAATCTTCCAACTGTATTTTCTCTATAAATGGAAAAAATATGTTACATAAAAATATGTTATATATATATATATATATATATATATATATATATATATATATATATATAAAATCAATCTTGCCTTTCTACAAAAAGCCAACCTGGATATAGGATGACATCTCTTTAATGGGTTCCTGAAGCCGAATTGCAATCAATTTGTTAGGAATTTTTTGTATCTATATTCATCAAATCACTCAAAATGCAGTTTTCTTCTTTGTAGTGTGTTTTCCTAGATTTGGTATCTAGATAATACAGGAGTCATGGAATAATTTGGAAGTAATCTGTTATTTCATATGATATGAAATAAGTTAAGAAGAATTAACAAAGATATTCCTTGGAAGTCTGACATATTCAATACTGACATCCTATGTTCCTGGGATTTTAAGAACAGCATCAATTTCCTTTAAAATTCATCTCTTTCCATTATATATATACTTTGAAGACTTAATTTTGGTGAGTAATATAATATTAGAGGTTCTCTCTTTTTCCAGTTTATCTAGCTTTTCAGACTGTAAATTTTCATGGTAATTTGCAATGATATTCTCAATTTTACAGGAATCAGTTGTAATTACAATTTTGGTTAGAGAGTCACACATTTGAAATGGTTTGCTTAGCTTCTCCTGTTTGAATCATTTTTGATCTGTATGTGTATATGTGTAACCAGTTCAGGCGGTGACTAAGTCACGCAAACATGACTATTTCGTTTAGTGGAACTGTTATCCAGGTTTGCTCTTTACATAAACACACACTGTCCAAGGAACAGAACACTAAATGCTTGTCATCTTATGCCTTTCTGTCTTGTATGCTTCTTCAAATTTGGCAGAACTAATTTGAGTACAGTCTCACTGGTTTTATTTGTGGCACTGATCAGAGTCAGAAAACACAAGTCCTATGAGAAAAGACGTGGAGAAGGCCTCTTATAGCTTGGAAGATGCAAGCATATTTAAAGGTATATGGGTGAAAGATACTTGCACCTCCAAGAAGTCTGTGAGCTCTTAGAAGCAATAGTTGTTGTCCCATGGAGAAAGGGAGAGCAATGTGTCTAAGCAATAGTTTAGAGAATGAAGCCCATGTAGATAAGTGTTTCAGTGTCAGGAGGAGAAAGTCAACATGAAAGGAGGGTGAAGGAGGTCACAGGAAGGTTGTAGGCTGTGGGAGAGGAAAGGGTCTGGACTACCTGATAGCACAGTAAAGGTAAATTTCTAAGCAGTCATGTGGATCCTTTCTATGAGAAAAAGCAGACATAGTTGTTCATGAGAGAAAGACAACCCCCTGAGGATCATCAGAACAGAAGTATATGGCATTTGTAAAAAGCCTTACCTGGTGCATTAGGAAGATCACAAAGAACTAGATGTGCCTTTGGGATGGAAAAGCAGTGGCCTGTATGGTGGTTGGGAAGCTCAGCAGTGGAGGAACTAAGGCATACACACAAACCTTTAGTGTGTATGCAGATTTAATTAAGATTTAATCTCAAGAAAAAATTACATTTATTTTATGAAGGTCTATGATTAAATATTGAGCTTTATACATGCTGTACTTTAACACTCAGATAAGACTTCCAACACATTTGGCTACTTCAATTTAATGCATCCATTATTCAGTGACACTTTTAAAACTCTCCCTAAATTATAACATTTAAATATTTTCTTGTCTAACTTCCCTATGAACTTGTTTTATGTTTTTGCCAAGACAGCAAGAGTTTGCATTTACAAAGCACAATAAAGCAAGAGTGCAAATTTATATTATTATATGTAACTGGAATTATACACTAAATAAAAGTTCTTTTATTTTTCTATCTTCTTATTTTCTTTTTAGAGACACACTTCACATAGCACATGCATGACACAAATATAATTTTCTTGTGTCTACTGCTTACATATCCATAAAGTGCTGCGAATAAACACAGGGCTTGGGCATACACAAAATCAACTGTGGTAAAATCCCAGCATAGTAAATGATACAACATAGTAAATGTTGTAATGCCACTTCAGCCTTTACTATTTCTAAGATATCTATCTGCATTATTATTTGAGTCTTCTAAGGCTCCCGCCCTGAGCTCCTGATATAGCACACAGAAATGCAAATCATATTTCCCTTTGATTATGAATACCAGCCCTGACCCTGAAGCTCTGGGCATCTAACTCTGGACTCACAAGTCTTTCCCTTCAGTGACCAACACGGACACAGAACATTCACCATGGACTTGAGACTCAGCTGTGCTTTAATTGTTTTTCTTTTAAAAGGTAATTCACAGATGGGAGTGATATTGAGTGTGTGAGTGGACGGGAGTGAGGGGGACACTAAATATTTTGATGGGTTACTGAGAGGATTCTCTGTGTTTGCAGGGGTCCAGAGTGAGGTGAAGCTGGAGGAGTCTGGTGGAGGCTTGGTGCAACCTGGAAGGTCCATGAAACTCTCTTGTGTTACCTCTGGATTTACTTTCACTAACTACTGGATGCAATGGGTTCGCCAGTCTCCAGAGAAGGGGCTGGAGTGGGTTGCTGAAATTAGATTGAAATCTAATAATTATGCAACATATTATGTTGAGTCTGTGAAAGGGAGGTTCACCATCTCAAGAGATGATTCGAAAAGTAGTGTCTACCTGCAAATGAACAACTTAAGGGCTGAAGACACTGGAATTTATTACTGCACAGGCACAGTGAGAAGTCTTCATTGTGAGTCTAGACACAAACTTACCTGCAGGAGCTCTCAGTACCAGCAGGGGGAGCACAGTGGACATCGAATCCATAAACAGGGGCTATTATTTATAGGGATCTGGGCAGGTGAGACCACTTTCTCAGTATTCTCTTTCCTTCCTCCACCATCTGGAGTGGGCATCATGTAACTGAACAAGTCAGCATTCGAGTAAAGAAATGGCTGTTTCTGTCTCAAGCTCATCCATTCTAATACAAATCATTTAGTCGACTACAATGTGCTTCTTTCATGTGTTGGTAGTAGACTCAGAACAAAGTGAGAAATTCCTTATTCTCTACTCATACATGGTAATTTCTAGTATTCAGAAAACCTTTTATATTTCTGTGTCTGGTTGAGCCCTCTGACTCTGTAACAAGGAAGGGCACCAGCCCCACCTGGGAATCCATCCCAAATGCAACCACCAAACCCTGACACTATTGTGGATGTCAAAAAGAGCTTGCTCACAGGAGGCTGATATCGCTCTCTCCTGAGAGCTGCTGCCAGTGCCTGACAAAAATATTAGTGGATGCTCACAGCCATCCATTGGACAGAGCTCAGAATCCCCAATTAAAGAGATAGAGAAAGTACCCAAGGAGTTGAAAGGTTTTGCAGCCCCCTAGGAAGAACAACAATAGGAACTAACCAGTACCCCCAGAACACCCAGAGATTAAACCAACAATCAAAGCAAGCACATGGTTGGAGTCATGGCTTTAGCTGCCTATGTAGCAGAGGATGGACTAGTCAGGCACAATGGGAGGAGAGTCCCTTGGTCTTGTGAAGGTTCTATGCCGAGTATAGGGGAATGCCAGGGCCAGGAAGCAGGAGTGGTTGGGTTGGTGAGCTGGGGGTGGCAGAAGCTATAGAGGAGGTGATTTTCAGACGGGAAAATAAGAAAGGGGATAACATTTGAAAAGTAAATATAGAAAATGTCTAATAAAAATTTTTAAAAAGGAACAGTTGAGGATATTATAAATAGAACATCTTTGAATTCAGGTACCACACAAACCATTTCTTTTTTTTTTTTTTTTTTTTTTTTTTTTTTTTTGCATGACATAATGTTCTTTTTAATCAGAAACAACATAGAGCTACAGATTAATGATGGTATATACATTTAATTCTATAATATATAAACAATTTAC
>NC_034596.1:108205178-108216527 GCF_900095145.1 Mus pahari | reverse complement strand
TTTTGTGATTGGGTTACCTCACTAAGGATGATATCCTCCAAATACATCCATTTGCCCAAGAATTTCATAAATTCATTGTTTTTTATGGCTGAGTAGTATGTGTAAACCATTTCTAACAAGGCTTATATTGTTTTTCCATTGTTTAAAAAATGAACACTGGGAAGAATAATCAAAGGAAAGGGCACAAATAGCAAGCAGGAAACAGACACCCAAGCTTCCCTAAAACCTGTGCTTTCAAAATTTAGTACAACAGCTAATGCAGCTCAATTCCAGAGGGAGAAAAGGTTAATAGGGCTGAGATTTCATCTCAGCTGTTAAAAATGCTTGCCCCTCTTGTAGAGCCCCTGAGTTTGATTATTTAGACATGTTCAAGAGCTCACCTCTACCTTCAACATGAGAGCAACAAGGGCCCTCTTCTAGACTCTTTGCACACACACACACACACACACACACACACACACAGAGCGACACATATGGAAAACAATTTATTTTTTTTTAGTATTTTTGCATTGATATTCATAACAGAAATTGGTCTGATATTCTCTTTCTTCACTGGATCTGTGTGTCATTTAGGTATCAGAGTAATTGTGGCTTCATAGAACAAATTGGGTATAATTCCTTCTCTTTCAATTTTGTGGAATAATTTGAAGTGTATTGGTATTAGATCTTCTTTGAATGGCTGATAGTACTCTGCACTAAACCAATCTGATCCTGGGCTTTTTTTCTTTAGAGACTATTAATGATTGCTTCTGTTTCTTTAGGGGTTATGGGACTGTTTAGATAGTTTATCTTTTCTGAACTCAACTTTCATACCTGGTATCTGTCTAGAAAATTGTCCATTTTATTCAGATTTTCCAGTTTTCTTGAGTATAAGCATTTGTAGTAGGATCTGATTAGTTTTTGGATTTCCTCAGTTTCCGTTGTTATGTCTCCCTCTTTATTTCTGATTTTGTTGATTTATGTACTGCCTCTTTGCCCTCTGATTAGTTTGGCTAAGGGATTATATATTTTGTTGATTTTCTCAAAGATCCAGCTCCTGGTTTGTTTGCTTCTTTGTATAGGTCTTTTTGTTTCTACTTGGTTGATTTCAGCTGTGTGTTTGATTATTTCCTGTCTTCTACTCCTCTTGAGTCTGTTTGATTCTTTTTTGATCTATAGCTTTCAGATGTGCTGGCAAGCTGCTAGTGTATGCTCTCTCCAGTTTCTTTTTGTAGGCACTCAGAGCTATGGGTTTTCCTTTTACCACTGCTTTCATTGTGTCCCATAAGTTTGCGAATGTTGTGTCTTCATTTACATTTATTCTAAAATGTATTTAATTTATTTCTTTATTTTTTCTATAACTAACTTATCATTGAGTAGAGTATTCTTCAGCTTCCATCTGTATGTGGGCTTTCTATTATTTTTGTCCCTGTTGAAGACCAGCCTTAGTCTGTGATGATCTGATAGGATGAATGGGATTATTTCTATCTTGTGTCTCTTTTTAAATACAGAAGGTAGAACAATATCTACAGGAAAATTGTGTTATGTCTATAGCAATTGGCAAATGTCTGTTGACATGAGACATCAGAAAGGAAATATTTAAATAAATCAGCTATGCTTATCTTGAGGAATGGGTTCAGTTACGGACCAACAAGGGTGTTTCCTAACTCTATCTGAGTTTGTTAATCTTAGTTAACCACACAAAAACCCCAGGAGACTGTCTGCTATGTCAGGTAGAACACTTGCCTTGAAATACTGAAGATCAGACAGACATCACTGCAATTATTTGCTAAATTCCATGTTTGCCTCCCTTAAAGCTATTGAAAATGAAACATATTTTTGCTAAAAAATAAACAGCCCTGACTTACATGAACATAACATAGAACACAGGTTATATCAGAAACATCCCCAAATTTTTCAAAGAATCTCATGCTGAGAAAGTACATAGATTTTAGTATGTCTGCCCCACAGAATCTGGGCTGAGTCTCTGTTTGATAATATTATTTAAATATTAAAAAGTTGTTAGGTAATCAGGGGGTCAACAAAATTAAGCACATCAGGCTCAGTAACGTATAAGCTCTATCTCCTTTCAAAGCTTTCTTCTGTCTCTGAGAACTGTGCATCACACACTAGTGTGACCCAGTTGCAATTTAGAATGGTTATTTTCTTATTCTATGGCTTTCAATTCATGTTTTTTATTCTTCTACTCAATCAAATAATTCGAAAAGTGACCCCCAACTTCCAAACCCAGAGCTGGGATAACTAGTACAAGCCCAGCAGTGCGTGAATCTGCAGCTCTTTCAGAGGACTTGGAAATACTAGTAAGACTTGATCATGACACATTGCCCACAAATCTTCTACATGACTTGAAGCAGTATTTGGGGAAATTTAGTAGACATAAGTGTTATCAATAGACTGGTGAAACTGAGATGTGGATGTGTGATACATCTTTCTCTTCTTAATATCTCCAGGCATGATTTTTCTAATGCAGCATAGTCCTTCACCCATCTAAAAGACTGTCATAAAAAGACCCAATGCATAATCCTCTCTATAACACTGGAACTTCTATATTTGCCCATATATTAACCTTGTTCTATTGTCTATTTATGAAAGAAAAGAATATGTTCAAATGCCAGTTCTGTGGGAAAATGAGTATACCTTGGCTTCTGGTTCCAAAATGGGAATTCAAAATGGATAGGAAGAGATATCAGAAATGGGCAAGAGAGGGAAAAATGAAGAAAATCACCTACTCCCTTCCCCTCCCCCTACTCCCCAACCCACCCATTCCCATTCCTGGTTCTGGCATTTCCCTATAATGGGGCATAAAGCCTTCACAGGACCAAGGGCCTCTCCTCCCATTGATGCCTGACTAGGCCATCCTCTGCTACAGCTATAGCTAGAGCCACCAGTTCTTCCATGTGTTTTCTTTGATTGGTGGTATAGTTCCAAGGAGCTCTAGGGGTACTGATTAATTCATATTGATGTTTCTCCTATGGAGCTTCAGACCCCTTCAGCTCCCTGGTACTTTCTCTGGCTCCTTCATTGGGGACCTTGTTCTCTGTCCAATGGATGAGTGTGAGCATCCACTTCTGTATTTGCTAGGCACTGGCAGAGCGTCACAGGAGACAGCTATATCAGGATGCTGTCAACAGGCTCTTGTTGGTTGGCATCTGTCTAGTGTCTGGGTATGGTGGTTGTTTATGGGATAGGTCCCCAAGTGGGGCAGTCTCTGGATAGTCGTTCCTTCAGGCTCTGCTCTGAACTTTGTCTCTGTAACTCTTTCCGTGGGTATTTTGTTACCCATTGTACTGGCTTCTTTTGTGTGACAACTTGACACAGGCTTGAGTTATCACAAAGAAAGGAGCTTCAGTTGGGGAAGTGCCTCCATGAGATCCAGCTATGGGGCATTTTATCAATTAGTGATCAAGGGGAGAGTGTCCCCTTGTGGGTCGTACCATCTCTGGGCTGGTAGTCTTTGGTTCTATAAGAAAGCAAGCTGAGCAAGCTGGAGGAGGCAAGTCAGTAAGGAACATCCCTCCATGGCCTCTGAATTAGCTCCTGCTTCCTGACGTGCTTCAGTTCCAGTCCTGACATGCTTTAGTGATCAAGAGCAACGTGGAAAGTGTAAGCTAAATAAACCCTTTCCTCCCCAATTTGCTCCTTGGTTATGATGTTTTGTGCAGGATTAGAAACCCTGACTAAGACACCCATTCTAAGAAGGAATGAAGTATCCACACTTTGGTCTTCCTACTTCTTGAGTTTCGTGTGTTTTGCAAATTGTATCTTGGGTATTTTAAGTTTCTGGGCTAATATGCACTGGTCAGTGAGTGCATATCATGTGTGTTGCTTTGTGATTGGGTTACCTCACTAAGGATGATATCCTCCAGATACATCCACTTGCCTAAGCATTTCATAAATTCATTGTTTTTAATAGCTGAGTAGTACTCCATTGTGTAAATGTACCACATTTTCTTTATCCATTCTTCTGTTGAGGGACATCTGGGTTCTTTTCAGCTTCTGGCTATTATAAATAAGGCTGCTATGAACATAGTGGAGCATGTCTCCTTATTACAAGTTGGAACATCTTCTGTCTATATGCCCAGGAGATGTATTGCTGTATCTTCCAGTAGTACTTTGTCCAATTTTCTGAGGAACTGCAGACTGATTTTCAGAGTGGTTATACCAGCTTACAATTCCCCCAACAATGGAAGCATGTTCCTCTTTCTCCACATCCTTGCCAGCATCTCCTGTCACCTGAATTTTTGATCTTAGCCATTCTGACTGGTGTGAGGTGGAATCTCAGGGTCGTTTTGATTTGCATTTCCCTGATGATTAAGGAAGTTGAACATTTTTTCAGGTACTTCATAGCCATTTGGTATTCCTCAGTTGAGAGTTCTTTGTTTAGCTCTGTCCCCCATTTTTTAATATGGTTATTTGATTTTCTGGAGTCCAACTTCTTGAGTTCCTTATATATATTGGATATTAATCCTCTATCGGATTTAGGATTGGTAAAGATCCTTTCCCAATCTGTTGGTGGCCTTTTTGTCTTATTGACAGTGTCTTTTGCCTTACAGAAGCTTTGCAATTTTATGAGGTCCCATTTGTCGATTCTTGATCTTACAGCACAAGCCATTGCTCCTCTGTTCAGGAATTTTTTTCCCTGTGCCCATATCTTCAAGGCTCCCCCCACACACACTTTCTCCTCTATAAGTTTCAGTGTCTCTGGTTTTATGTGGAGTTCCTTGATCCACTTAGACTTGAGCTTTGTACAAGGAACTCTCAGCTCTCTTATTTGAGTCCTTAGAAGAGATTTGCTTTAGAACCTCCTGACTGAACAGATGACTCCACATTGCACTACACAGAGAATGAGAACAGGGAATATTTCAAGCATGATGGAACACATTCAGGGATTTGTGCTAATTTTGTTGTCCAAATTGTTTATTTAAAATATACCCCTTATAAAAAAAACATTAACTGTGTAAAACACAAGTATTACCCAGATGAATATATTTTCACTAGAGTGTACACATAGTATCCCTTCCCTTGAATTTACATATTTAGTGTGCATTGACCACATTATGCCATATATTATATTGTGTAAGTGAACACTTTCTCACAGGAACAAAGTGTCACTGCTGGAAGCAAGGATGCCTCTGGTTTGATCACCAAGATCAGCAGGTCCTTGGACCTTAGTCAATTCTGTAGTGATCCTCAGAACAGAATCGCAGAATCCTCTGTGACACTCCTTAACCAAGGCAGCCTGAGAGTCTCATTACATACCTATGAGTCTCAACATACAAGGCCTGTGTCCAGCAATAGTAAGAATTTGGACCATCAACCATATCTATCTATCTATCTATCTATCTATCTAGCTATCTATCTATCTATCTATCTATGATACACATAAAGCTGAATCATGTTGGAGGGTTTGCCTGATGGATATAGAGATCTCTCATCTTTCTATTACTGGATTCATCTTTCTTCTTCACCCTACTTGTTATAGATAATAGAAATAGTCCTAATGTTCTCCTCAGCACACTATTACCATAGAAATGTGTCAATATTTTGAGTACAATCCAGATATCCATTAAAATGTATCAATTAAACATTATTTCATCAGTATATCTATTGCATGTAATTCCTGTGTTCAGTATGAGCCACAGATATATTCTCTTCACAGCAGGAAATAAGAGTCAAGTTTGCAGCACTCACTCATACATTGTGCTCCTCAGACACTTTGCTTCATGTCAACCAAGTCAAAAGTGACTAATCACATTGTAAATCGCAATCATGTTACAAGATATCCTTTTGTCATTAAGAGTTAGTTACATGTCTATTAACTATCAATGTTACACACTGTACACACCTACAAAACATCCTGAATAAACAAGAGGTTGAATTGATTTCTCAGGTTGAACATTCAGTGCTTCATTGAATCAAGCAAGAGAACATGCAGCTCACATCCCAAAAAAGTGGATGGAATGACTGTATGTTAAGCATCAAAACAATTAGTGTATCCAGTGGATATTTTACCTGTTATGAATGTTATAAAAATGTGGTATAATAGCGATAACCAATGGAAGGAGAATGGGGGTAGGCTTGTTTTCAGGGGTGTACTTGCATAAAATACATTTAAAAAGGGGTTAAGTATTTATTATTATTATTATTATTATTATTATTATTTACACTTCATATTTTATCCACCCCCATGATTCACTCTCCAACTGTTCCATATCCCAAATTCCTCCCCACCTACCTGTCTCTCCTTGGAGGTGCCAACCCCCACCCACCTGAACTCTAAACACCCTGGGCCCTCCAGTATCTTGATGGTTATCTGCATCATCTCTGAATGAACACAGAACCAGCAGTTCTCTGCTGTGTGTATATTGGTGGCCTCATATCAGCTGGTGTGTGCTGCCTGTTTGATGTTTCAATGTTTGAGAGATTTCTGCAGTCCAAATTAATTGAGACTGCTTGTCCTTCTATAGGATCAAGCTTCTCCTCATCTTCTTTCAGGCTTCCCTAATTCAACAACAGGTGTCACTTATTTCTGTCCATTGATTGGGTGTAATTATCTGCCTCTGATTCCTTCAGCTGCTTGTTGAGTCTTTCAGGGGAAGTAATGCTAGGTTCCTATTTGTGAGCACTCCATAGCTTCAGAAATAGTGTAAGACCTTGGGCCTTCCCCTTGAGCTGGATCCCACTTTGGGTCTGTCACTGGACCTTCTTTTCCTCAGGCTCCTCTCCATTTATATCCGTGTAATTCTTTCAGACAATAACAACTGTGTGTCAGCGTTGTGACTGTAGGATGGCAATTTAATGCTTAACTTGATGTCCTGTCTTCCTGCTGGAGATGGGCTCTACAAGTTCCCCCTCTCTGCTGTCAGGAATTTCATATAAAGTTCCTCACCTTTGAGTCCTGAAGGTCTCTCACTTCCCAGGTCTCTGGTTCATTGTGGAGGCTTCCCCCCAACCTCCTATCTTCTGAGGTTGCCTGCTTTCATTCTTTCTGTGGCCCTCAGGGCTTCAGCCCTTTACCTCTGACCAATACCAGATCAGGTTCCCCTCTTCCCCAAATCCCCCTTCCCCACTCCACTTTCCCTCCCAGTTCCCTTCCCCCCTCCCCACTTGTGATAAATTTCTTCTCTCTTCCAAGTGGGAGTGAGGTGTCCTCACTGGGGCAATTCAGCTTGTTGATTTTTTGAGGTCTGTGGACTGTATCTAGTATATTCTCTACTTTTTTGGCTAATATCCACTTATTAGGAAGTACATACCATGCATGTCATTTTGGGTCTGAGTTGAGCCACATACACATGGAAACTGAAGAACTCTTTACTCAGTAATATTTAATAATTTAATGAAATTTAAATTTAATGAAAATGTTGACACAACATTCCAAAACTCATGGGAAATAATGAAAGCAGTGCTAAGAGTAAAGTTCATAGCACTAAGTGCTCTGGAAAGGAAACTGGAGAGATCTTACACTAACAACAGAACACCTGAGAGCTCTATAACAAAAAGAAGCAAACACACCCAAGAGGAGTAGAAGGCAGGAAATAGTCAAACTCAGGTCTGAATTCATTTAAATACAAATAAAAAAACAATACAAAGAATCACCAAATCCAAAAGTTGCTTCTTTGAGAGAATCAACAAGATAGATAAAACAGTAGCCAAACATACTAAAAGGCTGAGAAGCAGTATCCAATTAACAAAATCAGAAAGAAAAGGGGAGACACAACAATAGAAACAGAGAAATTAAAAAAAAAAAAAAAAACAGATACTACTATAAAAGTCTATACTCAATAAAACTGGAAAATATATATGAAAAGGATGGTTTTCTAGGCAGATGATACATACCAAAGTTAAATCAAGAACAGGTAAACTATCTAAACAGACCCATACCACACAAAGAAATAGAAGTAATTAAAAAACTCCTAACCCCCCCCCCAAAAAAAAACCCAGAGGCAGATGGATTTAGTGCACAATTCAACCAGACCTTCAAAAAAAGACCCAATACCAATTTTCCTCAGGATATTCTATAAAATAAAAGGAGAAGGAAGACTACTCATCTCAACCTAAGAAGCCACAATTACTCTGATACCTAAACCACACAAGGACCCAACCAAAAAAGGAGTACTTCAGACCAATCTCACTAATGAATATCAATGCAAAAATACTCAATAAAATTCTTACAAACTGAATCCAAGAACACATCAAAACCGTCATTCTCCACAATCAAGTAGGTTTCATCCAATGGATGCAAGTAATTTAATATGCAAAAATCCATTATCTATCATAATCCACTATATAAACAAACTCAAAGAAAGAAATCACATGATCATCTACTTAGATGCAGAAAAAACATTTGACAAAACACAATACCCCTTCATGTTAAAAGTATTGGAGAGATCAGAAATTCAAGGACCATACCTAAACATAGTAAGAGGAATATGCTGCAAACTTACAGCCAATATCAAATTAAATGGAGACATACTTGAAGAAATACCACTGAAATCTGGGAAAAGAAAAGGATGCCAACTCTCCCTATATCTATTCAATAGAATACTCAAAGTGTTAGCTAGAACACTAAAACAACAAAAAGAAATCAAGGGGATACAAATTTGTAAAGAAGAAATAAAGTTATCACTATTTGCAAATAATCTGATAGTATACACAAGCGACCCAAAAATTCCACCAGACTACTTCTCCAGGTTATAAACAACTTCAGCAAAGTGGGTGGATAAAAAACTAACTCGAATAAATCAGTAGCCCTCCTTTATATAAATGTTAAACAGGCTTAGAAAGAAATTAGGGAAACAACTCCCTTCACAATAGCCACAAATAATATAAATTATCTTGGGGTAACTCTAACCAAACAAGTCAAATACCTGTATGACAATAACTTTAAGTCTCTCAAGAAAGTATTTGAAGACGATCCAATTGCAATTTAACCTGTAAGTTACAGCCATAACTTTGATCATCATATGCCTCATTGTTCTGCTCAACCAATAAATGTAACTTCTCTCCTTTGTCCACTGATGTAAACCACCAGATACTGTCTCAAAGACCCTTTTCTTCCATCATAGGATAAAGTAGTTTCATTACCCTGTCTTCACCTCTATATCAGTAAGAAACATGAATTATTTGAAGAATATTTTCTATGAGAATCACTCTAGCTCACAAAATGTGTATTCCTATATGACAGATTTGTGTAGAAAATAAAGTTAACCATTCATCTAGCAGTACAATACTACTGTTGAGTAAGCTCTTGGTCACATGACAAGACATTTTTTGTCCTCATTTATATTAATGCACCATTGGTTTTATGTGATTCTCTCTTTCACTCTGCGTCTGCCAGAGACAGTTGGTCAAAGATGGTACCACTACATTGTGTACCATTTTTATCAGATAAGGGATAAGTTCTGCACAGAAGGCAGTACACGTACTCCCCCTGAGATGTGTTCTATTTTGTCCATCACCGAAATTTAAGGTAAAGTTAGTAGCAAGGCAAAAATTTGTGCCATTTATACAATCAGACATGATAAATGAAACATATAATTCCCGTTGTAACAGCAGTTAAACTGTGTTCACCTAATGATCTTCAAGTACATAAATAAGATTTCATGATGTTCATATGTGTATGCAGCAAAGTACATGTTCAACAGAATAAAGTTATAAAACACCAACTAGGGTCAAAGACTCTTAACTCATTTTGTACAGTTCCATATATGTGTAGAAAGTATCATGTCTATATTCACTTACAAGTTCACTCTGTCATACCTATACAGCTGACTCACTTCTTATTTCCAGATTCTCTCTCTCTCTCTCTCTCTCTCTCTCTCTCTCTCTCTCTCTCTCTCTCTCTCTCTCTCTCTCACACACACACACACACACACACGCACACACACACAGAGAGAGAGAGAGAGAGAGAGAGAGAGAGACAGAGACAGAGAGAGAGAGAGAGCAAAACTGAATGTATTGATTGAAATGAGCATCACATCTTAAATACAGAACAAACAAGAAAAGTGGGACAGGATATATCTGCAGATACAATGACACAAAACAAAGGATAGAATACAACAAAATACCATGCAGTTTGAGGAGGAAGCCAGGTGCAAGGCTAGTCAATAGTTAAACCCCACTGTTGGGGTCCCCAGTAAATCCTTGATTATGCTGTTCCTTTGTGCCTAGCAGAAGAACCTGTTTTTTTTTTTGGGGGGGTCTGTTAATGCAATACCACAACCCCCCTGTTTCCTAGGCCTTGGTAAGCTTTGCCCTGAGCTTGGCTCTGTTCTTTGTGATGCTTAATCAGTTTCACCTGTCTTTACTAGAAGTGAATTAGAATGTTAATGAATAGGTAACTTTCTTGATGAATTCTGAGCTCCTGGCTTTAAGGAATTTATTAGGAATTTTGAACACTGGTGGAAAATTACCTATGGTAAAAATTCAATATTTAGAGGCATTAATAATACGGAGAGAGTGAGTAGACACCATAGTAACATGTGGATAGGGTTCGTGTATATAGATTATTGGAAATGACAGGACTCCAGGAGACTGGGTTTCCTTGAGACTCCTTTTCTCAGGACTCCTTCAGGTTTTCAGACCTGTCTTGAATCACTATTGAAGTGGGCATTGGCAACTACACATTCTTTAATAGGAATTGGGGGACCTATGTTTGCTACTTGTTCTAGTGTAATTTCCCTTTTAATTAAAAACTGATGAAGTTGAGAATTGCTTTTTCTATCTCTGTGATGGACTGAGTCAGAATTTTGATGAGCATTGCATGGAATCTGTAGATTGCTTTTGGTATGATGGCCATTTTAACTATGTTAATCCTGATAATCCATGAGCTTGGGATATTTTACTATCTTCTCGGATATTCAAATTCTTTCTTCAGAGGCTTGAAGTTCTTGGCATACAGACCTTTCATTTCCTTGCTTAGCGTCAAACCTAGGGTATGTTATATTATTTGTGACTATTGTGAACTGTGTCATTTCCCTAATTTGTTTCTCAGCACATTCATCCTTTAAGTAGAGGAAGACTACTCATTTGTTTGAGTTACTTTCATATACAGCTACTTTGCTGAAGTTTGGTATCAACTGTAGGAGTTCTCTGGTGGAATTTTGGGGGTTACATATGTACACTATCATATCACTTGCAAATCGTGATATCATGACTTCTTCCTATGAAATTTATATTCCTTTGCTGCTTGTGGACGTTGTACATCGTGGTGCGCACTAGGCTCCGCACCACGATGTACAACGTCCACAAGCAGGCCATAACTTTGATCATCATATGCCTCATTGTTCTGCTCAACCAATAAATGTAACTTCTCTCCTTTGTCCACTGATGTAAACCACCAGATACTGT
>NC_034596.1:108202702-108204393 GCF_900095145.1 Mus pahari | reverse complement strand
ATTGACCAGGTTTATCTTTTAAAAAATCATTGGTAACTTTAACTCTCTATGATCCTGTAAATCTAGTGACACATAATGAATGTTTAGCCAGATAATTACTGTTAATGCATATGCATGTCAACATCTTAAACTTCTTATTCAACTTATGATTTAAATCTCTGTTTGAACTTCTAGTTCTTGGTAAATCTGGGCTATCTTGCATTAGCTTCTTGACAAATAAATCAGAGTCAGTGGTAAGCTCCATCTAATAGTGTGAGCCTAAAATCCATTCAGATAATGGTTGTTTCAACCCTCAAGGATTGTGATACCACTGTATCAGCTTAACTTGCAGGGAGATAATATTGGAGATAAAAGAGATTATAGCTGTATTATTGTTTGTATTTCTCCTTTGGCAGCATACAGATGTCTTCCAGCCCCATGAATTCTAGTAAGGAGTGTGAAAACTCCAAGTAAATTCCAGTTCAAATTCACAAATTCAATGTCTTATGTAGATGTCTTCAGGAACTGGGCCTTGCATTCATTCTTCAGTCTTTTGAATCCTAGCCTTGGAAAATCCTTTAAACAATTTAATCAGAGACAGGCAAGAGTCTTGAAGTATGGGCGCTTGGACATATATGGTCTTTATGTAACAAAGAGGATTTCAGAATTCTTTATTTGTTAATTTTCTTATAATTTTTCTATTTTTTATTAAAAATAATTTTTCTTGCAATATACTTTTATTACTAATTTCTCTTCTTCAGCTCCTTCCATATAATCTGAAAATCAACACCCTTCCTTTATTTAATTAGAAAAATAAACAGAACCTAAAATATTAAAAAAGAAAAATAAAATATCATAAAATCAAATCAAACAAACTGGAAAAAGGCAAAATAACAATGAGAAAAATAGCACCAAAACCCAAGCACATGACATACATGGAGATGCAGAAGAAAAAACACATCTGTATATACTCTACATGACAAAGATTAGAACCAGGTATACAACAATCTCTGAGAATTTATGCTCTCTCAGAATAGCTCCATGATCACTAAAGGCTAATGACTGTAGAACTATTTATTGAGAGTGTTGAGACCACTTTTATGGGACCAGATATTAACATATAACCTCAGAATCTACCTCAGTTAGCACATATATACAATGAGTTGATAGATGAGTTCTGTGAAAAGTGATTTAATATTACTTTTGCCCATCATATAGGAATTTCACCTATGTGGTTTTGTATCTGGAGACATTTTGCCTGCTTTATGAATGCCTGCCTACCAGGCAAAGTCAAGGCAGTAAGGGTGAATGCTTTGTTTATCTTGGAGGAAGCAACTAGGAGACTTCTGGATGGACATAGATATCCAATGTATGACAGCCATTGTCTCTGTCAGATTGTCACTTTGCTTTCATCAGGATTTTAAAGTATATGCTGATGGTTTGTAGTTGCTAGGCCCAGGGAGTGGCACAATTACAAGTTATGGCCCTGCTGGAGTAGGTGTGTCACTGTGGGTGTGGGTTAAAAGCCATTCTGCTGGCACTTGTTAGATAAAGATGTAGAACTCTCAGTTCTGCCTGCACCATGCCTACCTGGATGCTGGCATGTTCTCCTCACTTGATGATACTGGACTGGATTTAAATATTTAAATATTTAAGCCACCCCAAATTAAATGTTGTCCTTATAAGGCTTTCCTTGGTCATGTTGTTTGTTC
>NC_034596.1:108176881-108202647 GCF_900095145.1 Mus pahari | reverse complement strand
AGAGAGAGAGAGAGAGAGAGAGAGAGAGAGAGAGAGAAGCACACACACACACACAAACGTCTTCCTCCTGTGCAGGTTGCTGTGGCCTCTGTATGCTCACTATTAGATCCAATATACAGTTTTGTGGCATTGGCTTTCAAGTTGCAGAGCTTGCATTCTTTACACTGCCTATTACATGGTACTCTGTAAACCCTTAAAGAGGTAATACAAATATGTCATTTAGAACTGTTCACTCAAAAGTCATATTGTAAATACTTTAAACTGCTGTAAGTCTCTGTTTCTTACTTAATAAAAATAGAGTGATTTCTGACCCAAGGTGAAAACAGCATTCCAAGTATAAATGAAAATACATGGTAAGGAGTTGGAACATACCCACTGAGCAGCATTCCAGGACTATATTCTCTCTTAAGCACAATGACCTACAAATTCACATGATTTGGGGGGAAAGGACAAGTTCAATTTGAATGATGCCATCTCTAGATAGCAGGTTTAACAAACTCTGAGTAACAAGCCAGCAAGATTACCCCCCCCACACACACACACACAAGGGGGGGGGGCTGAAAAACCGATATTTTTTTTAAAAGCTCCTTTATTCTTTTTTAATTATTTATTAGATATTTTCTTCATTTACATTTCAAATGCTATCCCAAAAGTCCCCTATAGCCTCCCCTGCCCTGCTGCCCTACCCACTCACTCCCATTCCTTGGCCCTAGCATTCCCCTGTACTAGGGCATATAAAGTTTGCAAGACCACAGGGTCTCTCTTCCCAATGATGGCTGACTAGGCCATCTTCTGATACATATGCAGCTAGAGACATGAACTCTGGGGGTACTGATTAGTTAATATTATTGTTCCACCTATAGAGCTGCAGACCCCTTCAGCTCCTTGGGTACCTTCTCTAGGTCCTCCATTGGTGGCCCTGTGTCCTATCCTATAGATTAATGTGAGCATCCACTTCTGTATTTGCCAGGCACTGGCATAGCCTCACAAGAGACAGCTATATCAGGGTCCTTTCAGCAAAATCTTGCTGGCTTATGCAATAGTGTCTGCATTTGGTGGCTGATTGTGGGATGGACCACCAGGTGGGTCAGTCACTGGATGGTCCATCCTTTTGTCTTAGCTCCAAACTTTGTCTCTATAATTCCTTCCATGGGTATTTTGTTCCCTATTCTAGGGAGGAATGAAGTATCCACACTATGGTCATCCTTCTTGATTTTCTTGTGTTTTGCAAATTGTATCTTGGGTGTTCTAGGTTTCTGGGCTAATATCCAATTATCAGTGAGCGTATATCATTTGACTTCTTTTGTGATTGGTTACTTCACTCAGGATGATGTCCTCCAGATACATCCATTTGCCTAAGCATTTCATAAATTCATTGTTTTTAGTAGCTGAGTAGTACTCCATTGTATAAATGTACCACATTTTCTGTATCCATTCCTCTGTTGAGGGACATCTGGGTTCTTTCCAGCTTCTGGTTATTATAAATAGGGCTGCTATGAACATAGTGGAGCATGTGTCCTTATTACTAGTTGGAACATCTTCTGGGTATATGCCCAGGAGAGGTATTGCTGGATCTTCTTGTAATACTATGTCCAGTTGAAAATCCTATATTATATGAAGCTAAAATAGAGTACACTATGCTGAAGGTTCTGAACTGGGACAAAATTCATAAATAGGAGGAAAGTGAAAGTAAGGAGTGGTGAACTGAGACAAAGGACTTGAGTTTCATAAGGATGTGTAAGGAGATTGATTATTTATTTATATATGTATTATCAATTTACATTTACTCTTTTGGGGCATTATATATTCACGTAAAATTTCAGTGTACTGTATTTATTAGTTGGGTTCTTTAATTTATGTTTTCATATGTTATAAATTCTGGATTCTAATCTCCATGAAATGTATGCTTGGCAATATTTCTTCTCAAAGTTTTTTACCAAAAATTTAAAAATATTCATTACTATTAACCATGAAGGAAGAACAAATGAAAAGGTGTTGATATTCATTTCATTTCATTCCAGTAATGCCTACTATCAAGAAAAACTGACAACAAATTCTGGTAAAAATCTCTGGGAAGATGAGAGCTTATTGACTGCTTACGGTAAGAGAACTTGTTGAAACCACTATCAAAATCTGTGCGATTTCCATAATTAAAGATATCCTTAGATTCAGATACACCAACTTCTCAAAATTGAGACAAAATTTCTGTTATCTATAATATAGTGTCTGCAGCACTATTTACTAAAATTCTGGAATAGATTCACCCTATTATGGAGTCTCTTAGACAACCATGACTAACAACTCAAAAAAGGTTCCTCATGCCAAATGTCAGAGATTTTTGCTAAGTGTTAGTTGACTCTTGTAGAGATCACTGTTATTTCAGAAGAAATAATTTCAATTAAACTACAAACAATTACCTATGCACTTACAATATTATTATTATATTTTTAAGGTAGTTAATAGAATTCCTCGTGACTTTTTCAGATTCTGTACTGTTACTTTACCCATCATCTTAATTAGAGACTTTCCTTCTTATCATGTCTCCATTAAGATTACATGTACTGTGTTTGTCCTCTCTGTGCTATTCCCAAACCTGCTACCTTGGCAAAGGTTGTTTTAGCTTTCCTGGCTTCAGACCAACATTACCCCAGGATATGTACTCATGTCTTATGATTGGATCTAGGAGTTTTTGATGAGATAAAACCTTCACATGAAAAAAAAATCACTTGAAAAATTAGAACAATAAATGTTCCTCAGGAAATTTTAGTAATGTTCTGAGTTCTAAGATTGTGTATTAATAAAAACTGAAATAAAACCTTGAAGATCCATTTAGTAAATTCCCAGTTAGAAGAGAAGTATATTTATTATCAGAAAAACCTTTACAATATACAGTAGATAGAAATCTTATATTCTATTATGTGACAAAAACATGTGCTTGTTAGGAGAGCTATAGCAAACAACGTGGGTTTTCATAAAAAGAAAAATAAATATGATCAAAACCATTCAAAGATTGAGAAAACCAACATCAATAAGTTTCCAATATAAGAAATGGATAAAAATCAATACATTGCAGCATACTCTGACTTAAAACATGTCGAAAACAGTTGTAAAAATATCAATAGCAATCAATATCCCAATGATAAATGGGTCTAGAAAGAAATCATGGAAACAGCACCCTTCATATAGCCAGAAATTATGTAGAATATAATGGTATAACTTTAATCAAGCAAGTGAAATATCTGTATGAGAAGAACTTCATGTCTTTGAAGAAAAAATTAGAGAAGATATTGGATGATGGAAAGATCTCCCTTGCTCATGGATCAGTAGGAATTAATAGTAAAAATGGCCATCTTGCCAAAAGCAATCTACAGATTTAATGGAATCCCTAACAACACTTTAATGCAATTCCTTATAGACCTGGAAAGGACAATACTCAACTTAATTGAGAAAAACAAACAACAACAACAACAAAAAAAAAAACCCCTCAGGATATATAAAAAAAAATCATATACCAAAATAAATAAATAAATAAATAAATAACATCTGGAAGTATCCCCATTTCTGATTTCAAGTTGTACTACAGAGCAATAGTAGTCCAACTTCATTATATTATCACAAAAACGGATAGATTGAACAGTGGAATCAAATTGGAGACCCAGAAGTAAATGAACACATCGATGTACAAAGAAGCCAATATTACACAATGGAAAAAGTGAACATCTTTCATAAATGGTAATGTTCTATCTGGATGTCAGTATGTAGAATAATCCAAATAGATTCATTATTATAACAGCCTGCACCAAACTCAAGTCCAAATACATTAAAACCTCAGTATAAAACTATACACAATTAAACAGATAAACGAGAATGCATTTGCACAACAGACAATTTTGTGTAAAGGACAACCAATTGTGCAGGCACTAAGATTGGCAATTAATAAATTGAACCAAATGAAACTACAAAGTTTCTGGAAGGCAAAGGACCCAGTCAGTAGCACACACACACACAGAAAAGCAGCCTACGAAATGGTAAAAAGTCTTCACATCTCCACATCTGACTAAGGGTTGAAATCCAAAACATATGAAGAATTCAAGAAACTAGACATCAACAAAACATACAATCCAATTAAAAATGATGTACATTTCCATCCACTTGTCTTAACATTTTTCATGATATTTTTGTGTTTAATAGCTGAATAGTATTCCATTGTGTAGATGTAGCCCACTTTCCTTTTCCATTCTTCAGTTGATGGACACATAGGCTATTTCCAGTTTATTGTTATTACTTATAAAGGTTCTAGGAATTCAGTTGAGCACGTGCCCTCATATTATAGTGGAGCATTGTTTGAATATGTGCCGAGGATTTCTATATCTATGCCCTAAGTGGAGTAACCCAAACCCAGAAAGGCACACATGGTATGTAGTCACTTATTAGAGGACATTAGCCATGAAGTACAGGATAAACATGCCACAATCCATGGACCCAAAGAAATCAAGTAATGAGAAGACCTTAAAGAAGGATGCTTTCCTATAATTCAGAAGGGAAAACAAAATAGTCATTGGAGTTGAATTGAGGGAGCAAAGTGGGTGAGAGAAAGGGTGAAAAGGTGAACAGTGATAGGGATCAGGTGTATATCTCAGAGGAGGGGCTTTTGAGTGAGAACAGAATTCAGTGGTGGCATTGCTGGAATAAGCTGGAAAGCTAGGACAGGCAAAGTAGCAGGAGTCTGTGGTGACCTTAACTGAGATTACTAGCAGCTGGAGGTATGGATACTAAAGTGGCCACCTCCTGTAGTCAGGTGCAGTTTGAAATAGAAGGAGGACATCCATCGACACACAAAATCCTTCAAAATAAAAATGTTCCCAGTTTCGGGCCCTCATCTTCAGCAAAACAGATCTGAGTTCCAGTGCTCTGTGATTCTCCCCTGTCAGAAGAGAGGTAGCCTGCAAAGAGAATTCTCACCACTGAGACTCATGAGAGAGTTGGACTCCCAGGAGTGCTGACGGAGGCTTAGAGAATCACAGGAGGAACAAGCTCCAGCCAGAGACAGTTATAACAACTACTTCCAGAGATTACCAGATGGCTGAAGGCAAACTTAGGAATTCTACTAACAGAAAACAAGACTGCTCACCATCATCAGAACCCAGCACTCCCACCTCAGTGAGTCCTGTGTACCCCAACACACCCGAAAAGCAAGACTCAGATTTAAAATGGTATCTTATGATGCTGGTAGAGGATTTTAAGAAAGAAATTAATAACTCACTTAAAGAAATACAAGAGAACATGGCTAAAAAGATAGAAGACCTTAAAGAGGAAGCACAAAAATCCCGTAAAGAATTACAGTAAAACACTGCTAAACAAGTAGAAGCCCTTAAAGAAGAAACACAAAAATCCCTTAAAGAATTACAAGAAAACACAACCAAACAGAGGATGGAATTGAACAAAACCATCCAAGATCTAACACGGGAAGTAGAAACAATAAAGAAAACCAAAGGGGAGACAACTCTGGAGATAGAAATCATAGGAAACAAATCAGAAATCATAGATAGGACCATCAGCAACAGAATACAAGAAATGGAAGAGAGAATCTCAGATGCAGAAGATTCCATAGAAAACATGGACACAACAATCAAAGAAACTGCAAAATGCAAAAATATCCTAACTCAAAACATCCAGGATAGCCAGGACACAATGAGAAGACCAAATCTACAGATAATAGGAGTAGATGAGAAAGAAGATTTTCAACTTAAAGGGCCAGCAAAAATCTTCAACAAAATTACAGAAGAAAACTTCCCTAACCTAAAGAAAGAGATGCCCATGAACATACAAGAAGCCTATAAAACTACAAATAGACTGGACCAGAAAAGAAATTCCTCCAGACACATAATAATCAGAACAACAAATACATTAAATAAAGATAGAATATTAAAAGCAGTAAGGGAAAATATCAAGTAACATACGAAGGTAGGCCTATTAGAATTACACCAGACTTCTCACCAGAGACTATGAAACCCAGAAGATCCTGGAAAGATGTGATACAGACCCTAAGAGAACAAAAATGACAGCCCAGGCTACTATAGCCAGCAAAACTCTCAATTACCATAGATAGAGAAACCAAAGTATTCCATGACAAAATCAAATTCACACAATATCTTTCCATGAATCCAGCCCTTCAAAGGATAATAAAGGGAAAACACCACACAGGATGGAAACTACACCCCAGAAAAAGCAAGAAAGTAATCCTTCAACAAACCTAAAAGAAGACACCCACAAGAACAGAATTCCAACTTTAACAACAAAATTACAGGAAGCAACAGTTACTTTTCTTTAATTTCTCTTAATATCAATGGATTCAATTCCCCAATAAAAAGACATAGACTAAGAGACTGTCTACACAAACAGGACCCAACATTTTGCTGCTTACAGGAAACCCATCTCAGGAAAAAAGACGGACACTACCTCAGAGGAAAAGGCTAGAAAACAATTTTCCAAGCAAATGGTCTGAAGAAACAAGCTGGAGTAGCCATTCTAATATCAAATAAAATTGACTTCCAACCCAAACTTATCAAAAAAGACAAGGAGGGGCATTTCATACTCATCAAAGGTAAAATCTATCAAGATGAACTCTTAATCCTGAATATCTATGCTCCAAATGCAAGGGCAGCCACATTTATTAAAGAAACTTTAGTAAAGCTCAAAGTACACATTGTACCTCAAACAATAATAGTGGGAGACTTCAACACCCCACCTCATCAATGGACAGATCCTGGAAACAGAAACTAAACAGAGACACATGGAAACTAACAGAAGTTATGAAACAAATGTATTTAGCAGATCTACAGAACATTTTATCCTAAAACAAAAGGATATACCATCTTCTCAGCACCTCATGGTACCTTCTCCAAAACTGACCATATAATCAATCACAAAAAAGGCCTTAACATATACAAAAATATTTAAATTATACCATGCATCCTATCAGATAACCTTGGACTAAGGATGATCTTTAATAACAGCATAAATAATAGAAAGCTAACATTCAGGTGGAGACTGAATAGCACTCTACTCAATGATACTTTGGTCAAGGAAGAAATAAAGAAAGAAATTAAAGACTTTTTAGAGTTTAATGAAAATGAAGCTACAAAATACCCAAACTTATAGACACAAGGAAGGCAGTCAGTCCTAAGAGGAAAACTCACAGCCCTGAGTGCCTCCAAAATGAAACTAGAGAGAGCATACACTAGCAGCCTGACAGCATACCTACAAGCTCTAGAATGAAAGGAAGCAAATTCATTCAAGAGGAGTAGCCAGCAAGAAATAATCAAACTTAGGGCTGAAATCAACCAATGGAAACAGAAAGAACTATTCAAAGAATCAACTACACTAGGAGCTGGTTCTTTCAGAAAATCAACAAGATAGATAAACCCTTAGTCAGGCCAACTAGAGGGTACAGGGACATTATCCTAAATAACAAAATCAGAAATGAAAAAGGAGACATAACAACAGAACCCAAGGAAATCCAAAACATCATCAGATCCTACTACAAATGGCTGTACTCAACAAAACTGGAAAACCTGGATGAAATGGACAAATTCCTAGACAGATACCAGGTACCAAAATTAAATCAGGATCAGGTTAACAATATATACAGTCCCATTTCCCCTAAAGAAATAGTATCAGTCATTAATAGTCTCCCAACCAAAAAAAAAAAAAAAAAAGCCCAGGACCAGATGGGTTTAGTGCAGAGTTCTATCAGACCATCAAAGAAGACCTAATTCCAACTCTCCTCAAACTATGCCTCAAAATAGAAACAGAAGGTACTCTACCCAGTTCATTCTGTGAAGCCACAATTACTCTGATACCTAAACCACACAAAGATCCAACAAAGAAAGAGAACTTCAGACCAAGTTCCCCTATGAATATCAATGCAAAAATACTCAATAAAATCCTTGCTGTCTTAGGGTTTCTATTCCTGCTCAAACATCATGACCAAGAAGCAGTTGGGGAGGAAAAGATTTATTCGGCTTACACTTCCACATTCATTACCACTTCCACTTCCTGTTCATCACCAAGGAAGTCAGGACAGGGAGTGGAAACAAGAGGAATTATGTGTGTTAGGTGAGGACAGAAAGACATTGGGCGAGACAATTAGAATCATGGGTATCTTTGGGATGACTTAGAAACCTAGTGCAACAGAAATGCCCAGGAAGTTTTGAGGGTTGCCTTAGCTAAGATTCCCAGCAATAAAGTAAAAGGAGTCTGAATCATCCATCTCCTATAATCAGGCAAGACTTCCAGTGTTTGGACCAGGACACCACCCAGGCCATAAAACCTTTGAGGTACATTTTGTCCTGCCTGCACCATATGCTGGAATAAGGGTTGCAAAGTACTTGCAGGAGTATCTAATCAATGACTAGTCTAGCTTGAGACATATGCAACAGACTCATAACCCTGACACTGCCTGGTGTTTCATGGCCTAGAGCCTGGATAGCCCATAGACATGGGGTAGAACATGATTCCTAATGATATCCTGCTAAACTACAAGACTGGTGCAAAGGCCAATCTCATCAGAGAAACTTCACTCAGCAATTGATGGAACCAGAAGCAAAAACCCACACTCAAACATGAGGAGAAGTTTAAGGAATCATGTGGAAGAAAAGGAGAGATAAGTGTAGGAGCCAGAGGGATCAAGGACAACACTAGAAAACCCAGAGAAACAACCAACCTGTGCTCATAGGGGCTCACAGAGACAACTGGGGAGTTTTAATTAATCTGACCTAGGCCTTCTCTACATGTTATCTCTACATATGTTACAGTTGTACAACTTGATTTTCATGTGGGACTCAGAACAGTGCAAGCAGGGACTGTTTCTCTGTTGTCTGTCTTTAGGACATGTTCCTCATAATAGGTTACCATGTCTCTCCTTGGTAGAAGAAATGTTAATTTCACTACTAGTTGATATGCCATGGCTGTATGACATGATAGGGAGGCCTGTTCTTCTCTGAAAAGAAATTCAGGAGGAATAGATGGTGTGGTGGGAGAAAAAATTGAGGTGATGAAGAGAGTCTTGGCAGGGAGGATGGAGGAAAAATTGCAGTCAAATGTATTTGTATACACACACATATGTAATACATAGATATGTATGTATGTATATATATATATATATATATATTCAATAGACACAGACATATATACAGAATTACTTTCTACTTAGCCTTATATAAGCAAATTTCTCACATAAAAGTTCAGCATGATAAGAACCAGACATCTGAGATAATACTAATAACTAAACCAGAGTCTTTATCTAGGCATCTCTAGTTGTGTATACACCTTTATTAGTTTTATTGTGTTTAACAATGGCATCTAACAGTATAATATCGCACTATAAATTGAACAGAAATTTATTCTATCAACACAAAGAAAATTCCAAATTTAAGACTTGGAAACTATCAACTTTTCATTTAAAGACTTTTTGTAATATAAATAATATTGTAATTTGTATCTGTCCATATAATAATTCATTACTTTTTATTGTAGTATCCCCTTCCTATTCTCATGCCATATACTTTCTATATCCTCAAACATTTTATGTCTTCTTACATTGCAAGATTCTGGATATCAATACAGCTTTCTTATGACCTTCAATTTTTGTTAACCTTATTACAAACCATAATTTCTCTATTTTTCAACATCACTTTATTTTTAAACCTTTCTTTCTCCAGTATCTCCTCTTTTAGTTTTCATTTATTTATATTTATATATGTTCCTTTCTTGTTGGCCATGCAAGAGGAATGACTGGTTAGTTTTAGAACTAATTGAATGTGGGCAACCAGTTACACACATGGGTGTTCCTCGGATAGGCAGAGCCCAAATGTGTCCTCAGAACTTCATGCTATTGTGGAGTTTTTCTCTCATTGCTGATCTTATATCACATCCTTCAAAATCTATGAACTGGATGAAACTCTTTTTTTTAAGATTTATTTATTTATTATATGTAAGTACACTGTAGCTGTCTTCAGACACTCCAGAAGAGGGTGTCAGATCTTGTTACGGATGGTTATGAACCACCATGTGGTTGCTGGGATTTGAACTCGGGACCTTCGGGAGAACAGTCGGGTGCTCTTACCCACTGAGCCATCTCACCAGCCCTGGATGAAACTCTTAAGGGTCTTCCAGCCTCTCACTGGGCAATATCACAGGTACCTATAATATTAGTGATTGAACTATTTCCAGCAGTGCTGCGGGGGCAGGTTAATGATCCACCTACCATACTCAGCACATAGACATGTAGGTAGTTAGAAATGATCACCACCCTCAAAAGAATTGGAGATGCAGATTGGTTTTTTATTATTTAATTAGATATTTTCTTCGTTTACATTTCAAATGCTATCCCGAATGTCCCCTATACCCTGCCCTCGCCCGCTCCCCTGCCCACTCACTCCCACTTCTTGGCCCTGGCATTCCCCTGTATGGGGCATATAAAGTTTGCAAGACCAAGGGGCCTCTCTTCACAATGATGGCTGACTAGGCCATCTTCTGCTATATATGCAGCTAGAGACATGAGCTCTGGGGGTACTGATTAGTTCTTATTTTTATTTCACCTATAGGGTTGCAGACCCTTTCAGTTCCTTGGGTAATATCTCTAGCAACTCCATTGGGGTCTCTGTGTTCTATCCTATAGATGACTGTGGGCATCCACTTCTCTATTTGCCANGCACTGGCATAGCCTCGCAAGAGATAGCTATATCAGTGTCCTTTCAGCAAGTTCTTGCTGCCATATGCAATAATATCTACGTCTGGTGGCTGACTATGGGATGGACCCCTGAGTGGGGGAGTCTCTGGATGATCCATCCTTTAGTCTTAGCTCCAAACTTTGTCTCTGAAACTTCTTTCATGGGTATTTTATTCCCTATTTTGGGGAGGAATGAAGTATCCACATGTTGGTCTTCCTTCTTCTTGATATTCTTGTGTTTTGGAGATTGTATCTTGGGAATTCTAGGTTTCTGGGCTAATATNCACTTATCAGTGAGTGCATATCAAGTGANTTCTTTTGTGATTGGGTTANCTCACTNAGGATGATATCCTCCAGATACATCCATTTGCCTAAGNATTTCATAAATTCANTGTTTTTAATAGCTGAGTAGTACTCCATTGTGTAAATGTACCACATTTTCTGTATCCATTCCTCTGTTGAGGGACANCTGGGTTCTTTCCAGCTTCTGGCTACTATAAATAGGGCAGCTATGAACATAGTGGAGTATGTGTCCTTATTACCAGTTGGAACATCTTCTGGGTATATACGGAGAAGAGGTATTGCTGGATCTGGCGGTAGTACTATGTCCGGTTTTCTGAGGAACCACCAGACTGATTTCCAGAGTGGTTGTACAAGCTTGGAATCCCACCAGCAATGGAGGAGTGTTCCTCTTTCTCCACATCCTCACTAACATCTGCTGTCCCCTGAATTTTTGATCTTAGCCATTCTGACCTGTATGAGGTGAAAGGAGATGCAGATTGTTGGGAAAGATAGGTTACGATGTTTTTGCTAGTTGCTTTGAAGTAGAAAATCTTAGGGAAAATTTGGAGTTCAGAAAGACACACTTTTGATTATTGAGCAATTGATGTTTTTAATGTCAGAAAACAAGAACAACAGCAGCCCAACCAGCACTGGCTGACATATTTCTCTTGCTAAAGCTGGGCTGGTGATAAAGGTGATGATTAAATTTTTTGTACCCATTTTTCCTCTCAGTTTCCTGACATGAGTAAATAAAAAAAATAAGTAAATTAGTAATGCGTAACCTAAGCATTTAAAGTAGGAATGACTGGTTGTTTTTATAGAAAAGATTAGATTTGTGATTCATTTAAGATTCTCATATGAATACTTTATAAGATAAATCATAAAATAAATTTCCCTGTCCTTGTTTTTTTTTCTTTCTTTTTTTTAAATTGGGCATTTTATTTATTTACATTTCAAACATTATTCCTTTTTCCAGTTTCCCCTCTGAAAACCCCCATCTCATCCCCCATCCCTGCTTCTATGAGGGCGTTCCCCCACCTATCTAACCACTCACAACTCCCCACCCTCACATTCCCCTATACTGGGGCAAAGCCACGAATTAGAGCTTGCCTGTAAGAGAAACTGGCTGAGAAAATTACCTTGCTTATATTTTGTTAACCTACATAACAAGTTGATTATTTACAAACATATGAAGTTTCTTGAGAATAATTTGCTTTTTTTCATCCATATTCCATTCAAATAAGACATTTGATCATGTGACGTATTAGGGACCATATTTTTTCTTACATTTGCTCATTGTAACATTACTTTAAATAAAAATAGTATGTGATCACATTATAATTTTTTGTAATACGTATAAGATTTTTCTAGGACATATAAGCTATGGGAGAAAATTTAAACTTGTTTGAAGATTGCTCCATCTATCCCCAAAAGGCATGTGTGCACACTCATAAAATTGTTGGAGCTTTGGTACATCTATCAAATGTATGCATGTATATGTGTATAAGGTGGTTGGAATTTTGCTGCATCCATCAAGTATATGCATGTGTATGTAACTAAAATGGTAAATAAAGCTTTGTTCCATCCACCAAATGTTTGTGTGCATATATATATATATATATATATATATATATATATATATATATATATATATGAAGTGGTTGGAGCTAGTTACAGCTTGTTTCATTCACCAAGCATGTGTGAGTATATGATTGCTCTACCACATCACTAATTCCCATATCCCTCTTTGGCTTGCTGAACATACTGTTGTTCTTCAATATACATTCCTTTAGTACCTCAAACCCTAGTGAACCTTTTCTTATCTCTTATCGTTTAAAACTTAAACATATAAAACAAAAACATTAAAATTTGGAAACACATATGAGTGAGAACATGAAATATTTGTATTTCTGGATTGGATTGACCTCACTCTGCATAATTTTTCAGTTCCAGCCATGTACCAGATTTCATAATTCATATTTTGACAGTGAGAAATATTTTTGTTGGTATTTTCCACATTTTATTATCCATTTGTTTGTAGTTAGACATCCAGATTGATTATATTTTGTCAATTGCGAATAGAGCATCAATGAAAATGGATGTGTATGTGTATCTGTAAAAAATCAGTAGTCATTTAACTATATGTTTGGGAGGTATATATTGGGACCTATCACAGTTCTGTATCTTAGTTGCTAAAGAAATCTACAAACTGATTTTCCAAAATCACTACAATAGGTTACACTCACATCAACAGTAAATAAGGATTTCCCTTTGCCCACATCCATGCCATAATTTGTTCTTATTTCTTTTCTTGATGGTTATTGTAACTGGGGTAAAATCAAACTTTAACATTGTTTTAATCTGCCAGCTAAGGACTTTGGTTGGAGGGCATATGTAAACCAACATTGTACTGAACAGGAAATTTCCCTGCTGGCTATGTTTCCTAATGTTATTCAACCTCCAGGTAGAGAAAAGATATCTTATGCAGTATCAGACTTTGTAGTTTATAGTATCCGCCTTTAGGGAAAATGAACCCACTGGTGTCTGATTGATACACAGTGATCAACTTCTTCCTTATTGTATTTGTTCCCTGCTCCATGGAAAACACTTCATACCATGTAAGCATTGCCAAAGGCCCATGGCGATAGATGGCATAGGCCCAAATAGATACTGTTTGGATTTCTAATGTCCAACTTGTAAATATGCATTATAAACATTTATATTTATACAATAGATTAGTGCTGCTCTCAACCGGGATCACAGAGTTTCATGTGTGCAGTGTATAATTATTTATGCAGACATTCATGATTTGTCAAAGTGCTGAGAATGATCAACAACATACTCAGCCACAGATGAGTCATCTATATAAACCTCTCCAAGACACTAAAGGATCATCACAAAATAGAGACGAGAAATAACATAAGATCCATAATATGGGGTAGATAGACATGAAATGTCATCTCAGGACTTGACATGAACATTGTACACATGAATGCACAGTAGCTATAGTTACCAACATGAGACCTGAGCAAATGGAACCAGATGACAGAATGATGGCATGAAAGCCTGTCCAATAGTGAATCAGTAAAGATGTCTACTGGCAAGCTTGACAATATCAATTTGATGCCTCAGACATATATATATATTTGATATATATGTATATGTATATATACATATATACATGCATACACACACATATATAATATATATATATATATTATATATATATATGACTGTATTTATGTAATCCTCAGTGTATCCTATTCTTGCTCCTACTATTACCCATTACCATTTGTCACTTTCTTTAAAAAAATATGTATTTATTATGTATATGAATACACTGTAGCTGTCTTCAGAACGACCAGAAGAGGGCATCTGATCCCGTTACAGATGGTCATCAGCTACCATGTGGTTGCTGAAAATTGAACTCAGGACCTCTGGAAGAGCATTCAGTGCTATTAACTGCTGAACTATCTCTCCAGACCCCCATTTGTCACTTTCATTCAGTTAGTTTCATCTCCACATCACTGAACATTTTTATCTAGTTATACAATAACAAAGAACTACAAATGAGATTCTCACACAGTATCTGTGTTTCTGAGACAGTCTTAATTTACTTAATTAAGTTATCACCAAATACATCCATTTCCTAAAACTGATATAAGTTATATCATTCCTACAGATTAAAAACATAGGTTATATTATTTATATGCTATGTTTTCTTTATTAAATGATTTGCTGAAATACATGGCATTTGCTTCCATAATTTCCTTAGAAAACTCTGCATAAATAACCATTTCTGTGCACACATTTCTGAGCCATATAAATTTCTTGTAGGCATTTGTGTAGCATTTTCGTAGACAACCTGCTAGAAAATCCACTATTGTTTTCATATATATGAAAGAAAACTGCAATTTCTCATAACTTAGGGATTTTTGAAATTTCTATTAACTATTGTCCTCATCACTACCCCCACCTGAAAATCAATTTTATTTTTCACCAAGAGGGAAAAAAGTATCTCAGGTTAGCATATTTTTAAATTGAAAGTTTTGGCCTTGATATTATATCCACAGGGTTTGCACTGGTCTCAGGAAAGGATACTTTCTCATTCAGGATTAGGATTTGGCCCTACACATCCTGCTTCTGTACAGAGGTTTCCACTGTCTCCTTTATCTCCAGCTTGACTAGGTCCTTATATAAGAATAACCCTCACTCATGAATATGCAAATCATATGAGTCTATAGTGTTAAATACAAGAATAACCACAGCAAACAATAACATATGATCACTGTCTTCTCAAGAGTCATTGAGCACACAGATCCTCATCATGAAACAGAGCTGGATCATATTCTTATTGGCACTATTAATTGCAGGTAAGAGCTCCCTAGTTCCAGATTTGAAAATGGGGCATTCATTCAAGTGTCACTGACATTCAAACTGCTGCTCTCTCCTCAGGTGTCCACTCCCAGGTCCAGCTGCAGCAATCTGGGGCTGAGTTGCTGAGGACTGGGGCCTCAGTGAAGATATCCTGCAAGGCTTCTGGCTATACCTTTACTAGCTATTATGTAGACTGGGTGAAGCAGAGAACTGTATATAGCCTGGAGTGGATTGGAAGAATTATTCCTGGATTTGGTGCTACTGACTACGCTCAGAAGTTCAAGGGCAAGGCCACACTGACTGCAGACAAATCCTCCAGGACAGTCTACATGGAGCTCAGCAGCCTGACATCTGAGGACTCTGCAGTCTATTACTGTGCAAGACAGTGTTGTGACCACATCCTAAGTGGGTCAGAAACCCAAGGGAAGCAGATGCTTCTCCCTGAATGAGAAGACTAGCTTAAAGACTTTCTCAGAAAAAGCAAGAGCTTTGTCTATCACTTCACAGTCCTATAACAAGGCAGGAATTATGACTTGGAAGTGGATGAATGAGTTTCTAATCCTCGCATGAAACAGGTTGTATGACTCAATATAATAGGAAGATACATGCATGTCTGTCTTCCAGAGTATTCTCTGTAAACTGTGAGTTGGAAATTGGCAAATGTGGATCCTAGCCAGGTCTACATTGTGTCAGAATTCTCTTGCAGATGCATCTGGATTCCTTGGAGATCACTGTGTTTCAACTTTGATGAATGTGCCTGTCAGCCATGTGTCTATGAAATAGCCCCTACTGTATCTGCATAGGCAGTGAATTCACAAGGATACACTGTGAGACTTTGATGTCTCTCTGTTGGTTAAAACTTTTTCACATTGCTACAATATGTGAAGACACTGTTGACAGTTATATTTGTTACTGCTATCCTGGATACACAGGTAGGCTGACTGAGATGGGCAATAATAAATTGGAGCAACAGTACCAATTTAGGGGGAAATGTGCTGAGCTGCTCTCAGAAGATTAATAGGGGAACACTTTAGGCTTGCATTACTTCAACTAACTTGGATCCTCATGCTATGTTTGTGTCTGTCAGCCTGAATTCACAGTGATGAGACTATCATAACTATTCTCTGAGAGGTGCTTCACAGAAGCTGACCAAAACAGATGCAGAGATACACACAAACATTAGATAGAGCTTGAGAAGTCTTGTTGAAGAGTAGGAGAAAGGATTAAGGAACATGGAGAGGATAGGGACTCTATAATTAGACCAACATATTCAACTAATCTGGACGCTTGGGGATTCCAGAGACTGAACAACCAACCAAAGAACATACAAGGGCTAGACATAGGGCCCCCTGAACTTATGTAGCAGATGTAGAGCTTGGTTTTCAAGGAGGTCCCCCCAAAACTGGAGCATGTGTTTATACTGACTCTTTTTCCTGCCTATGGATCCTATTTCCCTAACTTGGCTGCCTTGTTTGGTCTCAGTGATGCCTGGTCCTGCAGTGACTACAAGGGCCATGGTCAGTTGGTAGCAAGGAGGCGACTTTTCCCTTTCCAGAGATGAAGAGGAGGGGGGAGGAGTATTGTGGGGAGGGAGGAGGAGGAAGTGAGGAGAGGGCATCTGTGATCCAGATGTAAAGTGAATAGATAATTGGGACCCCCCCCCCCAAAAAAAACATTGCTTATCAGTATATGTTGTCTTCAACTATTCAGGGTATTCATTTTATCAGATTTAGTCAAACCTAAAAAGAATCATGACCTGTGGGCTAAGAGCTGATGCTCTAGCAACCATTTCTTCTCTATGAGAAATATGACTACCATGAATATGGTGGATAGCATTATATAAGGAATGTGTTGTGGCAGAAATGAAACCTATAGTGAAATTCTTTGTTAGAGAATATGAAAATCTATGTTAAATTCAAAATATTGTTTTAAATGCCATTGACTTTATGAAGTTCCTTTCTGTTTCCTCCTGAAAAACTGGAAATCAGAGTCTCCCCAGAAGGCAGTAGAATCTTCCAATTTCTGAGTTGTTCCAAACACTCTAGTGTACTCAACAGACATCTGTAAATTGTCTCTAATACCTTAATTAAGGATTTGTCTGATACCTGTTGAATAGGACATTTTGAAATTTCCAGACACCTCATACTGCAAACAGGAGAAACTTTTACAAAGGGTTCTGTATGTGTGAATTAATCCTTCAGGAAATCCCAGAGACAGGGATGTATTGCTGAAGTGATTCTTTCAAATCACAGGTTGTTCTTTCCCTGATTCCCAGATCAGTAAAGAGTTAGTTTTCCTCTAATTTCCTTTGAGAGTTAGTTTTGCATACTCACCGCAAATGTTTTGTATATCACAATATTTTCTAAAACTATAAGTGAAATACTTCATTATAGAGATTCAAGGAATGAATCATAATTTTCATGTTCTGCTATTTTTTGTCGACAATGTAATCTTATCATGCATTGTAAGAATCTTCTTTTCAGTTTTTATTTGGGTGGATGTGGTTACTAGTGGATTTGTGCCATACTATTCATGGGTGTATAAGCAAGGCGGGGTCCTCATCACTGAAAGGAGAAATAGGCAGAAGATACTATCTCTAACACAGAAGCTATTGCCAGTCCATAGCTACTCTCACAGAAAAAAAAATCTCAGAGTTTCACTCATTAAACAAGATTTGTTCCCATTCCCAGAAGTAGATGATCAACACAGAATAAATTTAGTGGCATTTTTTGGAGCTTATTTATCTCATAATGCTTTGTCAGAACATTTTTCATTCCTTACAGAAGTTTTACTTATAAGTTATGATTTCCAGTTTTATGTTTTTATGGGAATTCTCTGTGTGTGCTAACGTATGCTTCTGCATCCGTATATATTTATTGTGCTTTTGGGGGGTGTTATTTTCTGTTTTGTCCCATTCATACTTGACTGATTTTATTATATATTGCATTGCTTTATTATTATGTTTTATGTGATTGTTTATATTCTAATGATAGCCTAAGAAAGAGTGTGAATTTATGTGGAATGAGATATTGGGGTGGGGGTGGGAGACCTTGGAAGCACTGGCCTAGGGGAAATGGAAATCAGCATACACTGTATGAATTAAATCTATTTTTAAAAAGATTTTAAAAAGAAATTATGCCTGCCTAGATAAATTAGTGTAGTAAGTTCTGTATCCTCTCCAGTGGCAGGTACTTGGTTAGTTTTACTATACCAGATATTATTTCTCTCCTATTGAATCAAACTGAAGTCCAATTAGAGAGCTCACTACAAAATATACTGTCTCAAAAAAGGGAGACTAATCTTTTCAAGAGACAATCAAAAAAGAAGTGCCTACCCAAAACTGAACAGCATGAGGACATATCCTCCTACTCTGGTAAGTATTTGATAGGACATCAGGGCGTCATGTGAGGTTGAATACAAACTTTCCTGAAGGGTGTTCAGGACAATTCTGTGGGTCTCAGCACAAAAGGAGTTTTAAGTCAACACAACAACAGGTATAACGTAATTGATATGTTTTTCTGAGCTGCCTCTCCATCTTAAGTTTTCAAGCATCATGTCCATATTTAAGGTTATAGAAACCTGTGTTATCCTGAAAGTGATTCCTCCTGGGCATAAGATTTTAGTACTCTAATATAATTCACAAGAACAAAACACATAAGTCCCTGATGAGGGCAAAAATGACCCTGTCTGGACACCAAGATCAAATGCCAAAAAAGGCTGTGAAAATTGGTGATACTTTTCCATCTTGAAACTCAGGACATACCCTAAGTGTGAAGCTACATAGAGGGAGGCATAACCAGTGTCAATGTCCTACAATACCTACTAGGTTTCAAATTTCTCTCTTCTACCTAAGGAATATTCACATGAGTCTCAGATGAAAATCAACTCTATGGTTTACATAGTTTTATTTCTTAGTCGTTAAGCTTGATCCTTTATTTTTAGTTTATCTCTGTTTAAACAGGAAATACAAACTTTGACCTTGTATCTAAACTTGGTATTTGGGCTGCTTCTCTATTTATGAATTCTCAGAGATTCTCTTTGCATTTATTATCTCTAGTAGTCTCTGATGTTTCCAAGAGTTTTGATTTGGGGAGGCTTTTCTAAAAATTTAAGATGAAGTTTCACATATACAAAATTATAAATTTCATCTATTTGGGAAGAATTGTCTCTGCCTTGGTCATAGAATGACAAGGATGAGAACGTCATTGAAAACTAGTGAACCTGCTTCTTTTAGAGTTAGAACAATTTCTTAATTTGATTCATTGATTAGAAAAGAATTTGAGGCTCCCTGCCACCATGATAGAGGACAGCAGGCTCATTTAACTATAATATTATGAGGTCTCAAATCTTCACTTCTCTAAAGGACTATGCACATGAGGCTCAGCTCTGACATAGTATTTATATGTGAAGTTATTCATCTTTTACTCTACTATCTACATCATCAATTAGAATGTACACTTTCTAAACCTCCAATTCAGAGTCCAGGGTTGAAACACTTATCTAGAACTCAGGTTTGGCTGCAGCTGTGGCCTCTGCTGGACCTTAAAGAAAGTATTGGGAAATGAGTAAAGGTCCCTGGAAGAAGCTTCACCCTTGACTGGATCCTGCAAAACTGATTCAAATATCATGGATGCATTAAAATGTTTCAGGTTCAGAGCCTCATTAAGAATTTCTTAGTTCAACTTTTACCTCATTAGACATTCCTTACAAAACTTTTGTTTAATCTAACATTCCATTTCTAACTGATACAACTGCCTTTAAAATGTATTAATTTAACAGAACCCTAGTTTCCAAAGAGGCTAAGTACCTTCATACAGCATCTAAAGCCTGTAGTGGAGATATTCCTACTCTGATTTAAGCAATTTCCATGTTTCCACCAATGTATTTGAACACTTTTTAAATTTGTAATGTTGTTTCATCAATGACTATAAAATCTTTATCTATATGCATATCATGTTTAATCATGAAATTTATGGAAAATTAAATCTTTATTTACAACCTAACATTTGGCTTCAGAATAAAATACTTCATAAAAGAATAAGCTACATTTTCATATTTTTGTCTTATTCTTTAAATCTCAACAGCAACTATATTTTCCTCTCCCTCCACTCTTCCCAAAATTCCCCATTTCAACTTTGCTCCAAAACCACTGTTCTTTCATTTCTCTACAGATAAAAACAGGTCTCTCAGGGATATCAACCAAGTATAGCTTAATAAATTACAATAAAACTAGGTATAAATCTTCATATAAAAGCTAGGTGAGGAAACACAGTAGTAGGAAAAGAGTTCTAAGAGCAGGCTAAACAGGCAGAAACACCTCCATCTGTCAGGAATCCCACAAGAACACCAAGCTATACAACAGTTAACATATATTCAGAGTACCTTGCTGAGGCTCATGCAGATACACAGAACAAACTACTTCTTCATCTATTTGAGGAAATACCTGTGTTTTTCTCACTGACAGTGATGGGCTCATTCCCATTGCACCAGGTCATTTTTGTTGCATTCTATGCAATCATTCTCTTAGGAATCTTCTCAGCTTATATATAAGACTGACAAGTCAAATTGTAACATGGGCATAGTACACTTAGTATTTGCCTACCTTTGTTGATTCTGCCATGAGAATCTGTTATGAGGTCACATTCATAACAGGGGTTTTGATAATAATAGTATATGTGTCAGATACTCTTGGAAACTCTGTCTAGGTCTGATTGAGAAAATTCCCTGTAGTTCCATATTATCACTCTCAAAATATAACTGAATCCTACACCACAAAGATTCTTCCTTGTTGGCTATCTGTCTCAAGGACCCTGGGTCACACATATTATCTTTTTTAAAAATAAAAAACTACTTCTAATAGGGCGTGGTGGCACACGCCTTTAATGCCAGCACTTGGGAGGCAGAGGCAGGCTGATTTCTGATTTCAAGGCCATCCTGGTCTACAAAGTGAGTTCCAGGACAGCCAAGGCTACACAGAGAAACCGTGTCACAAAAATAAAGAAAGAGAAAGAAAGATAGAAAGAAAGAAAGAAAGAAAGAAAGAAAGAAAGAAAGAAAGAAAGAAAAGTAACTGCTTCTATCCTTTGAATGATACCAGAATAAAGATCCCATATGAATGGAAATAAGTGTAGAAATATTTCTTCTAAAATTATGGACTATTTTATGAACTTAAGAGTTCAGAAACATGTGCTAGTGTAGAGACACAGGTGGTTCACCGTTTAAAAACATGACTATGGTGCTGCCTAAGTGACAGTAACTTAGCTGGACCAAAGCTTGTGACAGATTGCCTATGCTCTGAACCGCAATCTTACACATAATAATCACATTATATTATCCAGGATTCAATTGATAGGAATTAAGGAGTGGTAACTATAGTAGTAACTCTCCACACCATCCTAAGAATCCAACCAGTCAAAGATTTGCTTACCCATTCTGTGAACCTATACTCAATGGATCTACAAGATTTGTTTAGGATATGTAAATATGTCTAACAGAATATATTTAAAAAAAGTTGAACTGGAGCTAATTAAAATTTTTCCTTGGCCACTACGGAGTCCTTATACCATGGAATGAACATATTAAGAAAGAGTGACATCTGTGACTACTCTAATACTCTACACTGTGCTCCTGGTTTACATTATCTTAATACTGTTGATATGATTAAGTCTCTACTCACAGATAATGTGTGATTATCTTTTATTGCACTCAGTGGATATTATTGACACTCAGGCTGAAATGGTGCACTGTAAAGTGTATTACTATGTAATAGCTCAAAAATCATAGAAATTTCAGAGTACTGTGCTGTGGAAAGATGAGCCAGTGTTATAGGGAAATCTATGGGTTGATGGTGGGTGATGTCTTCAGCCTTATAGTGGGTTAGGTTATGATCAGAAGTGAAACAGGTATCTCTGTACTTTACACTCATAGACAAATACTTGATTCACTGCTGTTTTCCAGGAAGAATATTAGCATTATCAGCCAATTGGTGCCTCTTAAAAGGTCAATAAAAACTGAAGCAATTTGTATGAAGGGTAAAATTTGATACACCTATTTACTGTGAAGACAGATAACCACTCTGGCCACAGACCAACCCAGTATGCACATTTCACCCTTAAATGTCAAGACCCTGTGAGTCTAACTGAACAAGAGAGAGCTGAGATCTCAGAGAGACTACATTGCAGCCTATTCCCATGGAAAGTCAAGGTGGAACCTACAACTCACTCATATGTTTACTTATAGGAACATCCCACATTCAAATTCATAGGAATGCCACCCAAAGCAAAACACCTGCTTAAATTCAGAGCCTTTACACCTTAGAAAATATTTTGTTAGAGGCAGTGAATTCATCCCCCAAACATGAAACACTTGTGTATCTTTGTTTTCCTGTTGAAGGTTCCCAGTTGTGTGTTCCTTAGCGACACAATGGAAAACCTAGGTGTGCTGCTTCAGAGTTCCTGACTCACTGCAGTTCCTTGTCCTCAAGTGTCCTGTCCCAAAGGCAGCTGCACATAAGTCAAGGCCTGGTTTGCTAAAGCCCTCTCAGCCACCATCCTTCGCCTGCAATATCACCAGTTTCTCCATTAGCTGTTGTTACTGGTGAGGTTGGATTAATCCACAACTACAAAAAGGACTGCAGTGGATGGATAGAATTTCTTATAAAAGAAACTTCCTGTCTTCCAATCCTAAAAAGCCTAATAAATATGAAACTAGGTATATAAAAGACTCAGTTTCCTTTGAGGTTCAGCACTGTGATCATTGAGCAATTGGCTGTGCATTACTGTGCAAGAAGCATAGTAATGGGAATTCAGTGGGAGTCCAAACATAGACATTACTGCAGGATATAGAAATGCCTGTGCTTCAAGAGGTGCGGAGTATGTATCCACCCCTCCCTTGAAGTATAAGATAAATTGTGTATGACTATAAGGTGACGAGTGTGTGATTTCTACCTTTAATCTGCTCAAATTGCAGGTATCTGCACCCACAATTATCGGTTACCAGCACTAACCAGTCTTTCACTGACTGCCTTGGTTTACATTGTAGTATCAAAGAGGGCCTTTAAAAGGGGGGCTTCCCCAGCATGTCTTTTTTTTTCAGTCCAAACTTTGTCCCCCTCCTGTTTGACTCTCTGAGTGGTCCACCTTCCACACTTTCCCCCCAGTCCTGCATCTCCAAGAGGATTTCCCCCACCTCTGCATCCTACCAGAACTTCCCTCTCCCTGGGGCCAAAAGTCTCTCCAGGGTTAGGTACAACTTCTCTGAGTCCAGACCTATCAATCCTCTGCTGTATATTTATTGTGTCTCATATCACCTTGTAAATGCTACCTATTTGTTGGCTCAGTGCCTGAGAGATCCTGGGGGTACAATTTAGTTGAGACTCATGGTCTTTCTATGAGTTCACCCACTTTCTCAGCTTCTTCCAGCTTTTTCCTAATTCAATCACAGGAGTCACCAGGTTCTGTCCATTGGTTAGGTGTAAATATCTGCACCTGACTTTTTCAGGTGCTTGTTGGGCCTCTAGAGGGCAATATGATAGACCCCTGTTTGTAAGCACTCCATAGCATCAGTAAAACTATCAGGCCTGTGGGCCTCCCTCTGAACAGGATCTCAATTTGGGCTTGTCACTAAACCTCCTTTTCCTCGAGCTCTTTTTCGTTTTTCTTCCTGCAGATCTTTAAGACAGGAACAATACCAAGTCGGAGTTTTTGACTCTGGGATGACAATCCCTTCCCCCACTTGATACACTGTCTTTTTACTGGAGGTGGACTCTACAAGCTTCCTCTCCCCACTGTATGGCATTTCATCTAAGGTTCCTCCCTTTGAGTCCTGAGACTCTCTAACCTCCCAGGTCTTTGTTACATCTAGAGGGTCCCACACCTCCTACTTACTGAGGTTGCCTGTTCTCATTTTTTCTGCTAGTCCTCAGGTCTTCAGTCCTGTTCCCCCAATATCTGAGATGTTCCTCCCTTTCTTTCCTTGTCACCCTTTTCTGGGTCCCTCCATCTCCTCCCACCCAGGTGGGATTGAGGTATCTTCGTTTGGGCCTTTCACTTGTTAGACTTCTTGAATACTGTGGATTGTACCTGAAGACACAGCTATACTACTAATGGGCATTTACCCAAAGATGCCTTACCATGCCACAGGGGTACCTGTTCCACTATGTTCATAGTGGCCTTGATTGTGGTAGCCAGTATGTGGAAATAACCCAGATGTCCCACGACAGAAGAATGGATACAGAAAATGTAGTTCATCTACACAATGGAATACCACTCAGCTATTAAGAACTTGGACATCATGAGTTTTGCAGTTAAATGGATGGAACTAGAAAATACCATCCTAAGTGAGGTAACTCTGATCCAAATGTACATGCATGGTATGTGCTCACAAATGAGTGGATATTAGCCAAAACTTACAGAATTCTCAACATATTTTGTAAAACATTTTTCTCAAAATTGACTCTCTTTTTTGCTGATACATTCAATGCATCCATGTGCCTACATATGTGTATGTACCATGAAAGAAAACTCATGGAGTTCGTTTCCCTTCTTTATGGATCTTAGACATTAAACTAATATTATCAAATTTGCTAGAAGGCACTGTTACTTGTTCTTCCTGTTCAAGGTTGTCATGCTGTAATTTTGAATGGTTTGATTTTGTATGGGTGCTCTGAGTTGATATGTGCAATGAGAATAAATAATTCCCTGGAGACAGAGTTTCATATCTTTCAAATCAATTCTCAATTTGACATTATCTCTTTTTCCTCCTGTGTGATGGCCTTGTAGTGTTTCAGGATGGGTGAAAAGAAAGAAGCAAACACATCAATTCAGGAAATAAACAAAATTGGGGCTTAAATCACTCAGTTAGAAACTAAGAAAACATTCAGAGAATCAATGAAGCCAAGATCTGGCTTTTTGAGAACATCAAAAAGATAGAAAAATCCTTAGACAAGCTAACTGAGAGATAGAGAGACAGTATCCAAATAAACAAAATCTGTAATGAAAAGTGAGACATATCTGACAGTGTGGAGACTCAAAGAATCTTTAGGTCTTATTTCAAAAGCCTGTCTTTGACAACATTGGAAAATTGTAGCTAAACGGATGATTTTCTAGACTGATATTGCTTTCCAAATTTCAATCAAGATCATCTGAAGTATTTAAACAGCCTAAAAACTCCTAAAGGAATTGTCTTAGTCAGGGTTTCTATTCCTGCACAAACATCATGACCAAGAAGCAAGTTGGGGAGGAAAGGGTTTATTCAGCTTACATTTTCATACTGCTGTTAATCACCAAAGGATGCAGGACTGGAACTCAAGCAGGTCAGAAAGCAGGAGCTGATGCAGAGGCCATGGAGGGATGTTCTTTACTGGCTTGCCTCCCCT
>NC_034596.1:108168038-108174061 GCF_900095145.1 Mus pahari | reverse complement strand
CAAACTCATTGTATGAGGCCACAGTCACCCTGATACCTAAAACAATATGAAATTAAAAAAAACAGCAAATGATTATCTCCTTAGATGCTTACAAGTATTTCATGAAATCCAACACCCCTTCCTGTTGAAGGTATTAGAAAAATAGGGAATACAGGACATTTATACTAACCCAATCAAAGCAATATACAGCAAGCCAATAGTCAAGATCAAAGTAGATGGAGAAAAACTATCAAAATCACGGACAAGACAATCCAGCCCTCTTCCTTTCTATCTATTAAAAATAGTACTTGAAGTTCTAGCAGGATCAATAAAACAACTAAAGGAGGTCCAAGAGATACATGTAGGAAAGAAAGAGGCCACAGCATTGCTACTTACATATGATAGTATACATAAGAGCAATAAAAAATTCTACCAGAGAACACGTACTGCTGATAAACACGTTCAGTAAAGTGACTGGATACAAAATTAACTCAAAGAAATCAAGAAAGCATGAGTGCTCACTGTAATCCTTTCTCTAACTGAAGCAGCTTCTGTCATTGCATGAGAAAGGCCACATTCTATTTTTGATTTTAACTTAAAATTTTGTATCAATTGTCCTAACTTCCTAACTTCAAACTTTCTATCAGCTACCCAAACTTCTAAGAATTATTTAAATCAAACTAACTTCCTTAAACTACTTAAATCAACTCATAAATTCCATAAAATCATTAATTCATCTGGACATCATTATCTCAAGAACAGTAATTTGCAAGAAAGTTGCCCAACAGAGCCCATTATCATTCACGAAGTAATTGTACCAGGCTCTAGGAAGTTAGGGTCTCCTAATGTCCACTCACACCAAGCCAAATAAATGATGAGCATGACAAAGTCAAGCATGAATAAGCACAACAGCATCAAGCAATCCTGGAATAAGTTTTTGGGGTCATTCCACAAGAGAGCACACCCATTGCAGCTGAGCAGGACAGTTGGATATCTCCACTTGCCCACTGTAGCTCTTCCTGCATAGACTCTGCCAACACTCCAAGTCCATTTTCCATCTTAGGTGGTATTGAAACTCAATGATTATGGAGAAAGATTGAATCATTTTTCACTGAGATATGACATCTTGGAAGCTACCTATATACTATTGGGTGAATCCTACAAGATAAGAATTGTATGAAACTTATTGGACTCAGTGACTTACTCATCAATAAAACAATTAATCAAGATGTTTGTGAATTCTATCTTGAGTATTCCAAGCTACAGGGCTAATATCCACTTATCAGTGAGTTCACATCCTACCTGTTCTTTTGTGATTGGTTTCTCTCACTCATGATGGTATTCTCCAGATCCATCACTTTGCCTACGAATTGCATAAATTAATTTTTTTTTCAGCTGAGTAGTACACCATTGTGTAAATGTAACAAAATAACTGTATCCATTCCTGTGAAGGTAATAGAAAGTTAGCTTAAAACTGGTCACTCATAGGCCAGGCATGGTGGTGCACACCTTTAATCCCTGCACTTGGGAGGCAGAGGCAGGCATATTTTTGAGTTCAAGGCAAGCCTGTTCTACAGAGTGAGTTCCAGGACAGCCAGGGCTACACAGAGAAACCCTGTCTTGAAAAACAAAACAACAACAACAAAACAAACAAACAAAAAACCTGGTCACTCAGATTAGGAGTCATTCTAAACAAGAACATGTGGCTTGAACCGATCCCAGAAGACTGGTCTCTAAAGATATTTTTAAATTGAGATAATATTTTATGTAATTCTTATGTGAGTGTTCAGTCTGAAAGATCAAGTCCACCTTTGATGAACGGGCCTATTGCAACATGTGTTTACATGCCTTATGTCCTATTAATAGGAAATATTTGCATTATTGTACATTCTGAAAATAAATCTTTGATGTGTCTTGTGTTGGCTTTAATTTGAATAATTGTGTTTTAATGCCTATGTTCAGCATTCTGTAACTCTGTAATGGTTTTACAACAACCTTCTTGTATGGTGATTCCTGTAAATATTACTGAAGATTGGTTTGGTGACAAGGGTTTACAGACAATTGAAAAGTTAACAAGGGTATTGGCCAGGCCTAAAAGCATGACTGGTTTATTAGAGCAGGTGTTGTGTCTTTGATTACTTGCATGGCCACTGCTACTACAAATACTACAGCTGCTATTTCCCTATCCCAAATTGTTCCCACAGTTCATTTTGTATATAATTGATCAAGAAATGTTTCCATGGCATTGCATACTCCAGAGTATATGGATCATAAGATACAACAGAAATTAGATGCCTTACTTCAGGTGGGTAATTTCTAGCATGAAGAAATAGAGGTGTTAAAAATGCAAACTGTATTTAGGAGTCTCTAATTGTCAATGAACATTTGTAGTGCTAAAATTTTTCAATAACAGTATATATAGTTGGCAGAGCATGAAGTCCTACTTGGAATGTGTTTGGAATTATCCAAATTTATCTTTGAACATGTTAAAATTACACCAAGAAGTTATTGAGAAAAACAGAGCCTCTATATTTTGATGCATATCAAGCAGCTAGAGATCTACTAGAACAGCGGTAGGGTTGGTTCTTTCTTAGCTTGTACTAATACAACACAGGATCATTGTTGTTACACTTCAGATTGTATTGCTCTTCTATTTACTGCTGCCATGTGTCCTTCGGTACATGTTGTCAAAATGTTTATATCTGAAGAGTCAGATACATGGATTCCATCTAAAAACATCCTCCTCTCAGGTTTGACTGAATATGACCAATGACAGGTAAGAATGTTTCTGAGCTCCTATCAACATAAGAACATATATCAGTGCTATGTAGGCTTCCATAAAGGGTAAGAAGGAGCAATACAGATACCAACCTAAGACAGGTATGTTCAGCTAGATCATCTTTTGTGATGGTCTCTGCTCAACCACGTGCCACTGGATGGCTACACTTTATCTCCATATTTCCTCCTGTGAGTATTTTGTTCATCATTCTAAGAAGGACCCAAGCACTCACAATTTGGTCTTCCTTCTTTTTGAGCTTCACAGCCTTCTATGGGTTGTATCTTGGGTATTCAGAGCTTCTGGGCTAATATCCACTTATCAGTGAGCGAATACCATGGGTGTTGCTTGTGATTGTGTTACCTCACTCAGGGTGATATTTTCTAGTTCCATCCATTTGCCTAAGAATTTCATGAACTCATTGCTTTTAATGACTTAGTAGTAAAACATTGTGTAAATGTACCACATTTTCTGTATCTATTCCTCCGTTGAAGGACATCTAGACTTTTTCCAGCTTCTGGCTATTATAAATAAGGCTGCTTTGAAAATAGTGTAACATGTGTACTTGTTACATGTTGGAGGATCTTTTGGGTATATGCCCAGGAGTGCTATAGCTCTGTCCTCAGGCAAGACTATGTCCAACTTTCTAAGAAACTGCCAAACTGATTTCCATAGTGGTTGTAACAGCTTGCAATCCCATCAGCAATGGAGGAGTGTTGCTCTTTCTCCACATTATATCTAGCATATGCTGTCACCTGATTTTTGACTCTAGCATTTCTGATTAGTATGATGTGGAATCTCAGTGTTGTTTTGATTTGCATTTCCTCAATGACTAAAGATGTTGAACATTTCTTTGGGTGCTTCTGAGCCACTCAGTATTGCTCATTTGAGAATTCTTGTTTTATATCTATACCCCATTTCTAATATTTGATTCTTTGGAGTTTAACTTCTTGAGTTTTTGTGTATATTGGATATCAGCCTTCTACTGAATGTAGTATTGGTAAAGATCTTTTCCCAATCTGCTCATGGTTGTTTTGTTTTATTGGCAGTATCCATTGCCTACAGAAGCCTTGCAATTTTATGAGGTTCCATTTGCCAATTCTTGATTGTAGAGCATAATCAAGGTGTTCTGTTCAGGAAATTTTCCCCTGTGCTCCTGTCCTCAAGGCTATTCCCAAGTTTCTCTTCTATGAGTTTCAGTACGTCTGGTTTTATGTGCAGGTCCTTGATCCACCTGGACTTGAGCTTTTTACCCGGAAATAAGAAAGGACTGATTTACATTTTTCTAAATGCTGACAGCCAGTTAAACCAGCGAAATTTGTGGAAAATGCTGTCTTTTTTCTACTGGATAGTTTTAAAACCTTTGTCAAAAATCAAGTGACCATAAGTGTGTGGGTTCATTTGTGGGTCTTCAATTCTCTTCCACTGATCTGCCTGCCTGTCTGTCTACCGATACCATGCAGTTTTTAATCATTATTTCTTGGTAATACAGCTTGAAGTCAGTGATGGTGATTTCCCCCAGATGTTCTTTAATTTTTGAGAATAGTTTTTGATTTCCTGGGTCTTTTGTTATTCCAAATGAATTTGTAAATTACTCTTTCTAACTCTATGAAGAATTGAGTTGGTATCTTGATGGGAATTGCACTGACTCTGTAGATTGGTTTTGGTAACATGCCCATATTTACTATATTAATCCTGCCAATCCATGAGCATGGAAGATCTTTCCAACTTCTGAGGTCTTCCTTCTTAAAATCTAAGAGTTTTTTTTTTATAATTCTGTACTTTTATGTAGGTATGGTTCCTTTAGTTTATTTAAGGTTATTATTAAATTAAATCTTGACAGAAATCACATCACAACCTAATGTATATGTATATTTGTGATTATGTCCTTACGCTTTCCAATATTCCCTTGTCTCATATATTTGCCTTCACAGTCTCATTATCCTAGCATACACTCTAATGACTTAACAGGACATGAACCTGCACTAACATGGAACCATCTCTCACAGTTTGTTGGTGGTAGCATGTACTCTGTAGAACATTTCATTTTGAATAAATGCTATGGTATTTAGGTTTCTCAAGGCTCTGATACCTGTGGAAAAATTTCTTAGCTCAGTGCACCTACTTTGAATGTTTCTCTACTAAACATGCCCTTAGTATGACAAATGTAAATTTTTTTGCAGTATGGACAGAAGGACTGGAAATGTGTTTTGCCAGACATGGTCCCCTAGGGCAGTACTATGCAAGAGAAAATGAAAACACATGTTGTATTTACATACTGTTTGAAACATCATTGTCTTTTTAGAGCATCCTTCAGTCTCCACCAACTGGACAGGTGAGAACAACTTAGAGGCAGGGGATTTTTCCATATCATGCCACTGTATAATTTGATTCAACAGTGTAAATGGGAAGCCATTTGTCAAGTGGTTGTTAGATATTGGCTCAAGGACTCTCCTGATGCCTACTGAGTCAATGCAGATCACAAGAGATTCATTAAGTGTTCCCTTCTCCAGGTAAAGGTAGACAGAATTTTTTGTCCTCCGGTGCCCAATGCTTTTCTGCTGTCCTCTGTACACTCTTTAGAATATCAGCAACATAGTGGTTCATTTTTAAAAATACCTAAATCACATATTCAGGAGAGAAAAAAAATAGCGATTTTCTTACCTGTGAATTTAGGTATTGGATATCAACAGCAAGTTCATGATGAGTATCCATGCTGTATTGTGGACAGTTTTAAAGAAGTTTGTCCATAACGTGTCATAAGACCAACATCAAATAGGATAGACAGTATTTCTCAAGGAGAACCAAAACTTCCATCAACCACAAAATTTAATCTTATTTCTGTCATGGTATACCCCAATAACACAAGATTTCTAAGCCAATATACCTGCCCTATAAATGACTGCTGAGAGATTTTTGGACTGTCAATACACATATTATAGGAATGACTCTATGGGAGTAATGATAATTAAATAGTGAATATGGCTCCAGGCCTGATCCGGCATCCGGCGCCTTTCCCCACCCGAGGAGGGGTGTTCTCCCAGGAGCAGTCTCCAGGCCTGAAGCGGAAGGTGAGCTATCTTTGCTCTAGTGCACTGCCGGGGAGAGGGCTAACTGGAGAAGTGTCACAGCTTCTGGGAAGGATCCCTTGTCTGGTTTTGGTCATCTGGCACCTTTCCCCACCAGAGGAGGGGTGTCTGCCCAGGAGCAGTCTCCTGGCCTGAGCCAGAAGGAGAACCATCTTTGCTCCAGTCCACTGCCAGTTATA
>NC_034596.1:108165189-108166843 GCF_900095145.1 Mus pahari | reverse complement strand
GAAACTAAACAGAGACACATGGACACTAACAGAAGTTATGAAACAAATGGAGTTAATAGATATCTACAGAACATTTTATCCTAAAACAAAAGGATACACTTTCTTCTCAGCCCCATATGGTACCTCCTCCAAAATTGACCATATAATTGGTCACAAAACAGGCCTCCATAGATACAAAAATATTGAAATCATCCCATGCATCTATGTCCTTCTGCTAAGGAGATACAGAAAGAGAAATAACACAACTCATAGGCCTTTTTAGTCAGTCTGAATATATTTTATTTCATGGTAGAATGAATTCCTCAGCCAGAAAACTAGGCTTGACAGTCTTCTCTCCTGTAGACACAATTCCAAGGTTTATCATTCTGAGACTTGCCCAAAATCAGTAGGAGTGTCCTGTATTTTGTGGGATGTATGGAAGAAAACTTTGAGGTTAACTTCATTTACATGTCATTAAGTATCAGTATCTCTCTGTTTAGTTTTAGTCCAGATAAAGTTGTTTTCAGGGAGAGTAGAGTATTAAATTGACCACAGTCAATGTGTTGCTTTTATCTCTGTTTATATTCATCATGATATATATAGCTTTTATAAAGTTTGCTCCAATGTTGGCTGCATACATTCTTTTGTTAAACTTTTCCCTTAATAAATATGAAGCAACCACTTTTTAATGTCTTCTAGTATCTTTGGATGGATATCAACTCATATATTACAATAACAATGTCGTTTATCTTACTTGGATATCCTTGAAGTATCTTTTTACAAACTTTAACCTGAGGAGTTGTGTGCCATATTCCTAATGTCTGTTTCACAAGGAAGCACCAACAACAAATCTTTTTCTAATTCAGATGCAAGTCTGAATCCTTTACTATTTTTTTATTAGATATTTTCTTTATTTACATTTCAAATGCTATCCCTAAAGTTCCATACACCTTCTCCCTGCCCTGCTCCCGTACCCACCCACTCCCACTTCTTGGCCCTGGATTTCCCCTGTACTAGGACATATAATGTTTGCAAGACCAAGGGGCCTCTCTGCCCAAAAATGGCGGACTAAGCCATCTTCTCCTACATACTCAGATAGAGGCACAAGGTCTGGCGATACTGGTTAGTTCATATTGTTGTTCCACCTATAGGGTTGCAGACCCCTTCAGCTCCTTGTATATCTTCTTTAGCTAACTCAGAGCTGAAATCACCCAAGTGGAAACAAAAAGAACTGTTCAAAGAATCAACCAAACCAGGAGCTTGTTCTTTGAGAAATTCAACAAGATAGATAAACCCTTAGCCAGACTAACTGGAGGGCACAGGGGCAGTATCCTAATTCACAAAATCAGAAATGAAAAAGGAGAGATAACAACAGAACATGAGGAAATCCAAAACATCATCAGATCCTACTACAGAAGGCTATATTCAACAAAACTGGAAAACCTGGATGAAATGGACAACTTCCTAGACAGATACAAGGTATCAAATTTAAATCAGGATCAGATTAACGATCTAAACAGTCCCATTTTTGGTAAAGAAGTAGAAGCAGTCATCAATAGTCTCCCAAAAAAAAAAAAAAAAAAAAAAGCCCAGGACAAGCTGGGTTTAGTGCAAAGTTCAATCAGACCTTCAAAGAAGACTAATTCCAACTCTCCTCAAATTATTCCACAAAATA
>NC_034596.1:108160574-108163919 GCF_900095145.1 Mus pahari | reverse complement strand
ATAGTTTCAATTTATACATTGAAGATTTTAAAAAATCAGGCACTAGTAGTTAATTAATAATTGACCATAGGGCTAGAAAATTAGTTCAGTGGTTAAGAGCACTGACCATTAAAGACTTATTAGCCTGCTCCTGGAAATATGCCAATAGCCTTTGATTACAACCCCCCACTGAATACATCCTTTTAGAATTGTTATATTTTGATAATTTATAATGATGTTACCTGTTCTGTTTGTGATTCACTAAATACATAGTTTCAGAGTTGTAATGCTTGGATGATTTTTTTGCTTTACTGTTCCAAATGATTTTTGTTGGTATCTGTGATTGTTTCACTGGATATAGTTTCTAAGAGATGTAATGTTTGTTTTTTAATGTATAAAATCCCCTATTTGAGACCTACAGAATACACTCAGATCCAAACTGCCTCTGTGTTTGTTTCTGTCACCGATGAATCCTTACACACCTAGCTTCAAGGACCTTCATTCCAGGGACCCCAATACCCAACTGGGGTGATCCATGGCAAAGAACAGTCTGAGAAATAAGCATACTGCTATGTATTACTGTGTGAGAGATACAGTGCAGAAAGTAAATTGGGAGCTCAGACAAAAACCTCTATAAATTGCTCATGGTCAGCAGGGGGCACTGGCACACAGGAAGCTCCAGGTCAACAGAATTGACATAGGATTGTGAATTGTTAAAATACTCTGAATATTTTCAAGTTATAATTCACACTTTCCAGAAAAACCTCTACAGAGATCAAATATTTAAATAAATACATCTTTAGTTCTGGTGGACAAACTTAAATATAGGATACATACTGTTTAGAACAAAATGCTGAGCATTAACAAGGCAGATGTGACTCCCTGTTAGGCACCAAGGATGCCTGAGGAAGCATAAAACCAACAAGTAGTTTTAAAACCACTCTGGTTTGGGGGAAAGGATTATTGAATTCCCCTGATGATTGAAAACCATGCCATGGATTCCAGAAACACCTGACATAATCCAGGCTTAGGTGCATTATGAGAACTTCAGGATAGCACCTAGAAATACATCCCAGCATATGATATACTCGGAATATTGACTTGAAAATTGTATTACTGAATATAGCATAACTTATATTAAATTCCACAATCAACTCAGCTCTATTCTGCCTTCCTCTGTGCCACAGATTTGTCAGCTGTGCAAGAGGGAGATACTAATCATGTAGTCATTAAAGCTGCAGGACATCATGTATTAAAAGGGGGTTGTACTTCTCAAGGATGTACACCTTCTTCCGTTCAATGAGTAATGGTCAGTCCTAACCATGGATTTAAACATAAGAGATCTGTTTTTCTAACATTCTGGTGCACCAAGGAACAGCTTACCTCATCAGACTGCAGGGAACGTATCCTTCACTCCTCAATCACATGGTTTTAGCACTCCTCTAGTCAAATGATTAAACCGGTGTTCCCACTGCACCAGTCTAGCATAACCAAGGAGTAACTGAAGGAATATAACAGAAGAAACACTATAAGCAAGATATGTCCCAAGTGTTATTAAGAATATAAGTGCATATTTAGAAGTAGGTGAAAGATGACTTTTAAAATGTTGCCTTTGCTACTGAAATTAAGGAAATAAGCACACTGCCAAGATCATTCCTTTGAACTTACATAAATAAAACTGTCACTTTCCTCACAGCAACCTTTGATTGTCTTCATTTTCTATAAAGACTCATGTAGACATTAGGAAAAAGTTCATCCAAGGAGTTCTTTGGAATAAAACTTACTCAGGGTTTTAATGACAGACCAGCAGAGAGTCTCATTGTTTCATGAACTGGACATACCTCCACTGTGGACAAGGATAGGAACTCTCATCCCTAGTGAGTCAGAACAGTGTGAAATGGATGATTTCCTGTGAGTGTTGGTATCTCCCTCCTGCAGTCAATCCTACTTCTCCTTCTTAGTTTTAACATTCAGTAATGTCTCTTTGGGTAGAGAGAAGATTATACACACCATGATAAATGATGGAAGTGTAGGTAGGGAGATTATAAAATCTACTGGTGCAGGCTCTTTACAACTAGACCTATCACTCAGAGACAATCTTTCTGCTGTCATAGCAATATAGAGACAGTCTTTTGATATAAATTATAGGAACTTTTGAGAGCCTACTCATTCTAAAATCAGATATTATGTCAGAATTCTAGTAACCTAGTATTTTAAAGAAACACTATTATCAAGATCACAATCCTTCTAACACCTCAACATCATTGTCATGTTTCTATGCTACTCAAACCCCGAGACAGATAACAGCATTATAACTGTCTCTAGCAGACAATCATGCACTGAAAGGACTGCAATGGATCAAACAAAAAGCATTCCACAAATTATATACAGTGAGATTAGGTGGAAAAATGTCTAGTGTGTTATTCACTGATTTCTCTCTGATTTCTCTGCACCACCCACAGAATTCTACATTCAGTCATTGAAAGGCCAAGAATGAATTGATTCAATAGGAGGATAGCAGTCATACTTTGAAAATTTTTATAGATTTTTTTGTGTATTGGAAAAAACATACCTGAAACATATGAATATTAAATACTTTTTCAGGATTTCAACATCATGATCTATCAAGAAAATGTAAATTAAAGTTAATTTGTGATGTCATCTAATCCAATCAACAATGATATTTATTAAGGAAACAAATGACAATAAATGCTGATAAGAAATTTTTGAAAGGGGAAGGAAAATGCATGTTCAGTTTAACCTGTTGTTGGTCCCATGGAATTCTGTATGAAAATTATCTCAAAAGGAAAAAGAGAGTCATTTAATCTACGTACATCACTGCTATGCATACAGCTCATGACTCTTCACTGGTAAGATAGGAGATCATCTGTGAAACAACAAGAAGAGTGTGTATGAAGTTTTAGGAAAGAAGGACACACATATTGTGGGTGGGGAAAGAGAAGAAAATAAACAGTGTGGACTTACAAGTAATAAAGCAAGAAGTCAGGAATGCAAGTGTGAAAGGAAAGTTGGCACTGACTTGAGACTAAAATCACAGGATCTGAAGAGGGTTATATGAAGGTTGGTCAAGGATTGGAAGGTAGGATTATGTCTTGATGTGTTTCCTGTGATTTCTAAAGTCTTATTGCTCTCTTCTTGGAGACTCACACTGTAGGAAANCAGATACCATGATGGTCTTCCTTTAATAACCAAGGGCATTCATTATTTACCTTCCCCAATTATGAAGGCTGGGCTGTCTCCTGCATGCAAATGNTTCATCTAACTCTAAGTTAAATCCCCTGCTGGGCTGTGAAAGCTCACTTCTCTCTCACTGGAGGTTGATCTTTGAAGAAAAGCAGGTGTTGC
>NC_034596.1:108142638-108160199 GCF_900095145.1 Mus pahari | reverse complement strand
TGGAGCTGGATCCGGCAGTTTCAGGGAAACAAACTGGAATGGATGGGATACATAAGCTATAATGGTAACACTTACTACAACCCATCTCTCAATAATCGAATCTCCATCACTCGTGACACATCTAAGAACCAGTTCTTCCTGAAGTTGAATTCTGTGACTACTGAGGACACAGCCACATATTACTGTGCGAGAGACACAGTGTGGAGTCTTCAGGGTGAGCCCAGACATAAACCTCCTGTAGAACAGCTCTGCATCAACAGGTGGCTTGCCATATACACTTAGCACAGGAAATCTAATTTAGGGTATGTTAAAAACAATTCTTGCCCAAAACTCTGGCAGGAGACTCCTGCTGTACAGGGAGACACATTAGTGATAAGGTCTTCAGTTAATACAGTGCCCACAGCCCACTAAAAATCCTTAAATTATGGCACTACCTCCTGGTATCTCAACATGCCAGCCCACTATGACCCCGAACTCCTCCTTTCTAAAAGATTTTTAGGGACAAAACCTGAAAAGGCCTGAGGGAAAGGAGGTCCAGTGATAGACTGAGCTTGAGATCCATCTCCAGTGGAAGCTCAAAGGCTTGACTGATGCTATGGTGTGTTCATAGACAAGACCCTAGCATGGCAACTCTCTGAGAAGTCCAAAAAGCGTCTGAATGAAACAGAAGCAGATACTTATACCCAACCAATGCACAGATACTGGGGATCTCTGGGGGATAAATTAGGGGAAAGCTGGAGGAATCTGAGGACCAGGGAAACACCATAGGAACTTTCAACTAACCTTCCTCCCCACCCCCAAGATCTCTTAGACACATCGCCAGCAACCAAGCAGCATACAACAGCTGATATGATACCCCTCTACAGATAAACAACAGATGACTTTGTAGTCTGGCCTCAATGAGAGAAGATGCATATACTACTCCAGAACCTTGAGGTAGCAAGAAATGGAGAGGTATGGTGGGGAAGGTTAGTACAACCTCTATGAGATGGGAGGGAGGAGGTATGGGATGAGAAACAGTCAAAGAGAAGACCAGGAGAGGAATAACAACTGGACAGCAAAAAAAGATTAAAGAATAATGATTAAAAATACTTTCCAATTAATGAAGTCATAAAAGGGGAATATATGTGGTCTGGTGTTGGGTCCTGCCTCTAAACACTGTGTTGTAAATTTTACAGGCACGCTGGGGTCACACAGCCGGAGCGCACCAGACCAGCCGGAACACAGCGTCCTTGAACCGCCCACTGTCAATGCCCACCGTCGCCCAGACCGCCCACCGTCGCCGGACCGCCCACCGCTGCCCAGACCTGCCCGCCACTGCCAGGACTGCCCATCATGGCGAGACCGCCATGGCAACTTCTAAGGACTCAGGGGAATGCTGGGAACCCTTCCTTGTATTTAAGCCAGTCCTGACAATAAAGATTAGGGCCTTGATCAGAAAAGCCTTTGTCAGGGCCCCATGTTTCCTTTTGCAGCCCTGTTCTTTTTCAGGAGTTCCCGTCCTCCAGTTCGGATCCACAGTGGTTCTGCAGGCAGAACCACAGAGTCTGGAAGATAAATCTGTCAAATGTTGTATGCCCTGCTTAACTCAATGAGACAATATAATCACTAATGATTCCTGCAATGTGAATTCACAGAAAAATCTTGCCTTAATTACTTTCCAGTTGCTATTGTAAAACACTATGTCCAAGGCAACTTATGAAACAAAACATTTAATTTGGTTTATAGTTTTAGATGGCTATAACATGAAAATTCACCATGGCAGCAAGCCAAAATCATGTTAGTCAGGGCATGTAAAGATTATGAAGTTATCAACAAGTAAGAAGTAGATTTAGGGGACTCTGAGAATGGTGTAAATCATTTCAAGTCTCAAGCCTCCCTTCAGTGACATATTTTGTCCAACAGAGACACCTTCCCTAATCCTTCACAAATAGTTTCACCACTTTCTCCAGCCCTACTCTTTCTTCCTGAGGAACATCCTCCATGCAAAAAAGACCCCACAGTACAAGTCTGAAGGCCAAGTCCTGACTAACAAGCTATCATAGGAGCCTTCTTCAGGGCATGCGTGTCCTGGGGCAGTTCCTGTGTTGTGTGTCAGCTCTCTCCAGTGAGTGTCTCAGAGACAATCCAGGGGGCTTCCTGCTCCCTAGCACTAATTTGGAATCTCAAAGGCATCCAATAGCATGAAGTCAGCAGCTGTCAGGTTTTCTGCATTTCTGGTTGGCATCTAGTGGGTAAATAGCCAAAGGATATAAAATAAAATTTTATACCTGTGTTGATATTTATGCATTGTATTGTCTCCACCAAGAGTATCCTTCCTCTTCCAGGGGATAATATCTACATCATATAAATGACTAAAACTGCTGGATAATACTGATCCAAAAGTACTTGAATGAACAAAAGTTATTTTTATAAAAACAGAGATGTAAATGTTAAAAAGGCATAACACAGGACAAATGTCTCTCATCACCAATGCAACAAAATTTAAGGTTAGAAGATTTATCCTCATGTATTGTGGATTCATTCAGGATAAAATATGTGCTCACATCTGTGACTATGTTGATACTTACACCAGGATTCATGTATGTGGAGGCTAAGAATTTGAGACTGCAAATGGGGAGTAGTCTGATATCAAGTACATTTGCTTCAAACAAAATATGTATTCATGTTTTCATGAACTAAAATGAACAAAACAATAGCTTTCTCATCACATTTAGGGAAATTTTAGAACTTTATCAGACAACTCTAATTCTTACCAAGTGTTGTCTCTGAGAGAATCTGTACACAGCATGGATAAATACACATACACAGAGACTGGGGATAATACACCAGACCTGAGCCTGATCAGGAAATATAAGAGTAGGTGATGAAATTTAAATTTCTCATTTTAAAAAGGCATGACATAACTACATGTAATTATCTTAATTCTCAGTGTCCAAAAAGATCCTTGCATCTTCTCTGAGCAATGCCTTATCACACAGGTCTACCTAGAGCTTGCTATATAAGAAGAAGTGATGCAAATAAGTACTTCTGCCACTTAACAAAACCAGCCCAGTCTGAGCTCCACCTGTGGCAGAGGATCTCAGCACTGGATTCTAGTCTGGTCTCCCCATTCATTGATTAAAACAGGCTACTCACCATGGAGTTGGGGCTTAGATGGTGAGGGACCATCAGTGAAAACTCACAAACCTTCCTGCAAGAACGCTCAGGACCTGCAGAGGGCGCAGAGCTTCCATAGCCATCAGTTAAGTGCAGACATAATTGAGTGCTGTTTCCGGGGTGTCTGTTCTGTTGTCAGGCTATCTAAGGACTCCACAGAATGTTCCATGCACTTCTGGTTGCTACATTATATAACTTCTGGGAAAGCAGTTCATTTATTTTTCTCAATTTAAACACACTCAGATACAGACACATAAACAGGCACACATAGTACACACACAAATACACACACACACACACACACACACACACACACACAGTTAAAACTAAAGAAATGCTAAATATCTCCTCTAATTTTAGAGTTGAATTTGTTGAATAAGCCAAGATCTGAGGAGTTGGTTAGGCATCTCCATCAGGAGATTCTAGGCAAGTCTCAGTGGTATTTGGATTAGGGAAAGTAATAGGGGACCCACTCTGATAATTGTACACTCTAGAAGCTCTCAAATATTGCAGCTTTGCCTAAAACCTTTGCACACTGGTAACAACTCTGCCTCATTTGTATTTTTAGCTGACTCAGTTACTTAATGTGTACCTGCTTCATCATATGTATGACTTTTTCCTGTTGCTTTTGTCTTCTAGAAAAACATGAGGCCTGTGTTCTCAACACTGACAAGAGCCACCTAAGTTAATTCAGCTGAGGCTCAGGCTGTTTCTCCTATGGAGACTTGGGGAAGTTTGCTGAGAAACATTCAGTCCCAGATTTCCTATTTCTTCTGTCTCCTGATATAGACACTATTACAAACTGTAAAAATATATGATTAATCTAAGAACCTCTCTACTAATTTTAAATATTAATATTTTATGGTTGAAGAACTTAATATGTTCTTTTCTATTGCTTTGTGCCAATTTGGGAAGAGTGACTGATGAATTACCATTTGAGCACTGAGCTGGAGTGTTCAGTGTCCAAGTCTCAGTCAGACACGTGGACCCTCGGTCTGATAATTACCTGCCTGCCACTGAATCTTTGTCTTCTTGAAAACCATTCCCTAGGTAGCCCTCTATCTAAAAGCGTCCTCTAACATTAATCCTATCCTCACAATAAAGGATAAAATTTTTTCTTGTTTTTAACTTCATTGTGTCATTATTGGTAGAAAACAGGCATATTTGTAGAAGAATGGTTTGCATTAAGAACAAATTTATCTCACAAAATGTGTTCTTAATTTGTATATTACTTTATGCATGATTTTTGTACACAATTTAGAAAACCATTAATTAATTACACATCCATTATTGAGTAACACCTTGCTCAGCACATAAAAGACAGCAGTGTCTTCATTTACAGTAGGATAAGACTGGTAATGTTTGAATTGAATCTCTTATCTCCTTATAGGCCCTGCATACAATTTGGATTCAGTCACACAATTGGGAAAGTCACATCATATTTAATGGTTTCTAAGATCATGAAAGATCTGTGAACAGCAGCAGGGCCCTTACACCTAGAGGCTTCTGAAATTTTTGTTAATTGCAGATATTTATACTAAAAACATGCTGTAAGTTGAAAAAATGCCTTGTAAACAAAGCACAGATATTACACAATTACATTTAATTTCTGTGATGATAAAAGGTTAAATCTTGTATCATTGTGACAGTTGCAGATAGCATGTAAAGGAATACATGTATGTGCAGCATCGAAAATGTTCAGCAGAACAAAGAAACAGATCATGGTGGAAGAAGTTTTTTTAATTTATTTTTAACCATCTGGGTGGGAATAGAAAGGATTGTGAGTATAGGCAACTCCATTGAATTATTTCTCATTTATCATTCCTGCTGACCCCTTACTCATATTTAACTTTTGACTTTCCTATTCTCTTGCCTTTTCTTTGCACAAGTTGTCAGAATCATTGAGTGATTAAGGTGGCATATAATAGAGCGTGTCTACATATTCCGACTCTCACAACCTTTCCACCTCATCTTCCATACTGTTCCCTAACCTTCGATTAGGTACTATCAATATTTCATTTAGTATTTAGCAAATGACACCAAGTTGATATAATCAGTAGCATTGTAATGAGAAAGGAAAAAGACAAAAACAAAATAACTTAACTGTGCAGGGGCTGAAGAGCAGGTGAAGAGGGGAGAGGGCAAGGGTGTTTCCTGATTCTGCACAGATGTTTTCCTCCTGGTTAACCACATACAAGCTCCAGAGACCCTATCCTATGTGTTTGTATGGGCACATGATTTCACAGAGATGACTGCTGTTAGGGCCTGAAATCCATGTCACCCTCCTAGAAAGCTTCAGAAACAGAAATGACACAATTCAAAGGCCTTTCTCAGTCCCCATCAAGACAGTGTGTCTCATGGTGGAATGCATTCTTCAACTGGAGTATTATTCATCATAAGGAACAGGCCTGGAAAGATCAGGGACTTAGAATGGAGGTTCTGTATCTCCCCATTTTGTCACAGACATGTTCCTTTGTTTCACTGAAACTGTGATATATACCTTCTTTCTGTATTAGAGTGCTATGAAAAGGTTGCCCACATAAAAAATTAAATAAAAAAAGACACAAAATATTAACTTTTTAGAAAATCATTTACAAAAAATACCATGTAAAAATTAAATATCTTAATTTTTCAAAACTGTGCATTACATGCCACCAGTTTTGTACAAATTGGAACTAAGCTATGTCCTTAAAAACAATTTCTTTAATATCTGCAATCAACATTCATGAACTCTGTTACTCCTTCTGTAATTATCAACTTTGCTTTATAATCTTCTCTGTGGGCAGATAGGGCTAAGGGATTTCTGTAGCTAAACATTTACATTGTATCACAAATATGCAGTTGATACTAGGTAATTTTTAAAATCTTTACCAGTTCTTCACTATTTATTGAGCTCAGGTATAGCTATGCATATATACTTAGAGCCAAGTTACAACTCTATATAAATAGATATAGATATAATTATAGATATGTGTGTTTTTGTTTGTGTGTGTGTGTATGTGTGATCTTAAAAGAGTCAGTCCAGTTGCAATTGAGTAACTTCTCAGTGAGCTTAAACTTAAAGAAATACATTCTCTTTTTAGCAAACATTGATTTTCTGTAGCTCATTACTTAGTGATAGGAACCTTTGAAATGTCCTCCTATAATGTGGATACCTAGTATAGGCAGCAATATAAAATCTTATGGGCTCAACATCTCTAAGTAGAAGATACCAACTCATAATAGGTTCCTGGTTCTCTGTATCTTGTAATTTGTCTGTCCCCCCTTTAAGACTTTTCTCTGAGCTTTTAATGTAATCATTTCCTTGAAGCTGAATCAACTGTAGTTGGACATCCCTGGGTGACTTGTTCTCTACATGTTTCCGTGACATGGAACTCTGCAATAGTCTTCATCTGCAATTGGAAAAAAAATCATTGATGAAGGCATGTGAGATTTTGTCCATGGTGACAAGGGTGATTTAGAACATAGTTAAAAAATATATTTGTGTCTTGCAGGTGTTACACAATATTAAGTCACAGTGATTTTATTTTTTGCCTGGGCTGCTGTTTATTTTTATGTATAGGTATTATGCACAGTAGCTTTTGTTGAAGTAACAAAGCAATATACAATTGTATTTTGGGCTAATACCAAAGGAATGAACATATTTCCAATTTTTTCATGTATTACAGAACCTAATTCTATATAGTTCAGAAATCCAGGCAAAACACTTGTACTACTGTCCTGCTAAAGGGACATGGCAATAAAACAACTCTTAATACCATTCTACATATAGTAGAATATATTAATGGGAATATATTTCTTAGCCAGAGAAAAATCCTTCCTGCAGCAGATGGGAACTGGACACAAATCACAATTGGAAAATACACAGAAAACGAGAGACCTTGGAACACTCATTCCTATACAGGATATCTCCATTAATTCCCTCCACTCAGGGATCAGAGAATTGGGCAGAAGTTCAGGCAAAATGGTGTAATAGTAATGAGGACTGGAGTACACCAACAAAAACAGGCCTTCTAGCCAAATAAGGATTAAGGCATATATAAACTCAGAGACTCTGACAACATGCACAAAGTCAGTTCGATGATTCTAGTGCTATGAGTGGAAGTGGACACCATTTACAATAGTCATGAATAATATATTGCTGTGATACTAACAAAGCAAGTGAAAGATCTATATGGCAAAAACTTCAAGTGTCTGAAGAAAGAAATTGAAGAAGACCTCAGAAGATGGCAAGTTCTCCCATGTTCATGGATTCTCAGGATAATATAGTAAAAATGGCCATCTTACCTAAAGCAATCTACAGACTCAATGCAATCCCCATCAAAATTCCAACTCAATTCTTCACAGAGATAGAAAGAACAATTCTCAAATTTATCTGGAATAACAACAACAACAACAACAACAACAACAACAAAGTAAAACAGGATATATCAAAAGCAATTTTCAACAATGAAAGAACTTCTGGGACAATCACCATCCCTCACCTCAAGCTATACTACAGAGCAATAGTGGTAAAAGCCACATGGTATTGGTACAGAGACAGACAGGCAGATCAACAGAATTGAAGACACAGAAATGAACCCACACACCTATAATGGCGACTTGATCTTTGATAAGGGAGCCAAAACCATCCAATGGAAAAAAAGAGTATTTTCAAAAATTGGTGCTAGTTCAACTAGCAGCCAGCATGAAGAAGAATGCAAATTGACCCATTCTTATCTCTTTACAAAGCTCAAGTCCAAGTGGATCAAGGACCTTCACATAAAACCAGATTCAATGAATAAAACAGAAAAGAAAGTGAGTAAGATCCTTGAACACACTGGCACATGGGAAATTTTTCTGAACAGAACACCAATGGCTTATGCTCTAGATCAAGAATTGACAAACGGGACCTCGTAAAATTGAAAAGCTTCTGTAAGGCAAAGGAGACTGTTAACAGAATAAAACAGCAATCCACACACTGAGAATAGATCTTTACCAATATTACATCTAATAGAGGGCTATATCCAAAATATAGAATGAACTCAAGAAATTAGACTCCAGAGAAACAAGTAACATGGCCTCTGTTCTACCTCAGCAGGAAAAGTGCAGCTCTAACATTTGGCCTGCTAGTTGGAAGTCATAGGAAGAAAAAGGGACAAAGCGACTATAGCATTTATAAATAATCCATAAAAAGTTTCCTGTGAAAGCTATCTAAGGGGAAAAGCAGAAAGATCCTAAGTGAGGAAAAGGGAAAAAAATCCAGTAAGGAAAAAAAAAATCTTCTAAGTGAAAAAAATCTTCTAGGCCGGGAAAGGTAGCAATTGTCTCTTCCCTTCCCTCAGAACTTATAGCTCTTCCAGGACGCGTGATCACGCGTTACAAAGTTCATCACACGTTCACACACAAAATCAAATCATTAATTGAAATTCAAGTTTATGACAGAAAATGTTTACATCCATATCTGCTGTGGATGGGCATGGTGCTGTTTGAATTTTGATGCTAATTCTGCTGTCCTGGGAAGGGTTGCAGACAAGGAGTGAATCAAGTTTTATGTAACCAATCCCCTAGTGAATAAAGGAGCCAATTACTGGGCAAGTAGGCAGGACTTCCGGGTTGGACAGAGGAAGAAAGGAAGGAGGAGAGAGATTGGTTCCTTTTGAAAGGGTATAACATGTTATACCCAGTGATTGAGTTGCCATTATTTCTGAACTAAGCTTATGTTGTGTTTTCCTGGATTCAAGAGAAAAAAACATGGAGGCAAAGTTTAGGTTTGCCTGATATGCACAACAAAGGCCATGGGGGATTTGAAGCATGGGACTGGCATGAGAGTGACCCACCATTGGGAACTTAGTGATCTGGGTGGAGAGATTTTGGAGCTCTGAGTTAGAGAGTCTCCATGAGACAAAAACAGATCAGCCCTTCCCCATCCAGGGCAGAGTCACAAGCACTGGGACATGCTGGTTCATTTTTTAATATTTCCCACAACACATATCCATTAGGAGTAATTATCTGGCTAAATATACATCGCCTGTCTCAGTTCTACAGGTTCACTGAAGGTTTAAAACCATAGCTAAGTTATTAGTGATGTTTTGTATAGATAAACCCAGTCAATATTTTATCTTCTGTACTAGCACCTATAATAAATTGTTAATTCCCTCTTTATTACCTTTGGTTAATTGTTTTACAACCTCTTGTGATGTGCTCTGAGTAGGAGAAAGTCTGGATACTATCCAAGAGCAATTAACTGGTGACACTTGGGAGACTGGCAGAGTTCTAATTGTAGTTTCGACAACCAGAAAAAGACCTAATACCAATCCCCTATAAAAGAGCTTACTAAAGAGTGACATAATTTTAGGAATTATTACAGGATCGTCATTAAGACTTAAGAAGTCATCACTTTGTCTCTATAACATCACTACAAGAGAATACATCTTCATGGATCTGCAGAGATTTGCCCCAAAGGGGTGTGCTATTATTTAGTGATTGTTATATATATTTAATAATAACAGGAAACACATATAAATAGCATAGCAGGAATCTTTCCTAAAACGAATTCCCTTATAGCCTTGCTAAATAATGGTGAAACTTTCACAGATTATATAATAATCTGAAGCAGGCCATCTCAGGAAAAGCACGTGCTAGATATTAGCTTGTCCTATTATGGCTCCTGACATGGTCTGAGTTCCTTATTGAGAAATTGAGACCATTAATGCAAAGACGTGTTATTAGAAGGAGTATAATGATTGCTGTTATTTTATTATATGTGGTGTTTTCTTAGAATTTGGGCTTAACTATTGTAGAGTTGATTACTTATTCTCTTTGACACTGAGTATGATTATTATTTTCTGAGTAAATATTTCTTTATTCTATGTGGAGATGTGTTAGTGATAAAATGTTTTGTGACGAATTTTATTATGAAAGGTTTGCATTTTCCCCTAATTTTGACATGCGTTTTTATTATATATAATAGTCTGGGTTATCTTGTCAAATATTGAAATGTTACTATGATGGACCTGACATTATACCTCTTTTGTACCTTCCAAAATACTTTTTTTTCAAAAAACTTTTGAGTTTTTAAATATTCTAGCTATAGTATGACATGAGGAGCTTCTGTTCTTTCTCAATTTGTTGTTTTATTTGTAGTACCCTTCTCTCTAGATAGGCATATCTTTCCATAGGTTTAAGAAATTTTATTTTATTTTTGTAGTAAGAATATTCTCTATGCCTTTGCTGTGATATTCTTATAGTTATCAAATACACAATAAAAATATTGATAGTTTTCTTTATGGTCTTCCCAAACATTCCAGTATTTTACTCATGTTCATTTTCAAATTTTCCAATTTGCTTTTAATATATGACCCTGAGATTTACATTATGTTTCAGCTTGAATGTTCAGTGTTTTGACATGATATATTATAATGTTGTGTGCTTCCACTGAGGGTTTCTTCTGTGATTATTAACATTCCATTTTAGAATTATCACAATTTGTTATTTTTCAGCATTTTTCGTTTATTAAATTTGTTTATTATTATTATTACTATTATTATTATTATTTATTATTATTATTATTATCTTTAATCATTTTTTTACAGTTCAGTTGTTTTCTCCCTCCCTGTCCACCACTCAACAGTTCTTCATCCCATTCCTCCTACTCCCTTCTCCAAATGATGTCCTCACTACCCCACAACCCCCAATACCCTGCCAGGTCTTCCAACTTCCTGGGATCTCTAGTCTCTCAGTGGTTAGGTGCATCTTCTCATTGAGGTTAGATAAGGCAGTCTTCTTCTGTATATGTGTTGCAGACCTCAGACCAGCTAGTATATGCTTCCTGGTTGGTGGCTCAGTGTCTGAGAGATCTTGGGGTTCTAGATTTGTTGAGACTGATAGCCTTCCTATGGGGTTACTCTTCTCCTTATCTTCATCCATCCTTTCCCTAATTCAACCACAGTTGTACCTGACTTCCGACTACTGGTTGGATGTAAATAGATGCATCTGTCTCAGTCAGCTGCTTGTTGCAGTACTTAGAGGGCAGCCATGCTAGATTCCTGTCTGTAGTATATCATAGAATCAGAAATAGTGTCTGACCATGGAATCCTCTTTTGGGGTGAGTCAAAATTGGGCCAGTTATTGGACCACCTTTTCCTCAGTCTCTTGTCCTATTTTATTCCTGTAGGTCTTTTAGACAGGATCAATTTAAAGCATGCATTTCTTTTACATTTAATTCAACTCGTTTTGAGTTTTCATTAATGATGAAAATACTGTTGTCTTTGAGTATATTCATTTCCTCTTTGAATTGTTTGAACAAAGTTATGGCCATTCTTTGGAATTCCTTCTCCGGAAAGTCATGCATGTATATAGGATTAGAGTTCACTTTTATGGGAATACTGGCTTGCAATGAGGAGGCCTTGTTGTCTTCACCATTTATACTACACTAGTTTGTGCACTAGTACTTGTACCTTCATTACATCCAAGAGTTTTCTACTATTTTCCATATCTTATTTTAAGTAAAGCATCAGGGTATCTTCAAATCAGTGTAGTGTGATATCTTCCCATTCTATTCTAGTCCATGTTTGTGTCTTTTACTTGTTTAAGTGCTATAGCTATTACTAGTAGCACTACAAACTCTACCTCTTTGAAAATGGTACTATTTACATTAGTCACATCATCAGGGCTGAATTGTAGTATAAAATACAAAATTAAAGTTCATCTCTTTTTTTTTTCAAATTAAGCAGTATTTCAGAGTACAAATTTCATAATAACTTCTAATGATGTTTTACATTTCAGAGAGTCAGTTGTAATTACAGCTTTTGTTCTATGACTCATCCATTTGAAGTTGTTGAGTTATTCTTTTTCCTCTTTAGTGTGTGTGTATTTATTTTTAAGGAGGGGACTAATTCAAGAGACTGTTGACACATTGTTTTCTTTTGAGGAACTGGTATCCAGGGCTACTGATTATATGAGCAGAAATTATCCAATGACCAAGACAAAACATGTTTGTCTTGTTCTGACTTGCACTCTTATGTTTGTCTCTCCATGTCTGATTGCCTTACTTTGAACAAGCTCTCCTGGGTGTGTAGTCATAATAAGCCTTATAGATTTAATAAGCACAGGCCCTGTGCGATGCTAAATTGGGATAAAGCATCTTAAAGAATGAGAAGTTTCTTCTGTAGTTAGAGGCAGGGGATTGAACGTGCTAGAATAGCCAACCAATCTAGTGTCACTTAGAGACAAGAACCTAAGGAAGCCAGAATTGTACTGGGTAAGTAAAAGAACTGTCTACATAGTAGTTCAGAGAAACAAGATCAAGTAGCAGGCCATCTAAAATGTGGGAATGATCAAAGACATGATGACAGGAAGGGGATTAAGGTCATCATTAGAGGAGTTAAGTGGCAAACACAAAATTTCAAATTGTTTTATTATTGATCAATGAATAGTACAAGATAGTATTTATATTTAAGTAATGAAGTTATTTTCTTTTTGAGGACGTAACTTTGGGCTTTATATGTGGCATATTTATTGTTCTCCTGAGCTGTGGGGTCAGCTGCCCTTGGTTATATCAGTTTAACATATGCATTTATGATTTACTGACCCTTACACAATGCCTCCTAGAATTATCATATTTGAGATTTTTTTCTTCTCATGGTTTCCTATGAATTTGTTTTATGATTTCTGTAAAGACAGCAGAAGAGTTTCAGATGTACAAATCACAATAGAGTAAGGCTGCAAAGCATATTTTGTTAATCGCTATAAATTCATACTAAATGATGTTTCTTTTCTTACTTTTTCTCTTTTCTTCTTTGGAGACATGATTTCTATAGCCCAAGTGTTACTCAAATGTAACATTCTCCTAACATATTGCTTTCCTGGAAATGACCAAAATGCTTTAGGCTTGAAACAACAACAACAACTAAAATTAAAAAAAAATATATAAAAAAATAAAAAAACATTTCTCTACAATCTAGCTGTGTCCTAGGACATTTAGCCATACTTGGACGCTAGAAATGCTACTTCAGTCCTTATTTCTTCTTACAAGTTGACAATAATCATTGTTTCCTCTAGGGCTCCCGTATCTCAGGTTTTAATATAGCAGGAAGACATGTAAATTATACTCCCCTCTGAAAATCAGTCCTGACTCTACAGTTTTAACAGAGACATTCAAATCTGGATTTAGAGGTCTTCCCATTCAGTGATCAAGTCTAACACAAAATATCCAGCATGGAGTTTGGACTGAGCTGGGTATTCCTTGCGGCTCTTATGAATGGTAATTAATTCTTAAGAAGATATGAATAAGTGTGTGAGTGGGTGTGACAGGGACAGTGAACAATTTGTGACAGTTTATTAACTAGATTCTGTGTTTTGGCAGGTGTCCAGTGTCAGGTGCAGCTTGTAGAGACCGGGGAGGCTTGGTGCGGCCCGGAAATTCTCTGAAACTCTCCTGTGTTGCCTCAGGATTCACTTTCAGTAACTACCGGATGCCCTGGCTCCGCCAGGCTCCAGGGAAGAGGCTGGAGTGGATTGCGCTAATCACAGTCAAATCTGATCATTGTGGACCACATTATGCAGAGTCCGTGAAAGGCAGACTCTATCTCAAGAGACGATTCGAAAAGCAGTGTCTACCTGCAGATGAACAGCTTAAGAGAGGAAGACACTGCCACCTATTATTGTTCTAGACACACTGTGGGGCCATCAACGAGAATCCATACACAAACCTCCCTTCAGGTGCGTTCATGACCAGCAGGGGGGCGCAGAACACACATGTAGAACTGGTATTTTGTGGGAACAGATGCAGAGATAATTCATTGTGGGTTTCTAGGGTTTCAGATACATGTAATTATTTCCCAGAATGCCCTCAAAATTTAAAAATTTTAAATGTGTGTGACATCTGGGAGAACATAGTTGTTTTTCTCCAATTTAAAAACTGTATTCCAACCAGTCCAACAGGACCTAAATGCAGAAAATCACCTGATTGCAGAAATGACTCTGCTATTGGCACCAGGATCAAATGCTTAGGAGTGTTCACGGTGTTGTGAAGGCATTTCCATCATGTGATTCAGGGCAAGGCCTCAGTGTTGGTCTGATTGAAACTGTGTTGGGAAGAGGACAACCACTAGAGAGGTGAGGTCACACTCAGTGACTCATACCCTCTAACAGGTCTCCAACCTTTCTGATTTCCCTGAGAACTGTGCCCATCAGGCACAGATCTGACACATTTTATTTATAACTGATTCCATTCCTTAATCTATAACTTTCTTCATCATATCTCACATTGCATTTTATTCTTCTAGATAACTCCTGATTTTTTTCTAAACATAGACAAGAGCCACTTACCTTAGACTCAGCTAAATGCAAGCTCTTGGAGAGACATGGGGAATGTTGTTATAAAATGTCCAGACCCAATTTCTTCACCTCCTTCTGTCTTCATTTATAGATTCTTAAATACTGTACCAGGATTTGGTTAATGTGTGCATCTGTCTTCTAAATAAATTTATTCTGTATATGAATGATTTATCTTGTTCAGTTCCACCATGTTGTGCTACTTTGGGGAGACTGACAGATGGGCCTCCTGTAGAACAGTGAGCTCTAGGGTTCAGAGTTCAGATATCTGTGAGACATGTGGGTCCTCTTTCTGATAATTAACTGCCTGCAACTGAATCCTGCTTCAGGAAAGTTTTGCTCTAGATGGCCCTCTATTCAAGAGCTCCCCACATTAACCTTATCCTCACAGCAAATGAGAAAATAATTTCTGTTTTCCCTTCATCACCATGATCAATAGAAAACAATCATTTTCATGGAACAATGATTTATGTGAAGACAATGTTATCTCATAAAATGTATATTTACCATCTACATTTCTTCATGCATGATAATTGTGGACAAAAAGGATAGTGATTAATTAAATGTACATATCTGTTGTTCAGTAACTCTTTGCTTAGCTTATGGAAATTTGAACTTGTCCTCATTTACATTAATAAAGGACCAGAAATGAGTGATTCTCTGTTCTATGTGATGTATTCTGCAGACATTTTTGTATCCATAATATAGGAATTAAAGCCACATCCTGTTTAATTGTTTGTTGGGGTCAAGGATGGCACCAGAACGATAGGAATCAGCCTTACCCCTAGAGAGTTATGTGATAGATTTGTTTTCATAAAAATCTATATTAAAATTTACTACTGGTATGACAGAGTGGATTGAATCTGAACATGAATAAAATCGCCTTATTACATATGGAAAAATGGATAGGACATCAACATACAATAGAAGAGGAAAAGTCTGGGAGACTAGAACCCTTCCAAATTTCTAAGTTCTTTTACTCAACATCCATTTCAGCACACTCTCACCAACCCTACCCCCATTGTTGATCTCCGTTATACTCTTTAATTAAGAAGTATCTCCTGGAAGGCTTTAGGGGTATCCAAGTAGACCATGTGGTATGTGAAGGGTCAGAGGCCCAGGAGAATATAAATGTTTCCTATAAAGAATTGATATGCTCACTTAGGATCGAGGAATTGGCAAGTGTTTCTTCTGAGTCTGCCAAGAGTCTAAAATCTCTCCTGCAAGCAGTGATAAAAGCAAGTTTAGCAGATTGCTACAGGCACCATGGAACCATATTTTTTCCAAGCTACATGATTTACTAAAGAAGCTTGGGGTTCCCATAGAGATCAAGTAGATTACCTACACACTGATGTCATGTCACCAGATGACCCTATGGATAGCATCATCAAGATCACCTAAGTATGAGCTGCTCTCCTTTATGCAGAGGTGGTCTTCATGGTACCACAAACAGGTATGAAAAGACTTAACATGTCTGTCCTTACCTTAAATGCACACTAGAGTCCCATTTTGCTATATGAAGCCTGTATTATTCCCTTTGGGTCTTCTCTATTAACAGACTCATTTCCTATCATAGATATGTGTCACAGGCATATGAGAGACATTAAAGGAGATATTGGGAAAGCTGGCTGTAAGGGCCAGTCTCTGAAGAAAATACCTCTTTTGTTGCAGTTGTTTGAGTCATCCGAAGGCCACATTCAGCCCATGCTGTTTCAGGTATATAATGTTCACTTCTTAAACTCCACAACATGGTCAGTGAGCTGACCTGGTGGGAAAGTTGACTCCATTCTGGATTTGGCTCTTTCCTGGATGTTTCAATATTGCAGACTCTCGGGCCTGAACCAAAGAAAAAAAAAAAAAGTTGTGCCATTTTAGATCCTATTTCATAGACAAAGGACAGCATAATCTAGAGATGGGGATGCATCCTTAAACGTGGCCCAGACTGACATCCTACACACTGTTACGTGATGATTGGCAATAGCCTAATACCCAACACTATATGAGTGCCAACTCATTTTACTGAAAGTCTCTGAGGATTAATTCTATGCTCAGATGTTAAATCTGAATATGTTGGCAGGTTGAAATGTGGAGTTGGTGTAACTCTCCCTACCCATTGGTTCACCAAGTTGGCTGCAGATATAAAACACAACTCAGAAACAGGTGATCTACTATAAGATCACAACGGTTCTATTTGGAACATTTACAGGTGCTGGACAAACAATGAGACCAACTTTGAACCACTTCCAAAGTGCATATCTCTATGGCTTCTCCACAATTCTCATAAAAGTCAAATTGCAGAATAAACTTGAGAAAATTTTGGACAGTTGTAAATATTAGATATACAAAAAGGACAGGGCAGGTACATCCAAATACTACAGCAGATTCAGGTGTGTGTGTGTGTGTGTGTGTGTCTGTGTGTGTGTCTGTGTGTCTGTGTGTGTGTCTGTGTGTGTGTCTGTGTGTGTGTGTGTGTGTGTTTTGTGTGCTGTGTACCTGTGTTTGTTATACTAAGTGTTGTGGTACATTAGAGAGAACCCTAACTAACATGTGCCATGTGATGTGGCCATTGTCTAAATTATACCAAGAGACTCAGGCTAAGCTTCCAGAGCTTGATGGCACATTATGAGGTTGGATACTATAAGTTTTAGCATCTCTGATAAGTGTCAGGGTTGTTGATACTTGGAGTGTTCTACTACCATTTCTTGGTGAGAATCTACACTGTGCCTCAGGTTAGTGCGAGCTAATGAAACCCGAAGAATAGGTTTCAGTCAGAAACTTAAGCTGCTTAAGCTCTCTTGGGGTTCTCTCTAAGCTGAGAGCAAAACCTCTTCCTACTGTATTAAAAAAAAAAGAAAGATTTTTCCCATTTTTTATTAGATATTTTCTTCATTTACATTTCAAATGCTATCACAAAAGTTCCCTATGCCCTCCCCCCGCCCCTGCTCCCCTACCCACCCACTCCCAATTCTTGGGATTGGGTGCAGGGTCATATGAAGTTTGCATGACCAAGGGGCCTCTCTTCCCAATGATGGCCGACTAGGCCATCTTCTGCTACATATGCAGCTAGAGACACAAGCTCTGGGGGT
>NC_034596.1:108127315-108139383 GCF_900095145.1 Mus pahari | reverse complement strand
AAAAAAAAAAAAAAAAAAAAAGAAAGAAAGAAAGAAAGAAAGAAAGAAAGAAAGAAATGTAATGATCCGAAGACAAGCAGTCAAGAATAGGTAAGTTGGGGCCCTAAGGAAAAGCAATAGAGACCCAGAGAAATTTGACAAAGGTGCTCACAAAGGAGCAGGGGAAAAAAAAATCACAATTTTATTTACATCTGACAAGGCCTGTGAGTGCTGTAATTCACAGGTTTTTATTTTAATTGACATGGAAATATGAGCACTGCTGCTCTGGAATGCTTTAAAAATCAAATCTATAGCAAGCAAGAGGCTTACTAGATTACTCACTTTGGAAGAGTTATAATATGTTGACATAAAACAATAAACTTATTGGACTTTCACAGCATCCCATGAACAACTGCGTGCTGACCACCCGGTCCTCAGAACTGGAGCCCTGTTTTATTTCCCTTTTCCTGGTTCTGAGACCTAAGACCCATCTATGAAATGCTTCAGGGAAAGCAGGAGGAAGAAGAAAACACCCATGTTGTCCTCTGCATTGTTGCCTCTTCTGCTTTGTTGCCCGGCATCAGTAATGGAACTATGTCCCAAGTTCAGGGCCACCTGACAATGTGCATAGTGACCCAGCTCTTTGACCAGTTGCCATAACTATGTCACTTGCTTACTTACTAAGTACATAGCTTATTAAGCCCTGGATGGAAGATTTCCTAATAGCTGGGAAGGAATAGATCTGGATGTATGAGTGTGGGGGGTGGTGTCTTGATTTAACAATGGCTGGCCTTAGCATCAGTGGCCAGCATTATGACACTGCGCTCAAAAATGCCCAAGTTATTAGCCTGATGTATGGAAAAGGTGACGTAAATACAGGGAAGCAAAAGCAATCACTCCAAGTCTAACCAAACACCAGGGTTGAAGAGCACAGCTGGAAATAAGCACCTTAAGGCTTTGGGGCTAATAACACCCCTAAAGGGGCTTCCTTGCTGTTGTTCCAAATTTGGCTAACTTTCGGCCTCTCTGATTAGAATGGAAATGTTATCTACAATTGCTATCCCCTTCCCAATTTCAAAAATGTTATTTCTAAAGCAAGATATGAATACGTTAGTGACTCTTTTCAGTTCTTGCAGGGGGAAAGTTCAAATGCAGGAGTCTGCATATTAAAGCCTACCCAGATATAACAAAAAAAAAAAAAAAAAANAAANAAANAAANAAAAAGAAAAGAAAAGAACATCTCTTATGGTTGCACTGAACTGAGAAGATCTAGTGACTTAGCCGGCAAACAGAAGCCTGATTAGTAAATGTAGATGCTAAGAGGAATGTTGATTTTATTTGGGCCACTATTGGTATAATAAAATACCAACTAAAAGCAATTTGGAGAAAAAATATTTCATATTTAATCAAAACTTTGAGGCCATACTTCCCCACTGAGAGAACTAAATGTGGGAATTCAAGGCAGGAACATGAAGCAATAAATGAAGTAAATATCCAGATGTTCTGCTCCTTGGCTCTTTTTTATTGGCTTGCTCAGCATGTTTTCTTATATAGCCCAGAACCACCTACCCAGGGGTTGTTTCATACATAATAGACTTAGATCCAACATATTAATTATTAATCAGTAAAATATTATGCAAGCCTGACTACAAACATGTCTTAGACATTTTCAAAATTGACATTTTTTTCTCTCAGATGATTCTAGATTACTTTCATTTGACAAATACTACAATGAGGTGGGACTTCTCATTTTTTGAATCCCCATTTTTCCTTTGTTTCTTCATTCTTTCCTTCCTTTCTTCTTTTCTTTCTTCATTCATTCCATCTTGTACTCTACACTAAGAAGCATGCAGAGACCCTAATATTTAATAAACCATTACATTTGGTTATGTTTCTAGTTTAGTTTCTGGGACACTGACAAACACTGTAAGACCACAGAAGACAGCCTGATTGTTGGTTGGCCACAGGCTGAAAACCCCAGTGACCCTAAGGAATGGCAAGCATTTTGCTATGCTTCTGGACACTAGGCTCCATAAATGAGGTCACAGACCTCTATAAAATTGTGTCCTTCAGTCACATAAAGGCAATGCCCCAAGACCCATCACAGGTAGAGAATGTGACCACAGGTCTTGTGGCCTCAACACAGATCTCCATTTTAATGAGGTACTTAAAGGCCTGGAGACTTGACCAATTAAGCTTTCCTTCCCAGACACTCCTCCCCGCAAAAGGTATTTAACCTCAGGCCCACCCCTGAGAAGTGGGATATGATTTTATTCATCTATTTTCCAACATGACAATAAATGTCTTAAAACAATGCACTGCTTCTTTTCATCAGGATCTGCTGTGGGGAGCCAAGGGGAAAAGGCCTTTGTCTAAAGAGGTGGCTATCTAATCTCCCACAGAAGGCCTCTGAGTTCTCCCAGACACTATTACCAAGCCAAGCCAGCCGCATGGCAACAAGCCAAGGACAGCTCCCCACAGGACTCTTTCCCCTTTGGCCAGGGGCTAGATCCAGCCTGTGAGCCCCCACTCTGTTCTAGGCTCTTCCATGGCTCCCAGCAGCATCTGAGTGCCCAAGAGCCTGAGAACCAGATGACTCCTGCCTCGCTGCAGGCCTGGGGACCCCCCAAGCCAGTTCTAGCTGTCCCTGGGCCCCCAGACTGCATCCTCCCACACCCAAAGCAATGTCCTGAGGCTTCCCATTGTCCAATACCCACCCAGTAATGAAAACTTCCGAATCCTGACTCCCCGAGCGTGAAGAGCCCTGTGGACATGTGAACTTTAACCCTACAAAACACCATGACCAAAAGCATTGTAAGGGAGAAAAGGATTTTGGTTTTTTGTTGTTTTTTTTTTCATCTTGCAAGTTATAATGCATAATTAAAAGAAGTCAAGGAACTCAGGCAGGAATCTGAAGACATTGAGTGAAGCAAGGACCATGAAAGAACACTGACTACTGGCTTACTCATGCTGCTTTACAACATAGCCTAGATCCCTTACATAGGGATAGAAGTACCCACACTGGAATGGATATATTTACCACACTTTACCACAATCACAGACACCTTTTGTACCTCAAGGACAGTCATGTAGCTCATGGACCACTCAATAATGCTCATTATGAACACCATGGTTACGGAGATCTGAATCTCCATGGGAAGATGCTAGTGGGCACAGAGATCAGGGGAAGGGTCTGAGGTGCATTTCCTTAGACCCGATTAGGAATTGGAACTCAGAGTCCCATTGACTCACAGTCATCTACCTCTGTCTTAAGCTGTCTTGATAGGAGCAACTTTCTGTAAAATGAGTATGCAAATAAGGTATATCTGCTTGGATCAATACAACATTGCTCATATCACACAGGAACACAGGGATACATTACTACCCTCATCCCCATAGTCCCTGAGTTCTCATCCTCACCATGGCCTGAAACTAGAATATGTTCTTCCTTCTGGCAGCAGTTACAGGTAAGGAGCTCTCCAGACCCAGACCTAAGGATGGTCTAGATATTCAGGTGACTGTAGCATTCAATTTGCCTTCTCTCTGCGGGTATCCATTGCCAGATCCAACTGCATCAGTCTGGGGCTGACCTGATTAAACCTGGATCCTCAATGAAGGTGTCCTGCAAGGTTCCTGGCTACAGTTTCCCTAGCTCCTATATGAGCTGGGTAAAAGAGAGTCCTGGACAGAGAGGGTCTAGAATGGATTGGAGAAACCACCCTAGTAGTTGCAGAATAAGTTATGCACAGAAGTTTCAAGGGCACATCTCCATGACTAGGCACACATCCTCCAGCACGGCCTACATGGAGCTCAGCAGGCTGACGTCTGAGGACACTGCTGTTTATTACTGTACAGTATCAGAGCTCACATCCTGACTGTGACATAAATCCTGAAGGAGCAGGAAGCTTTGCTTGTTCTGATATGACAGGGAGGGTTAGGCTGATAACTTGCTAAGAAAATGTGATTAAATAATTAAGAAAAGGAATAAAAATACTACGAACTCATTCTATTTTAATTGGTAATTTTCCCAATCGCTCTTCATGCAAGATGCAGAGTGAAGGACCCTCTCAGTTAGTAAAGCTTTTCCAAATACCCTCATGTTCCTGTTAATGTGAATATGTGTTCCTATCATTATTAAATGAATTAATGAGAAGTATATGATTACATATTTCTCAAAGTGTAATAACCATGAGATCACCAAGATTGCTTGTGATGTATAATATAAATTAGAACTAGGCTTTCAATTTATATTTTGGAGAACTGAAGAATACTTTCAGGGATTCATAATGGTTCTCTAAACCTGTATTCATCGTCTTCCCAATTCAAATATCATCCCAGGAATCAAGAGTCTCTATAAAATATAGTAGTTCTAATTATCAATCTAAATCCAAATGAGGATTTGTGTATATTAGGTTGACCTGGCAAGAACTTTATTGATTGTAATTGATGTTAGAAGACCCATTACAAAACAGCAGCACCACTAACTGAGCTGGATGTCTGTAGATGTGCAGACAGAGACTGAGCAAAAGTAAGTATTCATATATTCTGTCTGTCTGTCTATCTGTGTGGTATCTCTCTGTCTCTCTTTGTGTGTCTGTCTGTCTGTATCTCTATTTCTCTCTCTCTGACTGTCTATAAAAGTGAATATGACCCAGTGCTTCATGTACACTGCATTGACTTCCACAAGTTCATTCACTGTTCATAGAAACATAAAGCAAATTTCCATATCTATGTTTCTTGTCATTTTATTAGTTTACAACAGCAGAAATGAAGCTAGAATACACAATGTCTATTTACACTGACACATAATCATATCTAACAGCCTTTGGGTTACAGGATTACATCTAATTTTGGACATTAGAAGGGGATATTGGTTGCTTCAACTCTGAAAAGTTAGCATTCAAATGCACATGATTTAGACCAGTCATGTAGAATACCATGTCTCTACATTCATTTTTAGTTAATTTTCACCACGAACGTATGTCTAGTTAGATATCCAGACTAATGGAAAGGTCTAGTATAACTTCTAAGGGCAAAGATCCAGTGTCAGGAAGTGAGTAGAGAACGTGTCTCTCATGTTATCTCTCAGAAAATCACAGTTCTCATCAGTAGCACTACCTCTCAGGTGCCTTGATAGACAGTAAGAAAATACCTAGAGTGCAGTTATGGGAGGTCAGACCAGAGACACTCAAGCTTTCCACAGAGTTGGAGCGCTGCTACCAGTTTGAGAGGTTTCATATCAGACTCTGTAATGAAAGAAAACGTAGCTCATCTTTCTGTGTCCTTCATTGCCAGGAATTTTCAGGAATAGGTGACAGTTTATTCAAGAGGCAGGTTATTGCCTATACATCAAGAGTTCACCCAGATCTCACCATTCCTGTAACTGAATTTGAACATTTTCTTTTGTCCTTTCTAATTATTTGTTTCATGGCAAGAATAATGTGGAGAGTTATGGGAGTTGTAGAAAAGTGGTTTTACACATTCCTCTTTTCTCATTGACATTGAAATGAATAGAGCTAGACATTCACTTTGTGATTTGCAATTGTTCAATTTGTCACTTTTTGTTTAATTTACAGGATAAGTGTTGTTATTTAATTTCCCCTGATACATTTTTCTAGAGATCACTAAACTGATATGTTTTAGTGTATCTCATTTCCCAAAAACATGTCTGAAACTTTTATAAATATGTCTGTACATTTGTCTGAAAACATTCTCGTGACAGTCTAGTCCACACCTGTATTAGTCAGGGTTCTCTAGAGTCACAGAACTTACAGATAGTCTCTATATGGAATTTATTGATGACTTACAGTCTGCAGTCCAAATCCCAACAATGGTCCACTGCTTGTGGACGTTGTACATCGTGGTGCGGAGCCTAGTGCGCACCACGATGTACAACGTCCACAAGCAGGAATACCATGTCTCTACATTCATTTTTAGTTAATTTTCACCACGAACGTATGTCTAGTTAGATATCCAGACTAATGGAAAGGTCTAGTATAACTTCTAAGGGCAAAGATCCAGTGTCAGGAAGTGAGTAGAGAACGTGTCTCTCATGTTATCTCTCAGAAAATCACAGTTCTCATCAGTAGCACTACCTCTCAGGTGCCTTGATAGACAGTAAGAAAATACCTAGAGTGCAGTTATGGGAGGTCAGACCAGAGACACTCAAGCTTTCCACAGAGTTGGAGCGCTGCTACCAGTTTGAGAGGTTTCATATCAGACTCTGTAATGAAAGAAAACGTAGCTCATCTTTCTGTGTCCTTCATTGCCAGGAATTTTCAGGAATAGGTGACAGTTTATTCAAGAGGCAGGTTATTGCCTATACATCAAGAGTTCACCCAGATCTCACCATTCCTGTAACTGAATTTGAACATTTTCTTTTGTCCTTTCTAATTATTTGTTTCATGGCAAGAATAATGTGGAGAGTTATGGGAGTTGTAGAAAAGTGGTTTTACACATTCCTCTTTTCTCATTGACATTGAAATGAATAGAGCTAGACATTCACTTTGTGATTTGCAATTGTTCAATTTGTCACTTTTTGTTTAATTTACAGGATAAGTGTTGTTATTTAATTTCCCCTGATACATTTTTCTAGAGATCACTAAACTGATATGTTTTAGTGTATCTCATTTCCCAAAAACATGTCTGAAACTTTTATAAATATGTCTGTACATTTGTCTGAAAACATTCTCGTGACAGTCTAGTCCACACCTGTATTAGTCAGGGTTCTCTAGAGTCACAGAACTTACAGATAGTCTCTATATGGAATTTATTGATGACTTACAGTCTGCAGTCCAAATCCCAACAATGGTTCAGTAGTAGCTGTGAATGGAAGTCCAAGGATCTAGCAGTTGCTGAGTCCCACACCGCAAGAAGGCCAAAGAGTGAGAGCCAGACTCCCTTCTTTCAATGTCCTTATATGGTCCCCAGCAGAAGGTGTAGCTCAGATTAAAGGTGTGTGCCACCACACCTTTAATCCCAGATGATCTTGGACTTGAGATCTCCCTGTCTTAATCTTCTGGATTCAATCACCACTGTGTCTCAAGATCTCCATACCAAGATCCAGATCAGAAACTTCTATCTCCCAGTCTCCAGATTAGGTTCACTGGTGAGCCTTCCAATTCTGGATTGTAGTTCATTTCAAATATAGTCAAGTTGACAACCAGGAATAGGCACTAAAACACCTGAAGGAATGATTAGTTGGTATTATGATCATACTACATGAACGTTTGTATCAAATTGATTTCAGCAATAGCTATTAGGAGAAAGGCATTTACTGTCTTATTACCATGTGTTTTGGGGTTTAGACCTAAAGAGAAGCATCAAAGAGTAAGTTTGAGGTACATGTCTTGCATGAGCACCATTCAGCAGCCTGACTATGGAGTGAAGTATTATATGTAGAGCCCAAAACAAGAAGAACCCTGCTGCAGAAGGAATGCTGGTCATAGCACACACCAGGTAGAGAACTGAAGAGAAGGTGCAGAGAGGTCCCATCAAGAAAGTTTCATAACTTCATTAGGATTTCTTCCTCTCACCTTCATGAAATCCAGTACACCAAATGAACTTTCATGTTTTCCCTGAAAAGACCAAGACAGAAGTGATAACAACAGATCACTATATTTTATTTACCAAACCTAATAGAATTCCACAGAAACAAAAGCAGAAATGCCATGATACAGAGGACAGTTTAATCACAAAGAAGACAGTTGCTTTCATTATGCAATAAACTCAACTTCTGCAAAATTAGGAAGCAAAAATCTGTTCATAAGACAGGGTAGGCATATATGTTAACTGTATTAATATAGAAATTTAACACATAACAACATTGGATGTCTTATATTCTCAGGTACACAGGAAACTGGTGGAAAATGGCTACCTACTCTGCTGTATTATAAACAATGAGAATAAGTCAGTGTGAGTCTTACTAAACCTCCTTGACGTATGCTCAATATCTTCAGGGTGGACTCAGTACTCACAGAAAGCAAGGGTAACCCACAAGATGGTGCAGGGATCTTTGTGTTCTACTTTTGGCATAGGGATCAGATTTCCAACTGGGGTATCCCCATAGATCCTCTGCAGATTTTTCAGTCCATATGATGTGTGTTGTCACACTCATGGATGCTCTATGACATAACTTTTCAAATCACTGTTACTGTGGACAATGCTGTAGTGAGCATGGGTGTTCACACATCTCTAGATAACAAATTTCTCACATTGATCATATGTACCCAGGAGTGAGACAGCTACTTATGGAAGAATTGTTCACTTTTTGAGAACTTCTGTTCTGTATCTATTAAGGGCTGAACTAGCTAACATTCCTACAACAATCATTGAGAGTTCTATGCCATTCATGTTCTCCAAGAGACTTTCTTTCCAGTCCTTTGGATAATACCCATATAAAATTTCAGGTGACATCTCAACAGGGTTTCACTCTCATGTCTCTGATGATGCACAATGAGGAAGGTTTATCATGTCCCTATGAGATTCTTTTAGCACTTTTCTGACACATGACTACTTCTTTGGTCTATGACCTGATTATTATCTTACTACTGGTTATTAAAGTACTTGTATATCCCCTATTTTAATCCATTATCAGGCTGTGATTTCTAAATCTAGTCTCCCAATTGTAGGTTGTTTCTATGCTTTGTTAATTTATTTTCTTACACAGAAAAGTGTTTGTAAGGTAAACCTGAGAAATTTGGCCCAATTTCCTTTGTTTTTGTGTTTTCATTTATAAAACTAAGCCCAATACCATGCCATATTTCCTCAGTAGTTGGTGATCTTAGCTTTCAGTGATGAATGTACTACAAAATGATTTTTCATATATAAAAAAAAACTATAGAACGTTTAATTCAGCTGAATGTGGTAATATCTTTGAAATTTGCATATAAAATGTACACTTCTTCAAATTGCCATATTATAATATCTTAAGACTATTTTATTGCCAGGTTAGAATAATTTAAAAATACAATATGTCAGAATAATTTTAGAATCTAATCTGTTGCATTTTTCCTGTGACCATTTAATTTGATTCTATGTTGTGTGGCTTACTCTGTGGCATATTTTTATGTCTGTTTGTACAATGCTCCATACGTCATTACTTTATTCCAGATTGACTCTTTCTATACTGGCTGTTTTCCAAATTCATGCGGTTTATCAACAATATATTAATTAATCTGATACAAATCCAACTTGTCCATTTATTCTTTATTGATGTGGTATAGAACACTTCCAAAAGTGAATGAGGTTTCTTTGTCTTACACATCCCAATCACAAATTACATATCATTGAGGAAAGATAAGGCAAAAACTAAAGGCAGGAGACTGAAAGGTAGAACTGACGAAGAGAACATGCAAAAATGTTCCTTTCTGAAATGTTCTCTGTATTATACAACCCAGAACTCCTTCCTATAGTGGCAATATACACCATACTCTTGGCCCTTCTGCCTCAGTTTTAATCAATAAAGTGTCCAATATACGTGCCTTAGTGGTCCTATTTGATGGAGGAATTTTCTCAATTGGTATTCACACTCCCGAGACAACTAGGGCTTATTAATAAAAATATGATGAGCATGTGACCATGTTTACATAACATCTAAAGGTAATATGACATTTAAACATATTGTTCAACTTCTTAACAAAGTATTTCCTAACAGCATTGCATATTTTAATTATTTTCACAGATTTTTATACATTTTAACTCTGTGTCTTCCAAGTTAAATTGAATCCTCATATTTCATTTCTTTTCCTAATTTTTTCATCTTGGGCTGATTTTATGTTTTTTTTTTTATGAAAACAGATTGCTCTTTCATATCATACATCTCAAACACAATTTCCCTTCTCTTCCCTACTCTGCCCCCTTCCGTCCTCAACATATCCATTCCTCATCCATCTTCCTTCAAATAAGAGCAGGCCAACAAAGCACAGTTTATTATTTTATTTTCTAACAACTAAATATAGCATTTATTTCTTGATTTATTTTAGTATAGCTAATATTCCCATATAGAAATATAGGTATAATTATAATTGTTATGGAATCTTTGTGTGGTTACAGTATATACATTCATGTCATCTTCAGTGGTAAATTTGTTTCAGTTTTTACTTTCTGAATTATTCTAAATGGAAGCTTTCACACATTGTTGTGTGATACAAAGATATTCAAACTTTATCCTTAGCGCCAGACTCTTCCATCACATTTCCAATTTAGGGCATGTCCTCTCTGAGCCCCAACCTGAGAATTTGTTATTTAGCAGGAAGACATGCAAATAAGATCTCTCTCTTCACAGGAAAGCCAGCCATGCCCTGGCCCTGAAACTCAAGCAAGCAGATAAGCCCTGGATTTCCAGGTCTTCATATTCAGTCATCAGCACTAAATACAGACTACACCAGGAATTTCAGAATGATTTTGGTTTCTTTGTTGCTCTTTATAAAGGTAATTTATGAAAAATCAGAGAAACTCGGTATATAGGCAGACATGAACAAGATACATAGTGAGCTTCTAGGGCAGTTTGCTGACAGGATTCTCTGTGTTTGCAAGTTTCCTTTATGTGTTGCAGCTTGTGGAACTGAGGTTAGTCTTGTGCAGCATGAATACTCTCAGAGACTCTTATGTACAGCTCCTGGTTTCACTTTTAGAAGCTATTGTTGGACATGCTCCATAGCAGAGGTTTAGAGTAGGTTGGAAAATGTAATCAAGATGTTGGTACCAAAAACTACACAACAAATAGCTCCACTCCCTGGGTCAAGCATATTCGAACCATAACACTGGTGAAGCTGTTGTTTGGGGATTTGGAATTATTACTGGGAGAGAAGGTCAGAGTATATGCAAATTTGTATTAAATTGTTTTCATTCATTTCTACAGACAGAATGCCACTATGCCTACTATATCACCATATATTCAGGGTGCCAAAGATCAAGGAAACCAAGACAAAAGAAGCTCAAAGTCTGTAGCTGGATGAAAAATATTTAACAACCAGACTCTGTAGTTGTATATTAGGAGAGCTCAGAGAAGAGTAGCCCTCCTGCAGGAAGAATGAAGGTCAGTAGATGGTGCTCACAGCACACTCACACAAGCAGAGGTTTGAAGAGCAGTTGCAGACATATCCATCAAGGGAGGTTACAGACTCCATTAGGATTTCCTCCTCTTACTAAACAGGATGCAACCCCGTTAAAGGAATGAAACCCTCAAGGGAACATTCCTTAATAAGTTGTAATGTTTTCCCTGAAAGACCCTAAGCACATGTGACTATGGATCTCTATTGTTATACTCTTGAACTTAAGTCACTCTCCTGGGAATGCCTCAATCTATAAGACTGTTTTATTACCACAAACACAGATGCTCTCATGGTACAAGATATTCCTCAACTGAAAAACTAAGAAACAACAATCATTTCTTAGGAAAGTTTGGGCAGATATTTCAACTGTTTTACTGTAAAAATGAACTCACAACCACTATGCACATCTCATATCCTCAGGTGGACTGGAGAATGAGGGGAAGGTGCATCATAACATGTACCTAGATTAAGTCTGAACACTCCTCTCCAAACCCTTGCGATCATACACAAAGTATGTTTGCTTCCTTGGAGGACATTACATGGCAACTTAGTTCTTACAGTTGGATGTTACCTTATTTCCTCAAACACATCCCATAAAAAAGACATATATCTCTCTCTCATACACACACACACACACACACACACACACACACACACACACACAATGTGTGTGTATATAAACATATATGCATATGTGTATGTGTATATACATATAGTTAAGTATCATATATCATATATGGCATATCAATATTGGATATATCTCATATCTATATCACATAACACAGATATTATCACTCATATTAATCATATATCATACATCATATATCACACATCATAATTGTCCATCATATATCATATATTATACATATGACATGAAATATATGTATGTAGGCAGGCTGGAGAGGAGGGACCCACATCTGGACCCGATCGACCTGCGCCTTTCCTGCCCAGGAGGGGTGTTCGCCTGGCGGCTGTCCGCAGGCTGATCCAGCACCCAACACCTTGCCTCCCCGACCGAGGAGGGGTGTCCGCCTG
>NC_034596.1:108118016-108122768 GCF_900095145.1 Mus pahari | reverse complement strand
GGAATAGAGGCTCCATGGTCTTCCAAACTCCATATGACCTAGCACAAGGCAAGGCCTGGGCCAAGTAGTGGGAGTGGGTGGGTAGGGGGACAGAGGTGGGGGGAGGGGTATGGGAAACTTTCGGGATAGCATTTGAAATGTAAATAAAGAAAATAATAAAAAAATAAATAAATAAATAAATAAATAAATAAATAAAAAGGACATGACCTAAATACATATAATTATATACATATAACTGACAATGACCAAAAGTGATCCTTGCATCTTTACTGAGCACTGTCTTCTCACAGATTTCCATCCCAAAGTTTGCTATACAGAAACAGGTGATGAAAATAGGGGCTTCCGCTCCTCATCAAACCCAGCCCTGGGCTAAGACTCATCTGTGGCAGAGGAGCTGAGCCCTGGATTCCAGCTCAGTCTTCCCTCTTAGTGACTAGCACTGAAAACAAACTACTCACCATGGATTGGGGCTTAGATGGGGTTTCATTGTTACTCTTTTAAAAGGAAATGCACAGAATAGAAACTCTGTTTGTTTAAGAGGATATGCATAAGAGAGACTGTAGATATATGGAGTGGTTTTCTGACCATTATTCTCTTGGTTTTCAAGCATAGAGAATGAGGTTTAGTTTCTAGAATCTGGAGGCTCCTTGGTATAGCCTGGAGGATTCTTTAAACTCTCTTCTAAAGGTGCTGGATTCACCTTCAGTGATTACTGGGTACACTGGATTTGATAAGGCCTAGGGAATGGGCTAGAGTGGTTAGCAGATATAAAATATGTCAAGAGTGTAAAAAACCATGCAGAGTCTGTGAAGGGCAGATTTGCCATCTACAGAAACATTTCTAAGAGCTTAGTGTATCTACAAATGAACAGTTCACAATTCTCTATGACAGAGTGAGGAACATGAATTGTGAACTCAGTCACAAAACTGCACATGGCCAGCAGAGGTCACTGGCATACAAGGATCTTCAGATCAACAGGCTTGGAGTAGAATTGTGAATGGCAAAAAATGCTCTGAGTGGTTTCAAATAAATATGTCTTTAATTCTGATGGACATTTTTAAACACAGGATGCAATCTGTTCAGAACAAAATGTAGAGCATTATCAGGGCAAATGTGGCTCATCTGTGGGCACCGGGACCTCATCCTGAGGAACAATGAAACCCGCAAATAGTATTAAAGCAAAGAAAGTTGGGGTGAGGGTTTATTACATTTCTCTGATGATTGAAATCCGTGCCATGGTTTCCAGAAACACTTGGCAGAATCCAAGACTAGGTGCATTGTGAGAACATCAATAAAGGGCTGAAAAATACATTACAGGGTATAATATGCTAAGATTATTTGTTTGTAAATAGTATTATTGAATATAGTTTAACTTTTGTTAAATTCCACTATCAAATCAGCTGTGTTCAGCCATTCTTTTTTGACAGAGATATGTCAGCTGTGCAAGAGGGAGATAGATACTCCCGAGTATGCCTTAAAGCTGCAGCACATCCTATAGTGATAGAGAATTGTCTTTGTCAATGATGTACTCATTCTTCTTTGCAATGACTAATGAGCAGTTCTTTCTATGGGTTTAAATAGAAGAGACTTGTTCTTACATACTGGTGCTGAATGAAACAGCACAATTTCTAGGGCTTCAGGGAATGTATCTTTCACTCTTCACTCATGGCATTCCTTTAGTTATGTGATTAAACACGTGTTCATATTGCACAGTTCTAGCATAACCAAGGAGTAAATGAAGTATTAATAAAGTAGAAAAAATTAGACAACATGAGTCACAAGTGTTGTTAGAAAATGATTGGATATTTAGAAGTGTATGAAAGCTGGTGGTTAAAATTTGCCTTTGCAGCTAAAATTAAGGAAATAACAACAAATACCAGAAATGTTCCTTTGGACATTTATAAACAAAACTTTCACTTTCCTCACAGCTTCTTTAGTACCTTTGATTGTCTTCATTTTCTATAAAGCATCATGCACACATTAGTAAAAAATTCATGAAGGAGTTCTTCAAAATAAAACTAATTTGTGTTGTTTAATTACACACCAGTAGCTAGTCTCATTGCTTCCCGCACTTTTCCTTATGGACAAGGATAGGACCTTTCATCCTTAGGAAGCCAGGCAGTGTAAAGTTGGGGATTTCCTGTGAGTGTTGGTTTCTCTCTCCTGGAGTTATTCTCCTTGTTCGTCTTAACATTCAGTCATTTCTCTTGTGGTAGGGAGGAGCTCATACAGAAGTGTATGTAGGGTATAAAAGTCTATTAGGGCAGGCCCTTTATAACTACACCCATCACCCAGATATTATCCTTATGCAATGTAGAGACAGTCTATTGCTGTAAATCATAGGAGCTTCAGCAGACAGTATCAATCCCAAAATTAGATATCTTGGCAGAATTCTACTGACCAGGCATTTTAAAGGAGCACACTATGAACAGGAAGATTCCAAAATCACCCACACCACACAGTCATGGTGATGTTCCTAAATCTGATTCTGAGCTGTGCTGAACCTCAGAAAGCTGACAGAGCATTGCAAAGGCTACAGATACAATCATGAGCTGAAAGGACTCTAATGGATCAGACAGAGAGAACATACCATACATGATATAGAGTGAGATTAGATACAAAAATGGTACAGTGACTTATTCACTCATTTGTCTGTACATAATTCTGACAACCCACATAATTCTACACCCACCTTTGAAAAGCCAAGAATGAATTGACTCAACGGGCCGATAACAGAGATACTTATTTTCATTGTGTAATGGAAAAAGAGCATAAAACAAATGAATACTAAATACTTTTTCAAGTTTTCAACATGTTGATCTATCAGGAAAATATAAATTAATAAGGAAGTTTGAGATTTCATCTAATCCAAGCAACAGTGACATTTATTAAAGAAGCAAATGATACAAAACTCTTATGAGTAAGTGGTGAAAGTAGGAACATAATACTTGGTGGGTTTAGCCTGTTGCAGTTATTGTGTAAACATACAAATGTAATGTGATTTAATCTATATCACTACTGCACTATAGCTAAGGACTCTCTAGTGGAAATATAGCACATCATTTGTGCAATAATAAGAGAGTGTACAAAAATTTAGAAAAGTTGATAACACATAAGTGGGAAGATGGAAGAAAACTAGGAAGAGTGTGGACTTATTAATAAGAAAGCAATATTCCTGGACCCAAGTATTAAAGGAAGCTTGGCACTAACTCGAGCCTTTAAAAAATCACAGGAGCAGAAACGTGTCTATGGAGAGATTGATCTCAGATGGGAGGGTGGGATCATATATAGATAAGTTCCCTGTGATTTCTACAGTATTAGTGTTATCTCATTAAAGACTCATATTATAGGAAGCTGGAGAGAGTTATGATCTATTTTAATAACCAAGTTAACTCATTATCTGCCCTCTCCAGTTATGAAGGCAAAGCTGGCTCCCAGCATGCAAATGTATCTTCTACCTCTTAGTTAAATCTCCTCCTGGGCTGTGGCACTTCCTATCTCTCTCACCGGAGAATGATCTTTGAAGAAAGGGGTTGTAGCCTAAAAGATGTTAGTGTTGAGTCTTCTGTACCTGCTGACATCCCTTCCTGGTGAGTGTTTCCATTTCATGCAAGTGACATGAGGGTTTTTCAAAATGTATGATTGACAGAATTGATTCTTGTTGTCTGAAGGCATCCTGTCGGAGGTACAGCTTCAGGCGTCAGGACCTGGCCTGGTGAAACCCTCTCAGTCTCTGTCCCTCACCTGCACTGTCACTGGCTACTCCATCACCAGTAATTACTGGTTCTGGATCCGGAAATTCCCAGGGAACAAACTTGAGCACATGGGGCACATAAGCTACAGTGGTGACACTTACTACAATCCATCTCTCAAGAGTCGAATCTCCATCACTCGAGACACATCCAAGAATCAGTACTACCTGCAGTTGAATTCTGTGACTACTGAGGACACAGCCATATATTACTGTGCAAGATACACAGTGTAGAGTCTTCAGTGTAGGCCCAGACATAAAACTCCTTGTAGAGCAGCTCTTCACCAACAGGGGGCAGGCAGCATACACCAAGCTTGGGAAATTTACTTTTGAGTAAGGGAAATCAATTCTTGCCCAAAATTGTGGCATGTGATTCCTACTGTACAGGAAGGCACACTAGTGCTAAGGTATCCAATTAGTACAATGCCCAGAGCTCACTAATAGTCCTTAAATAAAACCCAGAATTCTTCAATGACACCCCATCCTAGAGGCTCAACATTGCAGCCCAAAACATCATTAGAAGACTCTTGCTCTCCCGAAGGACAAACCAATTCTAGAAACCCCAGAGACCAAATCAAAACCCTGAAGCAACATTGATATTCAGAACCCAGTGACCATTGCAGTTCACTGAGCAGCAGAAACTCAAAAGCAACTGGAAAACTCCAAAAGTCACTCAGACCACAAAAACACCAGTGGAGTCACCCTATTGGTGGTGAAGACCCTCTGGCCACTAGAAGAACAGGATATGCAGGCAAGAAGACCAAAGCAGAATTAGAAACCAAAAGAAAACTATTTGTCCAATCAAAGATAACCTCAAAAACTTGAATCTGAACCTAAACTAATCCTATAGCCAGATGACTAGATGCCAGCATAAGATAAAATTTTAAAACAACCAGAGTAATATTACCATATTACAATAAAGCTCAGCTATTCAACTTAAGCAAGTCCTGGATATACTAATACAGCAGATGCAAAAAAATGACTTTAAATACAACCTTATG
>NC_034596.1:108108016-108113016 GCF_900095145.1 Mus pahari | reverse complement strand
GCAGGGTGAGGGGGGTGGAGATGAGGGAAGTGGGTTTTCGGGAAAGACCAGGAAATGTAAACAAAGAAAATATCTAATAAAATTTTTTTTAAAAGATATTTGAAGAAAAACCTATACTTTAGTGAGGTCTCAAGGAGAGACAGAGGGAAGATATAGGGGTATTATAGGGATATATATATATATATATATATATATATATATATATATATATATCAATGATGAACAAAAATTTCAAGGAATAAAAAAATTAGTTTAAAATCAAAATAACAAGTTTGCATGTGTTTAGAGTTTCATAGAGATAAATATTGAAAACTCTGCATTTTCATATATATTTAAATTGCATCTAAAACCCCAAATAATCTATTTCTTTTCAGTAGTAATTTTCATTTCTATTTCATTATACATTTGTGTAAGTAAATGTATGTAATTATGTCATATGAAAGAACTTCAAATGACAGCATTGTACTATATATGTATACAGATAGATAGATTTAGATTTGTTTCTTAAAGTTATTAGTAATTTTAGCCATTTTCCTAAGTGATGTAAGTTTCTTTTTTAAATTTTTTGTAGATTTTTTTATTAGATATTTTCTTTATTTACATTTCAAACCATTCCTGGTTTCCCCTTTGAAAACCCCCTATGCCAACCTCCTCCCCCTGCTCACCAAACCACCCACTCCGTCTTCCTAGCCCTGGCATTCCCCTACACTGGGGCATAGCGCCTTCACAGAACCAAGGGCCTCTCCTCCCATGGATGACTGACTAGGCCATCTTCTGCTACATATGCATCTGGAAACATGAGTCCCATCATGTGTACTCTTTGGTTGGTGATTTAGTCCCTGGGAGCAGGAGTGGGTAGTTTGGTAAACAGGAAGAGGCGGAGGGTATAGGAGGTCTTCAGGGAAGGTTGGGAGACATCCTGCTTCCTCTCTGGCTCCTACTGGAGAAATCCTTAGTTCTGGTTCTGGGTCTTTTAGGTGGGATATCTTGGTACTATTGGTGGCACATTTAGATTTCTTCCATCTCTGTATATTGTCTGTCCTTGGTACACCAATATATTCATGTCTGGAAATTTATGTCTTTCTATGTTTCCTTGTTTGATTGTTTGTTGTTCTTGGTTACATGTTCAGAAGCAAAGATGGTTAAAACTTTATCTGCTGGCTATCCACCCCTCGATTTAGTTTTTAACTTGTTCAGAAAGAAGAAAAAAGAAAGAAAAAAAATGCAGTCTCAATTTGCACAATAAAAAATTGATAAGTTACCCTGCACCTGTAGCAGGGAGTCAAGAAAAACTAGGGAAGCTATGCTAGGAGGTGATTGTCTGCACAATCCACTCTTAAATGGGTCAGCAGCTTAAAGGAGCTTATGGCTGCTTTTCCTAGAAAAATCTCTGTGATTGTGTTTATTGGGTTCAGTAGGTGACAAGGTTCTCTTCTCTTGAAATTACGGCTACAAAAAGTAGGAAAATTTTGTCTGGTCTAAATATATCAGATATGTGTAGCAACTTGATTTTTGATTCTGACTGGTTTTAAAAGTATCAATATGTTCTGAATGTCTTGTTTATAGAGTATTTGCTAATAAGTTATTGGGTATGATTAAATATTTGTAGCCATGGTAATAGAAAGTTAGCTTAAAACTGGTCACTCATAGGCCGGGCATGGTGGTGCACACCTTTAATCCCAGCATTTGGGAGGCAGAGGCAGGCAGATTTTTGAGTTCAAGGCCAGCCTGGTCTACAGAGTGAGTTCCAGGACAGCCAGGGCAAACAGAGAAACCATGACTCGAAAAACAAAACAACAACAAAACAAACAAACAAACAAACAAACAAACAAAAATCCTGGTCACTCATTCTAAACAACAACATGTGGCATGAACCAATCCAGGAAGACAGGTCTCTAAAGATACTTCTAAATTGGAATAATATTTTATGTAATTCTTATCTGAATGTTTAGCCTGAAAGATCAAGTCCAGGTTTGATGAAAGGGCCTATTGCAACATGTGTTTACATGCCTTATGTCCTATTAATAGGAAATATTTGCATTATTGTACATTCTGAAAATAAAACTTTGATGTGTCTTGTGTTGGCTGTAATTTGAATAATTGTGTTTTAATGCCTATGCTCAGCATTCTGTAATTCTGTAATGATTTTACAACAAGCAGAACTAGGGAAGTTTGTATGGTGGTTCCTGTAAATATTACTGAAGATTAGTTTGGTGACAAGGGTTTACAGGTAATTGAAAAGTTAACAAGGGTATTGGCCAGGCCTATTTGGCAATTTGCCAATTCTCGATTATAGAGCATAATCAATGTGATCTGTTCAGGAAAATTTCCCCTGTGCTCCTGTCCTCAAGGCTATTCCCAATTTTCCCTTCTATGAGTTTCAGTACATCTGGTTTCATGTGGAGGTCCTTGATCCACCTGGACTTGAGCTTTGTACACGGAAATAAGAATGGACTGATTTACATTCTTCTCAATGCTGACAGCCAGTTAAACCAGTGAAATTTGTTGAAAATGCTGTCTTTTTTCTACTGGATAGTTTTAAATCCTTTGTCAAAAATCAAGTGACCATAAGTGTGTGGGTTCATTTGTGGGTCTTCAGTTCTCTTCCACTGATCTGCCTGCCTGTCTGTCTACCAATACCATGCTGTTTTTAATCACTATTTCTTGGTAATACAGCTTGAGATCAGTGATGGTGATTTCCCTTAGATGTTCTTTAATTTTTGAGAATAGTTTTTGATTTCCTGGACCTTTTGTTATTCCAAGTGAATTTGTAAATTACTATTTCTAACTCTATGAAGAATTGAGCTGGTATCTTGATGGGAATTGCATTGACTCTGTAGACTGGTCTCAGTAACGTGCCCATTTTTACTATATTAATCCTGCCAATCCATGAGCATGGAAGATCTTTCCAACTTCTGAGGTCTTCCTTCTTAAAATCTAAGTTTTTTTTTATAATTCTGTACTTTTATGTAGGTATGGTTCCTTTAGTTTATTTAAGGTTATTATTAAATTATCTCTTGACAGAAATCACATCACAACCTAATGTATATGTATATTTGTGATTATGTCCTTAATTTTCCAATATTCCCTTCTCTCATATATTTGCCTTCACTGTCTCATTATCCTGGCATACACTCTAATGACTTAACAGGACATGAATATGCACTAACATGGCACCATCTCTCACAGTTTGTTGGTGGTAACATGTACTCTATAGAGCATTTCATTTTGAATAAATGTTATGGTATTTAAGTTTCTCAAGGGTTTGATACCTGTGGAAAAATTTCTTAGGTCAGAGCATTTACTTTGAATGTTTCTCTACTAAACATGCCCTTTATATGACAAATGTAAATTTTTTTGCAGTATGGACAGAAGGACTGGAAATGTGTTTTGCCAGACATGGTCCCTTACATGTACTATGTAAGAGAAAATGGAAACACATGTTGTATTTACATACTGTTTGAAACATCATTGTCTTTTTAGAGCATCTTCAGTCTCCACCAACTGGACAGGAGAGAACAACTTAGAGGCAGGGGATTTTTCCATATCATGCCACTGTATAATTTGATTAAACAATGTAAATGGGAAGCCATTTGTCAAGTGGTTGTTAGATATTGGCTTAAGAACTCTTCTGATGCCTACTGAGTCAAAGCAGATCACATGAGACTCACTAAGGTTCCCGTCTCCAGATAAAGTTAGACAGAATTTTTTGTCCTCCGGTGCCCATTGCTTTTCTGCTGTCCTCTGTACACTGTTTAGAATATCAACAACATAGTGGTTCATTTTAAAAAATATATAAATCACATATTCAGGTGATAAAAATAGGGATTTTCTTACCTGTGAATTTAGGTATTGGATATCGACAGCAAGTTCATAATGAGTATCCATACTGTATTGTGGTCAGTTTTAAAAAAGTTTGTCCATGCATGTGTCATAAGACCAACATCAAGTAGGATAAGCAGTATTTCTCAAGGAGAACCAAAACTTCCATCAACCATAAAATTCCATCTTATCTCTGTCATGGTATACCCCAATAGTGCAAGATTTCTAAGTCAATATCCCTGCCCTATAAATGACTGCTGAGAGATTTTTATACTGTCAATACACATATTATAGCAACGACTCTATGGGAGTAATGAAAATTAAATGGTGAATATGTTCCATCAAGTTAAATTCAGAGGGACATGTCAACCAAACCAGGAGCTGGTTCTTTGAGAAATACAACATGATAGATAAACCATAGCCAGACTAACTAGAGGGCACAGGGGCAGTATCCTAATTCACAAAATCAGAAATGAAAAAGGAGAGATAACAACAGAACCTGAGGAAATCCAAAACATCATCAGATCCTACTACAGAAGGCTATACTCATCAGACTGGAAAATCTGGATGAAATGGACAATTTCCTAGACAGATACAAGGTATCAAATTTAAATCAGGATCAGATTAAAGGTCTAAACAGTCCCATTTCCGCTAAAGAAATAGAAGCAGTCACCAATAGACTCCCAACCAAAAAAAAAAAAAAAAAAGCCCAAGACCAGATGGGTTTAGTGCAAAGTTCTATCAGACCTTCAAAGAAGACTAATTCCAACTCTTCTCAAACTATTCCACAAAATAGTAACAGAAGGTACTCTACCAAATGCATTCTATGAAGCCACAATTACTCTGATACTTAAACCACACAAAGCTCCAACAAAGAAAGAGAACTTCAGACCAATTTCCCTTATGAATATCAATGCAAAAAAATAAAAATAAAAAAATAAAATCCTCGAAAACTGAATCCAAGAACACATTAAAACGATCATCCATCATGACCAAGCAGGCTTCAGCCCAGGGATGCAGGGATGGTTTAATATACAGAAATCCTTCAATGTAATCCACTATATAAATAAAACTAAAAGACAAAAACCACACGAACATCCCATTAAGTGCTGAGAAAGCATTTGAAAAAATCCAGCACCCTTCATGATAAAATTCATGGAAAGATAAGGAATTCAAGG
>NC_034596.1:108098494-108107401 GCF_900095145.1 Mus pahari | reverse complement strand
ATGGACAGAAGGACTGGAAATGTGTTTTGCCAGACATGGTCCCTTACATGTACTATGTAAGAGAAAATGGAAACACATGTTGTATTTACATACTGTTTGAAACATCATTGTCTTTTTAGAGCATCTTCAGTCTCCACCAACTGGACAGGAGAGAACAACTTAGAGGCAGGGGATTTTTCCATATCATGCCACTGTATAATTTGATTAAACAATGTAAATGGGAAGCCATTTGTCAAGTGGTTGTTAGATATTGGCTTAAGAACTCTTCTGATGCCTACTGAGTCAAAGCAGATCACATGAGACTCACTAAGGTTCCCGTCTCCAGATAAAGTTAGACAGAATTTTTTGTCCTCCGGTGCCCATTGCTTTTCTGCTGTCCTCTGTACACTGTTTAGAATATCAACAACATAGTGGTTCATTTTAAAAAATATATAAATCACATATTCAGGTGATAAAAATAGGGATTTTCTTACCTGTGAATTTAGGTATTGGATATCGACAGCAAGTTCATAATGAGTATCCATACTGTATTGTGGTCAGTTTTAAAAAAGTTTGTCCATGCATGTGTCATAAGACCAACATCAAGTAGGATAAGCAGTATTTCTCAAGGAGAACCAAAACTTCCATCAACCATAAAATTCCATCTTATCTCTGTCATGGTATACCCCAATAGTGCAAGATTTCTAAGTCAATATCCCTGCCCTATAAATGACTGCTGAGAGATTTTTATACTGTCAATACACATATTATAGCAACGACTCTATGGGAGTAATGAAAATTAAATGGTGAATATGTTCCATCAAGTTAAATTCAGAGGGACATGTCAACCAAACCAGGAGCTGGTTCTTTGAGAAATACAACATGATAGATAAACCATAGCCAGACTAACTAGAGGGCACAGGGGCAGTATCCTAATTCACAAAATCAGAAATGAAAAAGGAGAGATAACAACAGAACCTGAGGAAATCCAAAACATCATCAGATCCTACTACAGAAGGCTATACTCATCAGACTGGAAAATCTGGATGAAATGGACAATTTCCTAGACAGATACAAGGTATCAAATTTAAATCAGGATCAGATTAAAGGTCTAAACAGTCCCATTTCCGCTAAAGAAATAGAAGCAGTCACCAATAGACTCCCAACCAAAAAAAAAAAAAAAAAAGCCCAAGACCAGATGGGTTTAGTGCAAAGTTCTATCAGACCTTCAAAGAAGACTAATTCCAACTCTTCTCAAACTATTCCACAAAATAGTAACAGAAGGTACTCTACCAAATGCATTCTATGAAGCCACAATTACTCTGATACTTAAACCACACAAAGCTCCAACAAAGAAAGAGAACTTCAGACCAATTTCCCTTATGAATATCAATGCAAAAAAATAAAAATAAAAAAATAAAATCCTCGAAAACTGAATCCAAGAACACATTAAAACGATCATCCATCATGACCAAGCAGGCTTCAGCCCAGGGATGCAGGGATGGTTTAATATACAGAAATCCTTCAATGTAATCCACTATATAAATAAAACTAAAAGACAAAAACCACACGAACATCCCATTAAGTGCTGAGAAAGCATTTGAAAAAATCCAGCACCCTTCATGATAAAATTCATGGAAAGATAAGGAATTCAAGGTTCATACCTAACCAATATACAGCAAACCAATAGCCAATATCAAACTAAATAGAGAGAAGCTGGAAGCAAGCCCACTAAAATCAGGGACTAGACAAGACTTCCCACTTTCTCCCTACCTATTCAATATAGTACTTGAAGTCCTAGCCAGAGCAATTTGACAACAAAAGGAGATCAAGGGAATACAAATTGGAAAGGAAGAAGTCAAAATTTCACCATTTACAGATGATTTGATAGTATATATAAGTGACCCTAAAACTCCACCAGAGAACTCCTAAACCTAATAAACAGCTTCAGTGCAGTAGCTGGATATAAAATAAACTCAAACAAATCAGGACCTTTCTCTACACAAAGGATAAATGGGCTGAGAAAGAAATTAGGGAAACAACACCCTTCACAATAGTCACAAATATATAAAATGCCTTGGTGTGACTCTAACTAAGGAAGTAAAAGATCTGTATGATAAGAACTTCAAGTCTCTGAAGAAAGATATCAAAGAAGATCTTAGAAGGTGGAAAGATCTCTCATGCTCATGGATTGGCAGGATTAATATAGTAAAAATGACTATCCTGCCAAAAGCAATCTACACATTCAATGCAATCCCCATCAAAATTCCCACTCAATTCTTCACTGAGTTAGAAAGGGCAATTTGCAAATTCATCTGGAATAATAAAAAACCTAGGATAGCAAAAAATATTCCAAACAATAAGAGAACCTCTGGTGGAATCACCATGCCTGACCTCAAGCTGTACTACAGAGCAATTGTGATAGAAACTGCATGGTNCTGGTACAGCAACAGACAGGTAGAGCAATGGAATAGAATTGAAGACCCAGAAATGAATCCACACACACCTATGGTCACTTGATCTTTGACAAGGGAGCTAAAACCATCCATTGGAAAAAAGAAACATTTTCAACAAATGGTGCTGGCAGAACTGGCAGTTTCCATGTAGAAGAATGCTAATTGACCCATTCTTATCTCCTGGTACTAAGGTCAAGTCTAAGTGGATTAATGAACTCCACATAAAACCAGACACACTGAAATTTATAGAGGAGAATGTGGGGAAAGCCTTGAATCCTTTAATGCTAAATAAGAAAACAAATGATGTATTTTTAGAAGGAATAAAATAATTTTTGTGATCTTGGGTTTTGTACTTTTTTTTTGAACTTTGATTTGCTATTTGGGAGATGTTTGTGCATTCATTGTGACCAAGAGTGTGTATTTTCTCTTCACGTTTAACGTTCCATTATTCATTATTCTCTGTGAGGATAGATTAGCGAAAATAAGAACTTTTAGCACTTCTCATTGTGTAAAACTTTTATTTTCCTTTTATTTAAATATCAGTCTTCTGGTATATAATTTTCCAGCTTGGTAGTTCTTTCTTTTAGAACTTAGAACATATTTTGTCAGGCCTTGCCAACTTCAAATGTTTTGGTTGAACATTCAGGGGCAAGTTTGGTGTATGTAAATTTATATGTGACTTAACCATCATTACAATTTTCAAAATTATTTTCTGTCTGTGTTTTTATTATTTAACTAAAATGGTACATGGAAACATATGTGTGTTCCTAATTATTGTTCTGTACTCCATTTTTTCTTTTTTAGTCTCTGGCAAACACCTATATTTTTCTACAGATATTGAATTTTTCTTTTATATTTATATTGAAAATAACAGAGTCACAAAAGAACACACAAGGTGTGTACTCATTGATAAGTGGAAATGAGGTAAAAAGCTCAGAATACCCGTGGTACAAACTTACAGACCATATGAAGCTCAAGAAGATGGTAGACCAAAGAGTGGATACTTCAGTCATAGTTAGAAGGAGAAACAAAATAATCTAGCAGGTAGAGTATTGGAGGTACTTGGGAGGAAGAGTAGAGGTGTAGAGAATAAAAGTGCGGTCAGAATCAGGTGGTGAGGAGATGGGGGAGATGTACAGAAGAAGGTCAGGAAATTGAACAGAGTTATGTTGCAATGGTGGATGGGGAACTGAGGTTAACCAACAGAAAGTCCCAGATTCCAGAAAAGCAAGAGGCCCAAAAGGGATGGCATTAGCTGAAATATCCAACAAAGGGGAGAGAGACTCTGAAGAAATTATATCCTGAGGTTAGGCACAGACCCCGGTTGAGGGATAAGGCTACCCAAACTTTTCAAAATTTTAACCCAGAATTACTCCTGCCTAAAGGAAATACAAGGACAAAGAGTAGAGCAGATATTGAGGAAAAGGCCATCCAAAGACAACCCTAGCTGTGAATCCCTCCCATATGCAGCTACCAAACACAATTACTATTGCTGAGGCCAAGAAGTGCTTGCTGACAGGAGCCTAATATGGATGTCTCCTGAAAGGCTCTTCCAGAGCCTTACTGATCCAGATGTGGATGCTTGCAGCCAACCATCAGACTGAGCACAGGGACCCCAATTGAGGAGGTAGAGGAAGTACTGAAGGAGCTGCAGGGGGTTCCCACCCCATGGGAAGAACAAAAGTATCAACCAACCAGACTATGCAGGACTCCCAGGGACTAAACTGCCAACCAAAGATTACACATGGAGGGACCCATGGCTCCAGCAGCATATGTAGCAGAGGATGGCCTTATCTGGCATCAATTGGAGGGGAAGCCCTAGGTCCTGTGAAGGCTTGATGAACAAGCATAGGGGAACGCTAGAGCAGTGAGGTGGAAGAAGTTGGGTGGGTGCAGGAGTACCCTCATTGAAACAGGGTGAAGTGATGTGGTGGATGTTCAGAGAGGAAACTGGGGAGGGGATCTATATTTGGAATGTAAATAAATAAAATAACCAGTAAAAATTTTAAAAAAAGAAAAGATTCTCAATGCTTTTCCTGTTTTATTCTTCTCCATAGTCTTTGTTAATTATTAAAAATGGGTTGGTTTCTTCATACACATGTTCAAATTTTTTATTGTCTTTTGTTTTTTTTAGACAGGGTTTCTCTGTATAGACCTGGCTGTCCTGGAACTAACTTTGTAGACCCCTCTTTAATCTCCTGAAAGGATACAAAAGTCCCTCCTCCCTGAGAACACTGTCCCCAGTGGCAGTCCTAGCTCTAAATTCTGTCAATGCAGCCCTAAAAGATATGGCTCTTGCTAGATATAACCCAACAAAGCCTATATAGCTCCTCATCTTTAACTCCACCCCTACACTTGTGGGAGCCCTTTGCCAACCTCAGAGAGTGCTAGAATGGCTCTACATCCCAGTGGGTGGCACACTCTGGATTTTAAATGAGGCAGATGTACTCACTAGCATGATTAGAAATGACAGCAATAGAGCCTCGCAAACTCTAGGGAAAGAACCTGACATTCTTGTCATCCCCTTCTCCCTCTCTGATATTCAGTGGCTAATCAAAAATCACTCCCACTTTGCTATCAGCTTAATAGGATTCCCAGGACAAATTGACAACCATTATCCTGATGAGAAATGGGCTTCTGTCTTCTCTCTGTTGTGATGGCTGCCACCCAAACTATTATCAAAAGGGCCCATAGCAGGAGCCCCCTCAATATTTACTGATAGGTGAAAGAGGGAGCCTGCAGCAGTAATATACTACTTCCCTGAGGATGAACCCCCATCCTCTGATTCAAAGAGCTACCCAGTCATTCCCCCCAATATAAAGGGTTATATGCCATCTATTTAGTTCAAAAAGAAGTCAAAGACCCCCTTAACCTCTTTGCAGACAGTGTATATGCTGTCAATTTGCTCCCCTGGTTGTCAAGATCTTTCATCAAACTAAACGCCAACCCACTTTCCCCTCTACTCATATAGGTCTCCACCCTCCTACAGGAAAAAGACTCCCCCATCTACATCCAGCATGTCTGATCTCATAGTCCACTGCCAGGGAAATGCACTCACTGACCAAACTGCCTTGACAGGGACATTCATGACCTACACTGAACAAGCAGATCAATTTCATTCACACACACACACACACACACACACACACACACACACACACACACACACAAATATAAAGGGGCTTTATGCCTGCTTCCCCCACATCCCTTTTGCTCAATTCCAAAGTGTGAGGCTATCCTGGGTAGGGGAAGAGGGGAGGGAGAAAGTCCATGTCCAGCCAGATCTCCTGTGCTCTGGGCAGGCAGATGAGTGAGGGCTGCCAGACGATTTCCACTCAGCCCTAGGTGGGCATCTAATCCACTGACCCCACTTGACTGGGGGGGGGGTGCGTGGTGGACAAGAGGTAGCCCCTGATACCAGTGGCCCCAAGGCAACACCCTCGGGTTATTGGAGAGAGGGCAGAGGGAGAGAGGTCCCCATGCAGGTGAGAGTCCTTAGTCTGGTCCATGGCTGGAGCACAAAAAGGCCTTCCATTTTGAGATTAGAAACAGCTCATTAGGAGAAAGCCTATCCCATCATCCACACACAGCAGGCCTTGATGAACAGAGACAGTCTATGGTTTTAGAGCTTTATTGTAGAAAGGCAGGGGGAAAGAGAGAAGGTAAAAGGAGAGAGACCAGCAATGGCCAAGAGGAGAGAAGGGGGAAGAGAGAAAGAGGAAAGGCTAGAGAGTAAGAGGTGTGTGTGTAAGAGAGGGGGGGAGGGAGGGAAGGAGGGAGAGAGAGAGAGAGAGAGAGAGAGAGAGAGAGAGAGAGAGAGAGAGAGGAGATGAGAAGATGAGGAGAGAGAGTAAGAGAGTGAGAGGAGAGAGTGAGGTGGGGCCAAACAGCTCCTCTTAGGGTGGGCTTGATATCATGGTGTTGCTAGGTAACTGGGAGGAGTCTAGTCTGAAGGTCAGAATCTTGGTACATTGTCTTTGTGACTACTAGACATACACTTCTCTTGTGGGACCTGTGGGGGGCAGTAACTTTGATAGGAGCCTTGAGTCCAGGAGACATGAGGGAATGCCTACCGTCCCATTTAGGTGAATTATCACCACCAGGTACCAGGGTTCCACACCTCAGTTAGACTGGAGAGCAGATTGTCTTTGCATAGAGCATAGCACACCAAAGGATAATAAAGAAATACTCCTCTTGTAAATCCCTCAATACCACCCCAGTTTTACCAATAATGGGCACCAACCCCCGAGGCCAATGCCTTATGGCAAATTGATATCACCTGTATTCCCCAATTTCGTAGACAGAAATATGTTTTTGTCACTATAGATAAGTACTCACATTTTATATGGGCTACAGCCTAAATAGGTGAAACCTCAAAAAGATTGATTGATCATATGCTCTCCACCTTCGCCATCATGGGCATTCCTCAACAGATAAAAATTAATAATGGCCCTGCCTTCACTAGCTCTCAATTCAAAACCTGCACAAACTGAGAAATTGCCCATCATAAGGGAATTCCCCACAACCCCCAGGGCCAAGGAATAATAGAAAGAACACATCAAATCCTAAAGGCCCAACTCTTAAAACAAAAGGCAAACACCTATCTCCCTAACGTACAATTAATGATAACTCTGACTACCCTAAACATATTTAACATCTACAAAAACTCCAAACATCCTCTTATCTCCCTCCATTGGCACACACCAAAACTAGTGCCCCCTATCCTAGTACAATGGCGAGATCCTTTGGATGGAATTTGGAAGGGACCAGACCCCCTCATTACAATTGGGAGGCGTTTTGCTTGTGTCTTTCCACAGGACCAGCCTAAGCCTATCTGGGTTCCTGCCAGAAATGTCCAACACCACCCCACCAAACAAGAAGATGGCCTGCCTCTCACTGACAGATCAAGCACAGAAGATGGGGAGGAGAGGCAGAAGAAATGCCACACCCAGAAGGATAAAAAGATCTCCTGGAAAGACATCCATGACCTGGTGACTGCTGCCCAGGCCATGTGCCTTCCACAAGCCCCCTTTCATCTATTCTCTTGGCTGTTTTTGTCATTCTTCATGCTAACCCTACTGCTGCCCAGCCTCTCCTTAACCTTGCCAACACCTATCATTGGAGATTCTATGCTAGGGAAACCTACAATGGACACAACTAAGTTATAGAGCCCAGAACTGTCCACTAGAAGGATGTTGAACCAGGATTGAGATCCCTGGAAACCCAGATTCCATCTCCATTATGCCCAGCCCTTTTCTTTGCTTTCCTTACTGAAATAAAGGTGAATATCTCCAGGAGGTCTCCGCATATGGAGATTGCAGATACTAGAGCTGCAGAATGGAATCTACCAGTCATTGCAGTACAATGCTCACCAACCTTAAAACTCATTTTCAGCTTTTCATCAGTGATCCATGGGATAAACATTGGCTTACTGGAATCATGGGTAAACTTTACCCCAACGGCCATGCCAAATACCCAGTTGCTGACGTGCACATCTCTCGTGAGCTTGTTCCTGCCTCTAAATCAGCCTTACCCATGCTAATATTATCCAACAGGAAAATCAGTCTCAGAAGCTACGAGCTACCCTCCATCCAATACACAGCTGACTTACTTCTCTTAACAGCCCACCCCAAGTACTCCCAATGCTTGCTCTGTGCTTTTCTCTCCCAACAATTATTGGCAGTTGTTTCCATTAACACTGCAGAGATTGTGTCTCCCTGCTTGCACTTGCTTCCCTTCACTGGAACCCTCACACCAGGCCTGGACAGAGATTTCTGTGGAAAACCTCTGGTACCCAGGCCCACACTCCCCTAATAGCTGAGCTGCATACCTGACTATCACTGGCTGAGGTGACTCCTACTGACACTGGACTGCTGATGATTTAAGTTTTGTATGCATTTTTGCCATCAATTTCCTGATATGACTAAATAAAATTTGCTGGTAAATAAATGGTGTGATGATTTAAATTAGAAATGACTGTTTATATATAAAAGTATAGAGTTGTGATCCTTTAAATATTTTTATAATATCACTTTTTATGAATAATAATAAAATAACTCACCTTTTTTTTTCTTTTTCTAAACAAAAATTATAGCCTGCCAGTTAGAGAAACAGACTGAGATGATTAGCTTGTTTGCTCACACTTTGGTAGTTTATAACAGGTTGCTAAGTTATGAATGTATGTTATTTACTAGGAATAATCTTTTTATGCTGCAGTATATAAATGTTTTCCATGAAAAGGTATTGCAGAAAAACACTTGTTTTAAAAATCATTCAGTAAAAAAGAATAGAATGCAATCATATGGTAATTTCTATACTGCTTTTTGCTGGGATACATAAGCTATGGAGAAAAAGTACTGACAGGATTTGCTTGCTGCAGTTTCCTCCTTGGATCCCTCTAAAGTTTGCTTTACCCATTCTCTCTCTCTCTCTCTCTCTCTCTCTCTCTCTCTCTCTCTCTCTCTCTCTCTCT
>NC_034596.1:108087115-108097834 GCF_900095145.1 Mus pahari | reverse complement strand
TCTCTCTCTCTCTCTCTCTCTCTCTCTCTCTCTCTCTCTCTCTCTCTCTCTCTCATTTTTTAAAACTCATTTTTTAAGACAGCCCTTCTCTTGTCTTGGAACTCCCCACTTGGACTAAGCTGCTCACAAACTCATAGAGATACACTTCCCCTAATCACACCCAGCACACAACAATTATATAACAATTGTTATTGTTATATAACAATTGTTATATAATTATACACTATTTTTTCTTATTTTAATTTGCTAATATTTTATTTAGAAATTTATGATAAGACAGTAGAAGAGTTTACAAGTACAAAGCACAATAAAAGCAGAAAATCTATGTTACTATGCATATATATAAATTCAAACAAATTATTTTCCTTTTTTTCTTCTCTTTTCTTTTTTCAGTTTCATATAGACAAAGCATAACTGAAACCTGTGATTCCCTGGCTTCAAGCTCTTGGCTATCATGTAGTGTTGGGGATGAACACATGGCTTCTGGCAAGCAAAAGTACTCAACCAAATAAGCTATTTTCCTGGGACAATAAGTGATACTTTGATATTATGAATGGCACTTTGATCCTTATTTCTTCTATGACATCTGCATCATGATTTGCCTTCTCTAAGGTTTCTGCCCCTGAGCTCATGAAATCATGGGAAGACATGCAAATAATTCCTCCTCTTCTTATGAAAACAGCTCTGACCCTATTCTACTGCCAGAAGTACCCATAGCTTGCAAACTATCTCCTTTTGGGGGTCTTCTATCTATGTGGAACAGGTCACTGGTGGCAGCTGCGCATGGATTCTGCAGATGACAAACAGGAGTCCACAGGAGAGAGAGAGTGTGTAGAATCTGAATGTATTTTTCTAATTCAAGCATCAAACTTTTAATACAGAACAAACAAGTAGAGCTCCACAGAGTTACAGCAAAACAAAGGATTGTATACATCAAAGGATGGCTGGAGGACTAGGCAGCCTAAGGAGGAATTGAGGTGCAAGGCAAGTCAATAGGTAAACCCCACCACAAGGGATTCTCAGTAAATCCTTGATTACACCATTCCTTTGGGCCTGGAGGGGGGGGGGGCTGTTTCAGGGGGATTTAAAGTCACCTTTATACCAGGCCAATGTGTATTCCCTGTCCTAAGTAAACACTTCTGCAGACTAGCCCTGAGCTATTATGGCTCTGTTCTTTGTAATGCATAATTAGTTTCATAGGTCTTTACTAGAAGTAAATTTGAATGTTAATAAATAGGTAACCTTCTCTCTGAATCCTACTGAATTCCAGGCTCATAGGCTTCACTCTGGTGGATGCTCACCTATGATAAAATTTAATATTTAAAGGCACTTATAATACTGAAAGAGAGCATACACCATACTAACATGCAGATAGGGTTTGAGTATATGGATTATTGGAATGCCAAGGCTCCAGGAGACTGAGTTCCTTGAAACTCATTTGCCTCAGGACTGTTTCCAGGTTTTCAAACCTGTAATGTGAGTCACTACTGGAGTGGATGTAGCAAGAGCTGGACTCAGAGGTCTTCCCATTCATTGATCAGTACTGAACACAGGACATTTGGTACAACATGGGACTGAGCTGGATTTTCCTTGTGTCTCTTTAAAAAAGTAATTTATAGATATAAAGCATATATTGAGAGTGAATGTGAATAGGGAGGACAGTCGGAATTTATGACACTTGATTAACAATATTCTCTGTTTGCAGGTGTCCAGTGCGAGGTGCAACTTGTAGAGGCAGGGGGAGGCATGGTACAGCCTGGAAACTTCCTAAAACTCTCCTGAGCCACTTTGAGGTTCCCTTTTTATTACTACTGGATGGAACAGATCCATGAGTCTCCAGAAAAGGGGCTAGAGTGGGTTGCTTGAATTGCAACAAAAACTCAGAAATATTCAATGTACTACATAGTATCTATGAAAGGCTGATTCATCATTTTAAGAGATGATTCTAAAATCAGGGCCTACCTGCAAATGAACAGCTTAAGAAATGAAGACACTGCCATTTATTTCTGTGCAAGAGAGATACAGCAGGAATCATCTGTGTGAACCCAGACACAAACCTTCCAACAGGATGTCTCAGAACAAGCAGAGGGCTAAAAGCACACAGGAAGATTGGGGGCAGAGCTGATTAGAAGCAAGCAACCACAACTGAGTGCTGGTTTTTGGGGTCTCAGCTGTCACTTCTACTCGTTTCTCAGAATGTTCTCTACGTTTATGGTCTGTGACATCTGTGGAAACGGAGGTCTATTTGTCACAATTTAAAATATACATACCCCTGAGTCTAACATGAACAACATCCAAAAAATTCACTTCTGCTTGCATAAACGATTCTACTGAGGTCACCAGAATTGAATGCTTAATAAGGTCCACAGTTATTGATCATGTTTCTCCCTTAGGCAATTCAGAGCAAACTCTAGTAATATCATGATTAGAACCATGTTTTAGATTAGAAGAATCTCAAGAAAGGTGTGGTTATACTCACTGACACATACAGTCTAACAAATACAAGTCTTTCTGATATCCCTGAGAACAGGGCATATCAGGAATAGATCTGACCCAATGGTACTTCTTGCTGAATCAGTTCAGTAACTTACAACTTTTATTATGATATCTCCAATCATATTTTGTTCATCTACCATTGGACATTTGTTCTAAACACAGACATGAGTCATACTAAAATGATCTGAGGCTCAGAACGTACCTATGTGGACACTAGGAGAAGGTTGTCTGTGAAACAAGCAAATATTTTAACTGGTCTCAGGTATGTTGATGGAGAAAATTTATTGGGGGTGTGTTTTATAGCCTAGCCAGAGCCAGGGGCATCTGGTAGAGTCCAGAGTAGACATAAGCATGAGGCATGTGAGGAGATGGAGGCAGAAGGAAGATGAGAGAGAAGGGAACCAGTAAAGCAGCCAGGAGTTCTATACATAGGAGAGATGAAAGTGACCAAGTAAAGAAAATAGATGGAATATATTGAGAAGCAGATTTGGATGGAGGGATGCCCAAGGCCTGGGCTTAAAAATTAAGGGTGTGGAGTGAGATATGTGAGCAAGGATGACCCTGTATCAGGAAAGGATTGCTGGCTGCATGGAAAACATGGAGGATAGTTTCTGCCTTGATATGTTAAATAGGCACCTCAGCCACTTATTCCAGGTTTAAACCTGACTCTTGGGAAATGGTTATTCCCAATTTTCCTGATTCCCTCACATGTCTCTTGTCAGAAGTTTTTGGAAATCGAAAAAAGGTCATGGTTAACCTGTGTACCTGTCTACTAAGTCAAACTACTCTATGAATGAAGGACTCACTGTGCTCGCTCCAAGATTTCAGTTCACTTGAGGAAAGTGACAGATGGGCTTCCTGCTGAAGAATGAACTCTATGGCTCACTACGGAGGTCTCTTTAGTCATTTTGTACTTCCTCCTGATTATCAACTGAAACTTGCTTCAGACAGTCGTGATGCCCTAGTTGCCACTCTACATGGAGCACTAACATGAACTCTAACCTGACTGCAAAGGAGCAAATAATTTCTTGTTTTTTCCTCCATAACCTCATTATCAGTAGAAAAGAGTTATTTTCATTAAAAAAGCATTTATGTGAGAAAGATTTTATCTCACAAAATTTGATCAAATGAATATTTGTTCCTTCAATATTCATATAGACAATAAGAAAATCCATTCTCTAAAGATACATGTCTCTTATGGAGTAACTCCTTGTGCAACATGAAAAGATGTAAGTTAACTCATTCAAAGTAGTAAAAGTAATTTTTAAAGTATTAACAATTTTAAAGGATTTGATATTAAAAGAAAACAGATGTTATAAAAGTAAATTTAATTTATCTGGCAAAAAATATATAAAAATCTCACATAGTAACTTTTACAGGAATTCATTTGTGTGCCATAAAGGAAATAGGGCACAGAGCACAAAGTAGAATGCTCATTTTACTTTTAAAATATTGTGAATAGAAAGAATTGTGTCCATAATGAGCTCCATTGTAGTCTGTCTTCCCACTACCCCTCCTAACAAATGCTTCTCTTTCTTTGCCATTGTTCCTCCTACTTCCATGCTTTTCTTATCTGTAAGTAGCCCCAATCTGTGAGTCCTCACCATTGTGGTGTAATTGTCATATCTCTAAGGCAGCACCTCCTAGAACTTGTCTCTATATTCTGGCTCTTACAACTTATCCACCTTATCATCCATAATGTTTCATAATCAATGGAAGAGGAGCTATCAATATTTCATGTAGTCCTCAGCACTCCAAAGTCAACTATTCTAAACATGTCAGCTGCTTGTGAGTCTCTGCATTCATCATGCTGGTAGAATGAAAAAGAACCCACTGTGACCAAAACTGAGAAAAGTACTGTGAATATAAGCCTAAATGCTTAGATGGGAGTTTTAACCCATGACCAATTGGCAAATATCTCCTGACTCTTACCAAGGTCCTATTACCTGCAGCCATAGGCTTTTGACAAATTTAATAATACCAGGGACTCAAGGCTAGTGGTTGCTACTTGACAAAATCATGCTAAGGCTCTATTGTTTGTTTGCTTTTGATTGTTTTATTTATTTACATTCCAAATTTCGCCCCCATTCACAGTACCCCCTTTCAAGAGTTCTTCAGCCCATTTCCATTCTCCTTTGCTTATGTGAGTGTGTGCCCCCAAACGCCCACCCCATCACCTACCCACAACTTTAACCCCCTCCTCAATCTCCAAACTTCCACCCTGCATACCACTTTCCTGGGGCATCAAGTCTCTACAGGATTCTCAACATCCTCTCCCAATGAGGCCAGACAAGGCATTCCTCTGCTACATATGTGTTGAGGATCATTAACCAGGACAAGTATGTTATTGGTTGTTGGCTTAGTCTCTAGGAGCTCCAAGGGGTCCAGGTAAGTTGACAATTTTGGTCTTCCTATGAAGTTACCATCTCCTCCAGGTCTTCCAATCCTTCCCCTAACTCTTCCACAGTGGTCGTTGACCTCATCCAATGATTGGCTGTAAATATTTCCATCTTTCTTAGTCAGGTGCTGGTAGAGCATTCTAGAGGAGTGCTGGTATTTAATTGTTTCTCCTCTATCAAGAAGATACCACTGTGTGATTATTTCTTTTAGTGCTTTTCTGTGAGAACAAGGCCCAAACTCTCTCTTTACAATTCCTGTATTAGCATAAACACTATTATTTCTGAATATCTGTTGCCATGAGACAGTGAAAGGAAAATATTCTGAAAGTGAGAAACCTTGGAAAACTCAATTCTAAATGGATTATCTCCATAAATTCCCTCCCCTCAGAGCTCATAGGCCCCAGAAAAGGTTGAGACAGACAGACAGTAAGAGTCACTAGGGCTCCAGTATATCAAATGGGAAAAAAGCACATCTACACAAATAAGGACACATACAGCTTAAGGCACATAGGACCACAAAGACTGTGGCAACATTCACAAGGCCAGGTAAGTTTCTAGTGCCAAGAGTAGAAGTGAACACAAACCACTCTCCTTCAACCAGAATTATCTCCAACTGACAACCAAAGGGAAAGAAAATTAATTTTTCCAACACATTCTGCCAGTTATACAAACTGTTTTTACCTGGACATAACAGTAGATAGACTGAATCTAATATAAGAGAAAAGCCTAGAACACATTGGCACATGGGAAAATTCCTGAGGAGAACACTGATGACTCAGTCTCTAGGAATGTCAAGTGGTAAATGGGGCCTAAAGAAACTGAAAAGCTTCTGTTAGGCAAAAGACACAGTCAATAGGAATAAAGGTAGCCTACACATTGGGAAAAGTTCTTCACCAATTGTACATTCTATATTTGGTAGGGATAATGTCCAAAATATATGAATAAGTCAAGTTGTTAGCCTCTGAAATACAAAATAACCTAACTAAATAATGGAGTACAGAGCTAAACAGAAAATTCTCAACAAAAAAGTCTGTATTGGCCCTTAAAAATGTTCAACATTCCTTAGTAATCAATGAAATGCAATTTAAAGAAAACCCTCAGATTCCACCTTACACTAATGAGAATGGCTAAAATCAAAATCTCAAGAGAGAGTATATTGTAGTAAGGATATGGAGAAAGGTGAACAATCCTCCATATCTAGTAGGATTTTACACTGGTACAACCATTCTCAAAATCTAGGGGTTCTTCAGAAAATTGGAAATGTTACTAACTGAAAACTCAGCTATACCACTCCACAGTATCACAAGAACAAGTGTTCTACTATGTTCTCAGCAGCCTTACTCATAATAGCCAGAAACTGTAAGCAACCTAGAAGAATGGGCAGAAAAAAAATATTTTCTTTACACGGTGGAATACTATTCAACTATTAAAAATGAAGACATCATGAATTTCACTGTCAAATGTATGAATTAGAAAATACATCCTGAGTTAGTCAACCCAAACCCAAAAGTAATTGAATGTTATGTAGTAACTGAAATATGGATATCAGCCAAAAAGCAGGCCTGCACACATCATCAATATCTGGCAAAGGGCACACCTAAATATTTCTCGCAGGCCTGCTCCATGGTCTGCCAGAAGAAGCCACCTATGATTGTGGCATCCAAGTACCAATAGGAGAAAAAAGAAGGAAGAATGATTTTGATGCATGATCTAAACATTATCAGAAAATTATAATTCTGCCATTTTATCTCCCCCAAGTCCAAATCATGGGGTACCTTTAAGACAGGGACTTTATGTCTGATAATGAGTGTGCCAGAGGCTAATATGATGCTCTGACAATAATGTAGGGAGCCTTGTCATGCTACAGGGGCACATTCATACAGCAGGGGGTGCCAAATTTCTATGGCTCATTTATACCATTGAGCAGGTTCACAGAAGGCCAGAAAGCACTTCCACTCAGGCCTGGCCTTCCTCTTCCTTCCAACTACACAGAGTAAACTGCCAATGTAACTAGCAGTTGTTGACTTCGTCTGTCAAACAGCATCGATGCTATCAGAACATGCATAGTGCAGTGGAAAAGCCTGTCCTCAGCTCACAGCACAGTTGAACTCATTTCTTCTACTGCTTCTTTCATTCTCATTGTATTTGTTCTGCCTCCTACCTGCATTGTAATTGTCTATCCTTAGTCCACACTATCAACACAGAATGGAGCCCACCTTAAACAATACTGTATCACTTTAACTCAAATATAGACACATTGGTCATCACCCTTGTTCATAATTCTATTTCTGATCACTGTATGTTACTTTCAGTCTGTACTGTTGGTTTTACTGTCTCATTTTGAGCACTGATGGGAAAGTATTAAAAGCAGAAAGTAAATAGAATTAGATTCCTTTAATGACTGAAAGTCTTACTAAGTTTGGAGTATAAAGGAGCAGGAATAATATTAAAATTAGAAAGGGTCTTCCTTAGGATTTCTAAATATCTAGCTCTGTGATTCAGTTTCTTCATGTTAAAGCACTAAGATTTCAGTTTCAAAACGACATGAAATAAATAGATTTTATTTTAGTATATGATTTTTCACATATGTTGATTTACTAATAAATTGTTCTTTCTTTTCAAATTCTTCTTATTTTAATTATGTGTCTGTGTATTTGTGTAGGAGCATCCTCATAGATGCAGAGGGAGGGGAATCAGATATGGGGTATCGGGGAGTTGGGAGACTGGGAAATGGGATGATATTTGAAATGTAAGTAAAGAAAATATCCAATTTTTAAAAAGAAATGTATTTTAGTTCTACAAATTTCATCAGAAAAGGTATGTCACTGGTATGGGAGTGCATAGGACCATAAGAGTTTAGGAACAGAATCCATTTTGATTCTGTAGGCAAGGAAGTACTGATGCTATGGTCTCAGTATGCAGAGGACAGTATCCACTGGAGAGGATGAAGTCACTGAGTTGGAAAACAGAGCAGGACAGCCACCTAACAAGTTGTTGCCATAGCCCACTGTTACCATTTTACATATATAAGGCTCAGGAATAAGCAGTGACACTGTGAGGTGTATGGGTGAGAACATCACAGTGTAAACCCATCTCAATAGAGGTCTTAGAGGACAGCACAATCAGTATGAAGTCATAAACAGTAGATACTATAAGACATAGGCTCCGCTACATAGGGTCAGGTATCTGTGTAAATCTGATTGTGTATCAGGTTTAGATCAATATGACTTAGGCAGCCCAGTCATATGCAAATCTAAAGAAGACTTTCTAGTAGAAATCTGAGGCTCACCTCACATAAAAGCAAGCGAGTGTCAAGTTTGTCTCAAGGAAAACTGAGACATAGTCTTAGACATCATGGATTGGTTGTGGAACTTGCTATTCCTCATGGCAGCAGCCCAAAGTAAGACATCAGAAAAAATGCTCCAATGGGAACCAAGGCTGTTCCATGAATACTCAACTTCCTGTGTTCTTTTGACAGGTGTCCAAGCACAAATCCAGTTGGTACAATCTGGACCTGAGCTAAAGAAGCCTGGAGATACAGTCAAGATCTCCTGCAAGGCTTCTGGATATACCTTCACAAGTAATGGAATGCAGTGGGTGCAACGGACACCAGGAAAGGGTTTAAAGTGGATTGGCTGGATCAATACCAACAGTGGGGTGCCAAAATATGCTGAAGACTTCAAGGAACGGTTTGCCTTCTCTTTGGAAACGTCTGCCAGCACTGCATATTTGCAGATCAGCAACCTCAAAAATGAGGACACAGCTACATATTTCTGTGCGAGACACAGTGTGAAAACCACATCCTGATTGTGTCAGAAACCACGAGGGGAAGGTGGTTCAGCTATGCTCAGACAAAAAATGAGAAAACATTTTCTCCTTCATTATGGACCACAAATATGAGATTACTGACAATAGATAGAAAATTCACATATGGTGAGCCTCGGAATGTTCTCAGTGGGGTTGTGACAGACCACCTTTATGAAAGGGGGAGGGAGTTTAGAGGTCAGGTGGGAAGGGGGTGGGAGCATTCACGTGGATATGGGTTGGGATGGGGAGGAGGTGTGGGATGTGGAACGGTCAGAAGGTGAATGGGAAGGGCATGGAATCTAATATGGCATGAAAAAATGAATTAAAAATAAAATAAAATTTAAAAAATAAAGAAAGGGCGAGGTACCATTTCACAGTATCTTACTCTATTATGCTGTCAGAGAAGATGAAAAATCTATGCTTCTACGGGCTTATAACACAGGGTAAAAAGGTAGAGAACAAAGCTGTGGTGGGAACAGTTGCCCAAGAAGATGCTTCTGTAGACAACAGATGTCCACAGACAACCATGCCTACAGTAGTGCCCTGTGAGGGAGTGTTTTGATTACCTTTATTAATTTTAGAACACTAAACTGGGCATCACCATTTACTGAGCTTGAGGTCCTGGACGGTGTAATTATAGGTAGGGTCTTATCAAATGTAAACTTGTAAGTGTTTATTTTCTCTCATCCTTTACCCTTGACTGAGGATATGACTAGGTGATTCATATTACTATCCTGAGTTTTCCCATGCTCATGGTGGAACCAGGAATAACATGCCAAATCTATTTGGCTCCTTTTTGTCATCATCTATTATCACAACAACAGGAATGAAACTAAGCAAACAGAATGTGTAGCTTAAGAGACACATAATCATGCCCTTCAGTCCATGGAATATGTGATTGCATCCAACTTTGAAATTGAGAAGAGAGACACCCACTTCCTCCAATGTGGACCTGACATCTGAGTTCTATATGTTCTAGAGTAGGGAGGACAGAAGTGACAAGAAACCATGTTGGAGGCTGCAAATGAACTACTACGGTGTTCCTTGAAACACTCTCTATTCCTATTGTCTTGTTTCATTCATAAAGGCTCATGCAAATCCATCCTATATCTTGAGGAATTTTACTCTGACTTGGTTGATGTTTATTAAAATGGCAAGAGGAACTAGAGGGCACACTTCCATATCTGTGAGATAAAATTAGTTAGTAGTGAGCACTTACCTCACATTATCTATCAGAATATCCCAGTTTTCATCAGTAGAATTGCCTCTGTGATGCTCTAACAGGTAGGAGGTGAAATACTTTAAAAAGTAGTAGATAGCTGTGACAAAAGTTACATGCAAGCTGTATGTAGAGGTTCGCTGTGACCATAAACTGATAGTTAAGTATTCAGGCCCCATGTCCAGTGGAATCACAGCTTCTCTTGCTATGAAGGCTTCTTCTTCTAGCCTTTAATGATAGGAGTTTTCAGGAAGAGATATCAGTTTCTATTCAAGGTAGTTACTTTTTTATGTAATGAGTTCACCTAGATCTTAGTATTTTGTAGCATAAACTGAGTATTTCTTTGGATTGTTTTCATGTTTGATTCACAGCAAGAGTCTTGTAAAGGAAATGGAAAGAGTGATGTGTGTGGCAGAGATGTGATACACTTGCTGTGGTAATTTTCTTTACGACTTTGAACTGAATCAAGGTTTATATTCATTTTATAATTTTTGATAGATTTTGTCACCTTTTTTTCATTAAGAGGAAAGTGTGATAAGTTAGTTTTTCCACAAATTCCTTTTGGTTACGGATTACGGACTTGTTATAATTTCAGTGTATCACATTACCAAGTATTTCCTTTGAAATAACTATTAAATTCAGTTATAATTGTAGGGGAAAATAGACTCAGTCCAGTCTAACACGTATGTAAGGGAATTGTTAACTGGGGGAGAAGGTCAGACAACATCCACTTTGTTATCACTTTTTTTTTTAATTTTCTTTATTTACATTTCAAATGCTATCCCGAAAGTTTCCCAT
>NC_034596.1:108084410-108085691 GCF_900095145.1 Mus pahari | reverse complement strand
TATTAAAAGGGGGTTGTACTTCTCAAGGATGTACACCTTCTTCCCTGCAATGGCTAACGGTCAGTCCTAACCATGGATTTAAACACAAGAGACCTGTTTTTCTGACACACTGGTGCTGCAAGGAACAGCTTACCTCATTAGACTGCAGGGAATGTATCCTTCACTCCTCAAACACATGGTTTTAGCACTCCTCTAGTCAAATGATTAAACAGGTGTTCCCACTGCACCAGTCTAGCATAACCAAGGAGTAAATGAAGGAATATAGAAGAAGAAATACTATAAGCAAGATATGTCCCAAGTGTTGTTAAGAATATAAGTGCGTATTTAGAAGTAGGTGAAAGATGACTTTTAAAATGTTGCCTTTGCTGCTGAAATTAAGGAAATCAACACACTGCCAAGATCATTCCTTTGAACTTACATAAATAAAACTGTCACTTTCCTGATAGCAACCTTTGATTGTCTTCATTTTCTATAAAGACTCATGTAGACATTAGGAAAAAGTTCATCAAAGGAGTTCTTTGGAATAAAACTTACTTAGGGTTTTAATGACAGACCAGCAGAGAGTCTCATTGTTTCATGAACTGGACATACCTCCACTGTGGACAAGGATAGGAACTCTCATCCCTAGTGAGTCAGAACAGTGTGAAATGGGTGATTTCCTGTGAGTGTTGGTATCTCCCTCCTGCAGTCAATCCTACTTCTCCTTCTCAGTTTTAACATTCAGTAATGTCTCTTTGGGTAGAGAGAAGATTATACGCACCATGATAAATGATGGAAGTGTAGGTAGGGAGATTATAAAATCTATTGGTGCAGGCTCTATATAACTAGAGCTATCACTCAAAGACAATCTTTCTGCTGTCATAGCAATATAGAGACCATCTTTTGATATAAATTATAGGAACTTTTGAGAGCCTACTCATTCTAAAATCAGATATTATGTCAGAATTCTAGTGACCTAGTATATTAAAGAAACACACTATAATCAAGAAGATCACAACCCTTCTCACACCTCACCATCATTGTCATGATTCTATGCTACCCAAACACTGAGAAAGATGACAGAGCATTGCAAATGTCTCTAGCAGACAATCATGCACAGAAAGAACTGGAATGGATCAGACAGAGAGCATTCCACAAATTATATACAGTGAGATTAGGTGGAAAAATGTCTAGTGTGTTATTCACTGATTTCTCTGCACCACCCACTGAATTCTACCTTCAGCCCTTGAAAGGCCAAGAATGAATTGATTCAATAGGAGGATAGCAGTCATACTTTGAAAA
>NC_034596.1:108074133-108083420 GCF_900095145.1 Mus pahari | reverse complement strand
AATAATCGAATCTCCATCACTCGTGACACATCTAAGAACCAGTTCTTCCTGAAGTTGAATTCTGTGACTACTGAGGACACAGCCACATATTACTGTGCACTATGCACAGTGTGGAGTCTTCAGTGTGAGCCTAGACATAAACCTCCTGTAGAACAGCTCTGCACCAACAGGTGGCTTGCCATATACACTTAGCACAGGAAATCTAATTTAGGGTATGTTAAAAACAATTCTTGCCCAAAACTCTGGCAGGAGACTCTGAATAGGGAGACACATCAGTGATAAGGTCTTCAGTTAATACAATGCCCACAGCCCACTAAAAATCCTTAAATTATGGCACTACCTCCTGGTATCTCAACATGCCAGCCCACTCTGACCCAGAACTTCTCCTTTCTAAAAGAATTTGAGGGACAAAACCTGAGAAAACCTAAGGGGAAGGAGGTCCAGTGATAGACTAAGCTTGAGATCCATCTCAAGGGGAAGCTCAAAGGCTTGACAATATTACTGATGCTATGGTGTGTTCATAGACAAGACCCTAGCATGGCAACTCTCTGAGAAGCCCAAAAAGCGTCTGAATGAGACAGAAGCAGATACTTATACCCAACCAATGCACAGAAACTGGGGATCTCTGGGGATAAATTAGTGAAAAGCTGGAGGAATCTGAGGACCAGGGAAACACCATAGGAACTTTCAACTAACCTTCCTCCCCACCCCCAAGATCTCTCAGACACATGGCCAGCAACCAAGCAGCATACAACAGCTGATATGATGCCCATCTATACAGATATACAGCAGACAGCTTTGTAGTCTGGCCTCAATGAGAGAAGATGCATATACCCGTCCAGAATCTTGAAGTAGCAGGAAATGGAGAGGTATGGTGGGGGAGGTTAGTACAACCTCTATGAGATGGGAGGGAGGAGGTATGGGAGGAGAAACAGTCAAAGAGAAGACCAGGAGATGAATAACAACTAGACAGTAAAAAAAGGTTAAAGAATAGTAATTAAAAATAACTTCCAATTAATAAATTCATAAAAAAGAATATATGTAGTCTGGGAAAAAATCTTTCATATGTTGTATGCCCTGCTTAACTCAGTGAGACAATATAATCACTAATGATTCCTGCAATGTGAATTCACAGAAAAATCTTGCCTTAATTACTTTCCAGTTGCTATTGTAAAATACTACATCCAAGGCAACTTATGAAACAAAATATTTAATTTGGTTTATAGTTCTAGGTGGCTATAACTTGATAATTCAGCATGGCAGCAAGCCAAAATCATGTGAGTAAGAGCAAGTGAAGATTATGAAGTTACCAACACGTAAGAAGTAGAGTTAAGGAACTCTGAGAATGGTGTCAATCATTTCAAGTCTCAAGCCTCCCTTCATTGACATATTTTGTCCAACAGAGACATATCCTCTAATCCTTCTCAAATAGTTTCACCACTGTCTTCAGCTCTACTCTTTCTTCCTGAAGAACATCCTCCATGCAGAAAAGACTGCACAGTACAAAGCTGAAGGCCAATTCCTGACTAACAAGCTATCATAGGAGCCTTCTTCAGGGCATGCACATCCTGGGGCAGTTCCTGTGCTTTGTGTCTGCTCTCCCCTGTGAGCATCTCAGAGACAATCCAGGGAGCTTCCTGCTCCCTAGCACTAATTTGGAATCTCAAAGGCATCCAATGGCATGAAGTCAGCAGCTGTCAGGTTTTCTGTATTTCTGGTTGGCATCTAGTGAGTAAATAGCCATAGGCTATAAAATAAAATTTTATATCTGTGTTGATATATATGCATTGTATTGTCTCCACCAAGAGTATCCTTCCTCTTCCAGAGGATAATATTCACATCATACAAATGACTAAAACGCTGAATAATATTGAACCAAAAGTACTTGAATGAACAAAAGTTATTTTTATAAAAACAGAGATGTAAATGTTAAAAAGGCATAACACAGGACAAATGTCTCTCATCCCCAATGCAACAAAATTTAAGGTTAGAAGATTTATCCTCATGTATTGTGGATTCATTCCACAGATGTGAAAATATGTTTTCACATCTGTGACTATGTTGATACTTACACCAGGTTTTATGTATGTGGAGGCTAAGAATTTGAGACTGCAAATGGGGAGTAGTCTGATGTCAAGTACATTTGCTTCAAACAAAATATGTATTCATGTTTTCATGAACTAAAATGAACAAAACAATAGCTTTCTCATCACATTTAGGGAAATTTTAGAACTTTATCAGACAACGCCAATTCTTACCAAGTGTTGTCTCAGAGAGAATCTGTACATAGCATGGATAAGTACACACACAGAGACTGGGGATAATACACCAGACCTGAGCCTGATCAGGAAATATAAGACTAGGTGATGAAATTTAAATTTCTCATTTTAAAAAGGCATGACATAACTACATGTAATTATCTTAATTCTCAGTGTCCAAAAAAACCTTTTCATCTTCTCTGAGCAATGCCTTATCACACAGGTCCACCTAGAGCCTGCTATATAAGAAGAAGAGATGCAAATAAGGACTTCTGCCACTTAACAAAACCAGCCCAGTCTGAGCTCCACCTGTGGCAGAGGATCTCAGCACTGGATTCTAGCCAGGTCTCTCCATTCATTGATTAAAACAGGCTACTCACCATGGAGTTGGGGCTTAGATGGTTTTCCTTGTTGCTCTTTTAAAAGGTAATGCACAGAGAAGAGACTCTGTATAAAAGGACATACATAATAGGGACAGTGGATATATTTGATGGTTTTCTGAGTCTGGCTCTCTCTATTTTCAGGCATACAGGGTATGGTGCAGCTGGTAGAATCTGGAGGCAGCTTGATACAGCTTCGGGTGGGGGTTGATTAATCTCTCTTGTGAAGCTTCTGGATTCACCTTCAGTAATTACTGGATGGACTGGATTTGCCAAACCCCAAGGAAGGGGTTATAGTGGTTAGCAGATACCAAAAATGATGGTAGTACAAAACACTATGCGGAGTCTGTGAAGGACAGATTCACCATCTCCAGAAACAATTCTGAGAACTTATTATATCTACAAATGAACAGTCTGAGAATTGAAGACACTGCCATGTATTTCTGTGTGAGAGACATGGAGAGGAAATTGAATTGTGAGCTCAGACATAAAACTCTCCACAAGGTGCTGATGGCCAGCAGAGGGCCCTGTCGCAAAGAGATCTCCAGGTCAACAAAAGTGGAGAAGGATTGTGAATGGTAAAATATTCTATGCCTGAATGGTCTCAAATTGTAATTCAAACTTTTCAGAAAATCTCTACAGAATCATGTATTCTCATTGTTTCATGAACTGGACATACCTCCCACTGTGGGCAAGGATAGGAACACTCATCCTTAGGAATCCAGAGCTGTGTGAAGATGGGAGATTTCCTGTGAGTGTTGGTGTCTCCCTCATGCAGTTAATCCTGCTTCTCCTTGCTCATTTTAACATTCAGTCATTTCTGGTTTGGTACTGAAGAGTTCATCCACATCATGATAAATTATGGAAGTGTTAAGTAGGGTGATCATACAATCTATTGGTGCAGAATCCTTATAACTAGACCCATCAAGTAGAGATTATCTTTCTGTGGTTAAGGTAATATAGAGACAGTCATTTGCTATAAATTATAGGACCTTTGTGAGTAATTATCCATTCCAAAATCAGATATCTTATCATACTTCTCCTGACCTGGCATTGTACAGGAGCTCACTGTGATCAGGAAGTTTCTAACCTCTCCCATACAACACAGTCATTGCAATTTTTGCAAATCTGCTTCTATGATTCTCCAATACTCAGAAAGATGAGAGAGCATTGAAAAATGATCCAGCAGGCAATCATGATCTGATAGGTCTATAATGAATCAGAGAGAACATTTCGTACATGAGAAAGATTAGATACAATAGATGGCAGTTGGATATCCATTGATTTGTCTGAACACCATGAAGAATTCTATCCTCAGCCTTTGAAAGACCAAGAATGAATTGATTCAACAGGCAGAGAGCAGACATATTTTGAAAATATTTATAGTTTCTTTGTGTAATGGAAACATCACTAAAACATATGGATCCTAAAAACTTATTCAAGTTTTCAGCATCTTGATTTACCAAGAAAATATAAATTAAAAAGTTAGTTTAACATTTCACTGGCTACTCCATCAGTAGTGGTTACTACTGTAGCTGGGTCCTGAAGTTCTCTGGAAATAATCTGGAGTGGATGGGTATATAACTTATTATGGTAGCACTAGCTATAAACCATCTCTTGAAAGTAGAATCTCCATCACTAGATATACTTCTAAGAACCAGGTCTTCCTGAAGATGAACTCTGTGACTACTGAGGACACAGCCACATATTACAGTGCAAGCACACACTGTAGGGTCTTCAGTGTGAACTCATTTATAAAACTTCTAGAGAAAATCTCCAACAACAGGGGGCATTTAGCATACAGCAAGCACAGGAAATCAACTTTAAAGGAGGTACAAAGCAAATGTAGACCACAACTGTGGCACAAGACTCCTGCTGTACAGGAAGACACACTGGTGCAAGCTCTTGAGTTAATAGAATACCCACAGCCCACTAAAACGTATTAAATGATACCAAGAATTTATCCCAGTGGCCATGGCAGTTCACTGAAATCTAGAAACCAGAGGTAACTTGAAAATCCCAGAGGTAACTCAGATCACAAAAACCCAAGTTGAGGCACCCTACAGGACCTGAAAACTCTCTGGACACTAGAACAGGCTACTCAGGCAAGATGATGAGAGCAAAAATAGAAACCATAAGAAATACATTCATCCATCAAAGATAAACTATGAAAATGACAACCAAACTTCTAATAATCCCATAGCCAAATGACTAGTGTTCATCATAACAACAAACTAACAACAATCAGGGCACTATGGTAAGACTAGAGCCCAGCTATACAAATACAACAAGCCCTGGATATCCCAACACAGGAAAAGTACAAGCAAATAACCTTAAATAAAATCCTATGAAGGTGATAAAGTCCACAAAAGAGGAAATGAATAAAGTCCTTAGAGAAATCCAGTAAAAGACAAACAGGCAGGAAGCCTGCCTATTGTAGGTGTTGGTGTTGATTCTAAAGTCTGGTTCCCTAATTGGTTTTTGATCTTGTCAGTAAAGATCTGGACAATTGGTATAGGCGATACGTACAAGTCACAGGAGGAAAATGCAGAGTCAGGAATGAGAAGGGCCTTTGTGGCCAGGCTCTGGAATGAGGAGCAAGCAGCAATCATGTAAGATCTCATGGAAGCTAGAACCAGCAGTCTCTGATACTGTGGATGCCCAAGGAAGTTGGTTGAGGCTAGCTGATATAAGCAATTATGGTTAGGGCAAAAAGAAAAACAGATAATAAATTGATAAGGGCACACATTCCCAAGCACGGGTATTTGAACCCACTAATTTTGACAGTAGGGAAATTATAAAGTAATAAACCTGTGTGTGTGTGTGTGTGTGTGTGTGTGTTTATCTGCAAGGATCGATGTACAACCCCTCCTGGGGTAAGGGGCACAGAGAGAGCCCGTGGAGTAGTAACCTCCTGGATAAAGGAGGTTCAGCTGAGCTAAACATATAGGAACAAAAGTGAAGCCCAGAGGAGACAGAGCTCAGATGGCAGCCCCTGAACTAAGGTGGTAGAGTGTTTCTAAAACTACATGCAATAGTCCAGCATAACTTCTCTCTCCTTATCTCTTTGGAGGGCAGCTGCTGATGAAGGCATTGGTGATGTAGCATAATGCTAATAACGATAATGGAGACCCAAAATTTAATTATCTAGCACTGGTAAGAATGCATAGTAAGACATTATGAACTATTTTATCTATTACTTTTAATTTCAATTTTATTTTACTTATCCACTTTACAGCCTACTCACTAACCCCCCCCCCACCGCCCTGGTCTCTCACTTCCACAGTCCTTGCCCCTTACTCCCCTCCCCTTCTCCTCTGATCAGTAGAGTTCCTTCTAGATATCTCCCCCTTCCACAAAAGTTGAATTTTCTGGGAACCTAGGGGTTTCCTCTCCCATTGAGGCCAGACAGGCAGTACAGCTAGGAGAATATGACCCATGTACAGGCAACAGCTATTGTGATATACCCCAGTCTAGTTGTTAAGATCCCATTTGAAAGTCAAGCTAAACATCTGATATATATATATATATATATATATATATATATATATATATATATGAATATTGTCCAATGGGTTTGTATCTTTACAACTCCACTGAGATTGCTTCTTCAGGCTGCAAATCAACAATGAAGTAAGTCACAGCTAAGGTCATCTCCATTGATTCTTGGGCACTTATTGTATCCCAGTTTGTAAGACTAAGGTGAGCCATAACATACTAGATAACACCCCCCTCCCCACCAAGGGACCAATGTGGAGCTGGGGATAGATTCAAAAGCAAGAGGAATTTTATAGTCCCAGCACACTGGGGTTTCCTTGCACACAAAGGAGAGAGAGAAAGACCCCATGAAGCCTGTTTGGAGAGTTTTTATACAGTTTTCAGAGCAGCACCCATTAGGAACAATGTTATTGGTTGAACAGTGTGACTTTTAAACTGATTGGTCTTTAGGAAATGAGTGGGCAAGGACTTCCCTTGTTTGTAAGTGGTCAAGGAATGTGTCTAAGTTCTCTAGGCCTCCCACACACAGGGGTGGCCAATGGTTGGTCCCCCAACCCCTGAGGTTTGAGGAATGTGATTATCCTCTGCCTTCTGGGGGGGGTGCCTATGTTCTCTGTGACATTTCCCTTTTAGGAAGGGAGGGTTCTGTTGGAATTTTCCGAAGTTCCTGGGCTGACATTCCCCTTTTCTTTGTGCGTGCTTCAATTCTGAAAGGATTGCTGGTATACTAATAGCTCATACTCCTGATCTTCTGTATCTAGTCCTTTGTATCTCTGCTTTAAGATCATTAGCTGTGCTGTACCTATGTGTTCCTTACAAAAATCAACCAAGCATAGAAGAAAAATTAGGGGTCCTAACAGAGTGGATGTGAGGGGGGGTAACCAAAGGGAGGAGTTAAGCCAAGATTCAAACCAGTCCTGACTCTGTTCTCTGTCTCTTCTGCTTGACTAACCCTTCTGTGACCTTGGCCATTAACTCTTTAACAACCTCAGAATGGTCTATATAAAAGCAACACTCCTCAGCTAAGGCAGCATATATCCCTCCTACTCTGAGTACTACTTCTATAGTCTCCAAGGTCAATTAAGTCAAGGTCTCTTTTAAGGTTCTCTTTATTCTCTCTACCTGCCCTGAGCTCTGGGGATTGTATGCATAATCAAGCTCACAATTAGTCCCCAATGCTATGCCAATACCTGACTTACCATAGAGACAAAAGAAGGAGAGTTGTCTGATCCAATTACTTTGGGCGTTCTGAACCTCTGAAAAATTTCCTCTAATATCTTCTTAGCTACCATGGTAGCTATTTCCTGTTTGGTGGGGAATGCTTCAACCCATCCAGAGAAAACAACCACAAACAGTAGAAGGTATTTCTAATCCTATTTTTCTGGCCTTACTTCTGTAATTTGACCTCTCAATGTACTCCAGGCTGTTTATTTTTGGCTGCATAAGCATTCACTTTCTGACAAAGTATACACTGTACTACTGTCTCTCTGGCCCAAAACCTGAGTCCTGTTATGTATACTTTAGGCCCCTTAACTGCTTGGACAAGCTTTTGATCCCCTAAATGAGTCCATCTGTGCATTTGGCCTACTAAGTCTTTTGCTTGCTTTCTGGGGGTATAGATTTCCCTCTAATGTGTGCCACTGCCCTTCCTTCTCTGGGTAATAGTTGGTAGGGTGGCTAACAGTCTGAGTACTTTCTTCCATATATTTTAAATGAAGCCATCCATTATGCCAATCCCATTTCCCAGCAGGTGTGTCTAGGAAGACCTCTGCTATATTTGTGCCAGGGGCTGGAACTCAGCTGTCTATGCTCCTGGTTGCTGTCTCGGTCTCTGGGAGCACCCGGTGTTCTGGGTTAGTTGACACTATTGATCTACATATGGGGTTGCGCTACTTTTTGGCTTCTTCAAACCTTGCCCTAATTCAACCATAGGTGTCCCTGACTTCAGAAAAATGGTTGGGTGTAAAGTATCTGCTTCTGCTTTAGTCAGATGCTGGTAGGGCCTCTCAGATGACAGCCATGCCTGACTCAAACCTATAACCACCATAGCATCAGTAACAGTGTCAGGCCTTGGTGCCCATGCTCTATGACATGGATTCCAAGTTGGGCCAGTCATTGGACCCTGTCTTAGTCAGGGTTTCTATTCCTGGACAGAACATCATGACCAAGAAGCAATTGGGGAGGAAAGGGTTTATTCAGCTTACACTTCCACGTTGCTGTTGATCACCAAAGGATGTCAGGACAGGAACTCAAGCAGGTCAGGAAGCAGGAGCTGATGCAGAGGCTATGGAGGGATGTTCTTTACTGGCTTGCTTCCCCTGNCTTGCTCAGCCTTCTCTCTTATAAAACCAAGACTACCAGCCCAGAGATGGCACCACCCACAAGGGGACCTTCCCACTTAATCACTAATTGAGAAAATGCCTTGCAACTGGATCTCGGGGAGGCATTTCCCCAACTGAAGCTTCTTTCTCTGTGATAACTCCAGACTGTGTCAAATTGACAAAAAAACTAGCCAGTACAGACCTTCACTCCTTTAGTCTTTTCTCCATTTCTGTCCCTACATTTCTTTTAGACAGGAACAATTCTGGTTCAGATTTTTTGACTTTGGGTTAGTAACCTTGTCCCTCTACTGGAGCCCTATGTATCTGACTCTTCCTAGTTCTTTCTCCCCAATTTTGGGCATTTTGACAAAGGTTACTCCCATTGAGTCCTTAGAGTATCACATCTCCCTGGTTTCTAGTGCTTTCTACAGGGTCACCTACCTCCCACCTCCTGAATCTACTTATCTCCATTCATTCTCTTGGCCCTCTAGGCTTCTCTCCTGTCTTCCCACCCTATACCTGATCCTGTTCTCTTTGTCCCCTCTTTAACTCTTAAATGTACGTTTATAGAGATATATAAACAGTTGGACACTTGACAATTATTTTCTTCTGGCAGCGGGGGCAATTAAAAAAGGATTAATTGGTTGAATTTCTTTCTCTTTTGTGCAAGTGCCTTGTCTCTTGCTACCCAGATGACAGGAAGTCTTGGATTTTATTGACCCCTTGGGACCCAGAAAAAGAAGTTCATGCTCACAGAAAGGAAAACTTATACACAAGCAATTATGTACACACACACACACACACACACACACACACACACACACACACAC
>NC_034596.1:108064756-108073948 GCF_900095145.1 Mus pahari | reverse complement strand
TGTGTGTGTGTGTGTGTGTGTGTGTGTGTGTGTGTGTGTGTGTGTGTGTGTGTTTGGAGGCTGGGGCAAATGCCTCCATGATCAGGTTTCATTAAGCATGCACAAGGACAGTCAGTACTCACTTATTCTTTTTTATGATTTTATTAGATATTTTCTTTATTTACATTTCATATGCTATCCTGAAAGTCTCCTAAACACTCCCCCTGCTCTGCTCCTCTACCCACGCACTCCCACTTCTTGGCCCTGGTATTTCCCTGTACTGGGGCATATAAAGTTTGCAAGACCAAGGGGCCTCTCTTCCCAACAATTGCTGAATAGGCCATCTTCTGTTACATGGAGCAAAAGACATGCAGCTAGAGATATGAGCTCTGGGGGTACTGGTTAGTTTATGTTGTTGTTCCACCTATAGGGTTGCAGATGCCTTCAGCTCCTTGTGTACTTTCTCTAGCTCTTCCATTGGGAATCCTGCATTCCATCCAATAGATAAGTATGAGCATCCACTTCTGTGTGAGAGGGCCGCCCGCAGCCACACTTGAACCATTCAGTCCTGAAAGGCAAACTGGGGCTGTAGGGGGAAAAGATGGCAAGAAAAAAAAATGTGGCTAAGACAAAAGGTGTTCTGATCAATGCCCACAAGTTTAATAAAGTTCAGAGTTTATAATAAGGGAAAAAGTCCATCCCCCCCCCCAACCGGTTGTTGGGGCCTCTTGTACAGGTGAGAGCCTGTAGGTTGGCCTTGAGAATGTTGTCTCTGGATCATCTAAAGGTCTTCTCAGCAGGCAGTGGCCACTGTTTTGAAAGGGGACTGTTTTGAAGAGCACTGGCAGGTACAAACAATAGAGTTGGCTTGGCAGGTGGAAGGGACCACCCCAGGTGGCCCTGTGCTAGTGACAGTAGAGGTCTGCAAAAACCTGCTTTGAGGCTGAAGGGAGACAACATCTGTGTTTGCCAGGCACTGGCATAGCCTCACAAGAGACAGCTATATCAGGGTTCCTTCAGCAAAATCTTTCTGGCATGTGCAATAGTGTCTGGGTTTGGTGGCTGATGATGGGATGGATCCCCAGGTGGGGCAGTCTCTGGATAGTCCATCCTTTTGTCTTAGCTCCAAACTTTGTCTCTGCAACTCCTTCCATGGGTATTTTGTTCCCTATTCTAAGGAGGAATGAAGTATCCACACTTTGGTCTTCCTTCTTCTTGGTTTTCTTGTGTTTTGCAAATTGTATCTTGGNTATTCTAAGTTTCTGGNCTAATATNCNCTTATCAGTGAGTGCATATCTAGTGACTTCTTTTGTGATTGGGTTACCTCACNAAGGATGATATCCTCCAGATANATCCANTTGCCCANGAATTTCATAAATNCATTGTTTTTAATAGCTGAGTAGTACTCCATTGTGTAAATGTACCACATTTTCTGCATCCATTCCTCTACTGAGGGACATCTGGGTTCTTTCCAGCTTCTGGCTATTATAAATAAGGCTGCTATGAAAATAGTGGAGCATGTGTCCTTATTACCAGTTGGAACATCTTCAGGAGAGGTATTGCTGGATCTTGCGGTAGTACCATGTTCAATTTTCTGAGGAACCACCAGACTGACTTCCAGAGTACTCATTTATTCTTGATGAGAAATAAACTCCAGCTTTTATTGATCAGATAAAGAAAACATTCTACCTTCTTAATGCTGAATAAATGAAACACTAATCTATATGAAAAATGGCATGTCCTAGTCAGTAAGAAGCCTGTTGTTAAGAAAAATACCTGTCTAATAATGAGAAAATGCCTGTCAGCTTCTCTGCTCTTATCTACTCACTGCCATCATACCTAGTTCTTATATTTTTTCATGATACATGATAACATGGTATTCTAAGCATCTTTTGTCAAAGTTTACATAAAAAATTAAATGTTTTTTAAAAATTGAATAAGAAATTATAGCAGATATGTTTACTTCTGTCTCCATTAAGACTATACCCAACCAATTGTCTGAATTCGAGGACCCCTGTGGTTAAATTGGGGAAAGGCTAGAAGAAGCTGAGAAGAAGAGCAACCCCATAGGAAGAAAAACAGTCTCAACTAATCTGGACCCCTGAGATCTCTCATAAACTGAGCCACAAACCAGGCAGCATACACTAGCTGGTACAAGGCCCCTGACATATACACAGCTGAGGACTGCCTGGTTTGGCCTCAGTGACTAAAGATGTGCATAACCATCAAGAAACTTGAGGCACTAGGGAATGAGGATGCCAGGCAGGGTGAGGCACCTTATTACAAACAGGGGAGGAGGAGTGGGATGAGGAAGTGTCAGAGGGCTGACTGAGAGGGGAATAATTACTTGAATATATATAAAAAAGATTAAAGATAATTAACAACAAATAAATAAGAAAAAATAAGCAAATGGTACTGCTCTGATTGGATGTCCGCATGTAGAAGAATGCAAATACATTCATATTTATCAACCTGCATAGATTTCAATTCCAAGTAGATCAAGGACCTCAACATAAGACTGATACACTAAGCAGAAGATGGCCTAATCGGCCATCACTAGGAAGAGAGGCCCCTTGGTCTTGAAAACTTTATATGACCCAGCACAAGGGAAGGCCTGGGCCAAGTAGTGGGAGTGGGTGGGGAGGGGAGTAGGGGCAGGGGAGGGTATAGGGAACTTTCGGGATAGCATTTGAAATGTAAATAAAGAAAATAATAATAATAAAAATAAATAAATAAATAAATAAATAAATAAATAAATAAATAGAAAAAAAAAGACTGATACACTAAATCTCATAGAACTGAAAGTGGTAAATAGCCTTGAATGCATTGGTACAGGATACAATTTGTCAAATAGAACACCAATGTCCCAGGCTCTAAGATAAAAAATTGATTGATGGGACCTCCTGAAACTAAAAAGGTTTTGTAAGGGAAAGGCCAATGTCAATAGGACAAAGTAGCAGCCTACATATTGGAAAAAGATCTTCACTAACTCTACATTCAATTCTTATTATCCAAAATATATAAAGAATTCAAGAAGGTAGATTCCAAAAAAAGCAAGTAGCCAAATTAAAAATAGGATATATGAATAATTAGAAAAATTTTGACATGTAATCAAGAATGGCCAAGAAGAACTTAAAGGCATGTATAATATCCTTAGTCATCAGGGAAATTAAAATGAAAATGAGATGCCTTCCAGCTTCTACCAATCAGAATGGATATGATCAATATTTAAAGGTACAGAACATGTTAGTGAGGATGTGGGCCAAAGACACTCTTCCATTGCTTGTCAGATTGCAAAAATGTAGAACCACTCTGCATTTCAATCTGGCTGTTTCTCAGAAAATTGGAAATACTTCTTCCTGAAGACCTAGCTACACTGCTCCTGGGTATATGCATAAAAGGTTCATCAAAATACCAAAAGGACACATGCTCCATTATGTTCATAGCAACTTTACTCATAGTATCCAGAAACGGAAAAAAATCCAGATGCCTCTCAATTGAAAAATGGGTACAGTAAATGTGGTTCATTTGCACAGTGGAATACTATTCAGCTTTTTAAAATGAGGACACAATAAAATTTGTGATCAAGTGAACATAACTAGAAAATATCATCCAGAGCTATATATCTGAGGCCCAAAGGGAAATGCATGGTATATACTCACTAATAAGTGAATATTAGCTGTAAGGTTCCAGATACCCATGATAGATCAGACAGACATAGAGAAGGTAAACAAGAAGGAAGGCTCAAGTAAGAATGCTCGAATCTCTTTTAGAAAAGGAAATAAATAGTCATAATAGGCAAAGGAATGATGATTATTGTGTGGGAGAGGGTTTGGGAGGGATATGGTGTGTCAGGATCTGGTGTGGAGAGACTCATGATAGAAGAACAGAAGGCCAGGGGAATGAATGGACATCTCCAGCTGCCTGGAGTCATGGAGATGAGGGGAATATCTTGAAAGTCACAGAGAACTGGGATGTGGGATACTCTCAGGATTCAGTTTTGGTGACTTTAGCTGAGATGCATAACAGTGGACTATGGAACTGGAAAAGGCCACGTCCTGTAGCCAGGCAGGGCCCCCAGTAGAGGGCTAAGGACATCAACTCACCCACAAAACTATGAACCCAAAACTTGTCCAGTCTAAAAGAAATGCCAAGACAAAGATGGAGTAGAAATTGAAGGAATATCCAATTGATAACTGTTCCAATTAGAGAAGTATCCTATATACAAGCACCAATTCCTGACACTATTAATGATACTCTATTATGCTTGCAGAAGGACCCTTGCATAACTGTCCTGTAAAATGCTCTACCCAGAATGAAACAGATGCATATAATCACAATCAAACACTGGAAGGATGTCGGGGCTATTAATGAAGAGTTGGAAAGAGGAAAGATTTTAGGCCCTAAAGGAACAGGAAGAACTATACAGGAAGAACAGGAGAGTCAACTAATCTGGACCAATGAGAACTCTCAGACACTGATCCACTAACCAAAGAATAGACATTGGCCCAATTGCAGTCCTGGTTCCTATATGTGTATATATCTCAGAAGTGTAGCTCAATCTCCACGTGGGTCTTCCAACTACTAGAGTGAGTGGGGGCTTTCCCTAAAGCTGAAGCCTACCAATGGGATCAATTCCTTAATAGTGTTGCTTTTTCTGGCTTCAGTGGGAGTGGATGCGTCTTATCTTGCAGAAATTTGATATGACAGTTGTTGAGAAATGATGTGGGGAGGGACTCTATGGTGGGAGTAAGGGGGTAGTAATTGGGATTTAAATAATTAAAAGAGATTTAAATCTTCTGGAAAAACCTGATAAAAATGCACAGTAAATTTTCAAATTGTAATTTGTGAAAAAAATCTAAAATATTTCAGAGCAATCCCTATATGAGACTTACATGAATCAATTGGAGGCTGTGTTCAGTCAAACTAAACACAGTTGGAGACAGTCTATTATTTTATATTGTAACTTCAATTGACATCATGTTCATGTCATCAGTTGCATTAAAATATCTTCACCATGAGCAAAAAGAAAAATCGCAATGAATTTGTCATGCAGAACCAGTGAAGCAGGTGCAGAGGGTCCATCAACGATGGTTCCTGACTCTGCTTAGCTTTGGTCTCATTGACCATTTACTAGACCCAGGAGACCATGTCCTTTGGTAGTTAGAAGCCTCCTGTGAGAGTAAACAAGATCTGACAGAGGAAAATACAGTTGGTTCTTACAATTTATATCACTCTCCTGGGAATGTTACAGGTAGAGAAGTGATATGATTCTAAGACCCTCTAAATCACTGTGAAAACATTTTGTATCATAGTTGTATAAATTCCTATATTGAAAAACCAGGAACTTACAATATTGTCTCATGGAGGATTAATTTCAAGGCTTTTCATGCTACGTCTCATCACCAATACAATACAGAATGTCACGTCCTGAAGAGAGAACAAGACAAACGAGAAGGAAGGATATCAGAGAAGGGTCCTAGAATGAAGAGTCTAAATATCTCTCCACCTTCTAGTATGCAGAGTTATGGTTCTTTTATTGATTGAAAATGTTTCAAATTAGTGTTCTGATATACATAAAACACATTAGATAGTGTATAAAACAGACCACAAAAGACTTATAATAAATTAATTAAATAAAATAATTAAAATTTCTAGAAGTTATTTCCAGAAAGGTAATATTGTATCAAATATTTTCAATACTGGGAATCACACACCAGTCATTTTCCATGAATCAACACTAAGCTACAAATGTAAAAGCAATTTCTTCATGTTAATATCTAGACTCAGCACTCATAAGCATTGCTAGTCATTCTAAAATTATCAAAGTTGTATTATAATGCTCTTTGTGGAGAAAATAAGAAATAGATGAGTCTGTGTTTAAAAAACAATAAGACTGAATTATATCACTGCTATGTACTAAATTTTAGATAATTCTTTGATTTTCTATCACTCAGCTTTTCCTCTTTCATTGGCACTAGGCATTCATAGCTCTAGTACTTTCAAAACACAACTCAATATATAGCAGAAGAAAATGTAAATACTGCCCCCCTCTGCTCATGAAAATCTGCCCAACACTAACCCGGCTAAGTCTGTCTGCGGAACCAAGCCCTGGACTCTCAGTTCCGGCTACTCATTGATAAAAAGACATTCCAAGGAGTTGTGTTGGAAAGGAGATTACCTTGTTGCTATTGTTTTATTAATTAAAATAGCTTTTGGGTATTTCTTAACCCGACTAATGTGCACCTCAATATAATCATGCAAATTCTCCCATTATTCATCTCTTACTCACTTGGACACTCATGACTTTTCCAAAAAGTATTATTTTTACCAGTGTGTATGACAGTATTTGGTAAGCAATATACTGAATACATACTGAATATATATATATGTACATATATAAGTGCATATATATGCACATATATATACTCATATATATGCATATATATGTGTGTGTATATATGTGGGAGGTATGGAGTGGTATATGTTTAGGGTAGTTAACTTAGAAGTGAATAACCCATAGGGGAGCTTGTCCTAAAGAAAACTGATTGTCCATCTCTTAGCAGCCATTGACTGCCCATAGTTATGTATTTGCAGGTAGAGGTATAAGAGGTTTTCCCTATAATGTGAGGTATAATTTAAGCATTAATATTGTAGAGATTTTATGGGTGCATCATCCCTCTTTTGTCTCAAGATACCATCTCATCTGGGATCTTCATCCTGTAACATTTTAATCTTTCTTCCTCATCCTTCATAATTTTCCCTGTGCTTAGGTGTTGGATTTTCATTAAAGATGTACCTTCTGTAGCTGGGCATCCCTGAGTCACTTGCTCTTTGCATGTTTACCTAATGTGGAACTCTGTGATAGTACTCATCTGTAATTAAAAAAAAAAAAAAAGCTTTTGTTGGTGAAGGAGTTGGATCTTCTGTCTAAGAGTACAAGGGTATGTTTTGAGGATTCACTTAGATAATATATCTGTGTCTTGCAAGCAGATCAACAATGAGGTACCAATGGGTTTTTGTTTACCTTTCTGCTTTAGAACTGTGCATAGAAAATTTTGATAGCCAAATTAGCCAATAACTGGTTGTATTTCAGGACTATACCATGAGATTATACCCATTCTTGAAATTTCTCAGATGGACAAGGAACTGTGACTACATAGCCTTAGGACTTAAGGGAAAACCAAATACTGGTGTTATATTAAAGAAGGCATGGGAATGAAAGAATCTGAAAACTTTAGGCAGTCTGGTGGCACTTAGAGAGAAGAACCTTGAGGAATGGGCAGACTCTGCACTACTAAGAGCAATGTCTACCCCAAAGTTCAGTAAACTAAGACCATGGTGAGGGGTACCTAAGTTTTGGGAGAGAGCAAAGTCACCATGACAGGATGGAGATGAAGTTCAGAGGAAGAAAATAGGTTGGGAAAGAAAGGAGTCAGGCCAGTTTGTTGCCCCAGGTCATGCAGGAGGAACAACAAATCACTTTAGAACTCATAGAATATGACCCAGTGGTTAGCACATTAACTATGTGTGCTGTACAGCGAGGCAGACTCCAGGGGACTACATGTCCTGAGGACTTCATTCTGTTGCAGAGGCTTTTTCTGCTTGTTTGCCTTCATATCCCTTTTAATCTAAAAATTTTATGAAAACTCTAAGGGGGCTTTCAGCTCCTCACTGAACAGTATCATTGGCTCTCACAATAATATCACTTTATTTTTTCCAAATATGGTTGCTTGAAAAGATTAATGAATCAATCATGATCCTTGAAAGGAACTTAGAGAGGTAGATTGTCAGCAATGATGAAAACCGTTAGAAAGCATTTGGAAAAATCAATTGCTAGTGAAGTTAGCTTAAGATACTTTTGCTAGTGCCTTAAGGGTAAAAAAAATCTTAGAAATCAATTTGAAGTTCAGAAAAATACACTGCTTGTAGATGAGCTAGGTACCTGACTAGCGTTGGCTGAGGTGACTCCTACGGACACTGGACTGGTGACGATTTATGGTTTGAATGCATTATTGCTATCAGCTTCCTGACATGATTTAATAAAATTTGCTGGTAATTAAATGTGTATTGTAAGGATTTAAATTAGAAACAACTGACTGCTTTTATATAAAAGTTTAGATTTGTGATTTTAAAAGAATTTTATAATATCACTTGTTATGAAAAATAATAAAATAACTCATCTTTTTTGTGTAAACACAAATTACAGCCTACCAGTAAAAGAAACTGAGATGATTACCTTGTCTTCTCACACACTGGAAGTTTATAACCAGTGACTAAGTTATGAATGTATGTTGTTTCCTAGGAATACTCTTTTTATCCTGCAGTATATAAAATATTATTCATAAAATTTAGTATGTATTATGGAAACACTTGTTTTAAAAATCATTCAGTATAAAAATAGAATGCAATCACATGGTAATTTCTATATTGCTTGAAAATATTTGCTGGGATGTATAAGCTATGGAGAATAAGTACTGACAGGGTTTGCTGGTTGCAGCTTTCTTTATCGTTGGATTTTGCTGAAGATTGCTTCATCCACTCTGTGTGTGTGTGTGTGTGTGTGTGTGTGTGTGTGTGTGTGTGTGTGTGTGTTTGTGTGTGTGTGTGTGTGTGTGTGTGATTTGTTCTCCCCTTTCTCTTTTGTTATTTTCCAAGACCCTTTACTATTCCCCAAGGCTTTTAATTCCTATTGCCTCTTGTGGACCCCAAAGGAATTCTTTCTCATCACCCAGGGAGCATTTTTGAAAATCCCAAGTAATCTTCAAGTCTACTTCTCAACTCAGTTTACCCTGTATGTCAAATCTGATCTTTGACACCTGGTGGTGCAGGAAATGCACTTTTCTAAAGGGCCAGCTGGTATTTTCTTTGAGTAAGAGAGGGTCTTGCTAGGAATTAAAAAAAGGCAAGTCCTCATGGATCCTAAGAACAGAAGGGAAAGACACTGGGCCACTGTGTTTTTTAACAAAGTCACAGAAGAACCAGGAGGATCTTTGTGATGATGAGAATCAGGTTTATATGATGGGTTGAAAGATCAGCCTTGGAAAACACAAATGCTAAAGGACATTTTTCAAAATATGTTTTTACCAATGATCAAATACTATCAGATATCATATATATTTATATAATTGTCCTTTTATGTTTTTGAAGATCAATCCTTGAACAGTATACCTAATATACTGGATGACAGAAATATGGCTTCAGCCACATTTT
>NC_034596.1:108057096-108064620 GCF_900095145.1 Mus pahari | reverse complement strand
TCTCTCTCTCTCTCTCTCTCTCTCTCTCTCTCTCTGTGTGTGTGTGTGTGTGTGTGTGTGTGTGTGTCTTTCAAGACAAGACTTCTCTGTACAGTACTGGTTGTCTTGGAACTCTCCTCTTGTTCTAAGCTGCTCACAAACACATAGCGATCCACCTTCCCCTAACCACTCCCACCAGACAGCATTTCTTAAATAATTATAGCTTAGTTTTTCTTATCTTTTCTAGTATTTTATTTAATAACTTATGCTAAGACAGCAGAAGAGTTTACAAGTAAAAAGCACATTAAAAGCCAAAAACCTATATTACTAGGCATGTCTATACATTCAAAGTAAGTAATTCTTTTCATTCCTTCTTTCTTTTCTCTTTCTATTTTCAAACACTTTCATGTAGATAAAGCATAACTCAAACCTATGATTCTCTGGTTTCAACCTCTTAGCTATGATGTAGTGGTGGGGATGACCACATGGCTTTTGGCAAGCAAAAATACTCTATCAACTGATCTACATCCCCAGGGAAATAAGTGATACTTTCACATTATAAATGGCACTTTGGTCCTTATTTCTTCTATGACATCTGCATAATTATTTGCCTTCTCTAAGGCTTCTGCTCCTGATCTCATGATATCACAGGAAGACATGCAAATAATTCCTCCTCTTCTTATGAAAACAGCCCTGACCCTACTCTTCTGACAGAAGTACCCAGAGCTGGACTCAGAGGTCTTCCCATTCATCGATCAGTACTAAACACAGGACATTCGATATGGCATTGGGACTGAGTTGGATTTTCCTTGTTTCTCTTTTAAAAGGCAATTTATAGATAAAAAGCATATAGTGAGTGTGTGAGTGAATGTGCGTGAGAGGAACCGTGTATATTTGTGACCCTTGGTTAACAATATTCTCTGTTTGCAGGTATTCAGTGTGAGGTGCAGCTGGTAGAGACAGGAGGAGGCTTGGTGCAGCCTGGAAATTCTCTAAAACTCTCCTGTGCCACTTCGGGATACCCTTTTTATGACTACTGGATGGAATGGGTCCGCCAGTCTCCAGAAAGGGGGCTGGAGTGGGTTGCTCAAATTGCAACAAAAACTCATAATTATGCAACGTACTACGCAGAGTCTGTGAAAGGCCGATTCATCATCTCGAGAGATGATTCCAAAAGCAGTGCCTACCTGCAGATGAACAGCTTAAGAAAGGAAGACACTGCCATTTATTACTGTGCAAGAGAGACCCAGTGAGGGATCATCCGTGTGAACCCAGACACAAACCTTCCTGTAGGAGCGCTCAGAACCGGCAGAGGGCGAAATGCACACAGGAAGAATGGGGACAGACTTGCAATAGGCACAAACACAAATGAGCACTGGTTTCTGGGGTCTCAGCTGTCACTTCTACTGATTTCTCAGTATGTTCACTACATTTATGGTCTCTGACATCTGTGAAAATGGAGTCCTGTTTTGCCGTAGTTTAATATATATATGTGTATGTATATAAATGTGTGTATGTGTGTATGTATGTATATAGATGTAAATATAGATAATATAGCTGTATAGATATAGATATCCCTAAGTCTAACATGAACTACATCCAAAAAGATAACCTCTGCTTGAAGAAATGATCCTATTGAGGTCACCAGAATTGAATGCTTAGCAAGGTCCATAGTTATTGGTCGTGTTTTTCCCTCAGGCAATTCAGAGAAAACTCTAATAGTATCATGATTAGAACAGTGTTTTAGATTAGAGGAACCACAAGAAAGGTGTGGTTACACTCATTGACACATACAGTATAACAAATCACAAGGTCTTTCTGATATCCCTGAGAACAGTGCATATCAGAAAAAGATCTGACCCAACTGTATTTCTTACTGATTCAGTTAAGTAACCTATAACTTTTATTTTGATATCCCCAATTATATTTTCTTTATCTAACTTTGGACACATGTTCTAAACACAGGCATGAGTCATAATAAACTGCACTGAGGCTCAGAATGTACCTCCATGGCCACTAGGTGAAAATGGTCAGGGAAGGAAACAAGCAAATATTTTAATAAAAAACTGGTCCCAGGTATGTTGAAGGAGAAATATTATCGGAGATGTGTTTGATAGCCTGACCAGAGACAGGGGAATCTGGGAGAGGATGCAATGCACACACGAAGAATGGGGACAGACTTGCATTGCCCCTCAATAGACATACCTCAGAGCCATGTGAGGGGAGGAAGGCAGAGAGAAGAGATAAAGGAAAGAGTGAAGTAGCCAAGATGTCAGTCCAAAGTCCAGGAAAATGTTCAACCAGAACAAATCCACAGGAGACCATCCTCTAGTGTGTTGAAATTTTCTTAGAACACACAAAGCAAAATTGACAGTTTACCACACTAAGTTCCTTCAATTAAGTCACTTTCCTAAGAATGCTTCATCCATAGGCCCTTAGTCACCAGGAGTACTTTTTCCCTGTTAGGAGAATGAATCAATTAATAGAAAAATTCAGATCATATAAACCATTTCTCATGAATTCTCATTTCTGGAGGATTGTATTGATTGGAAGAAAATCAACATCATGACCCTAAAGTTCTCCCACAAATTTATTCTATTCTGTAGCTCTTACAGAAGAAGGATGAGTATTTAATTTGATGACATTAATATAATGATTATATATATAATATATATAATTATATATATATGTTTGTGTATGTGAGTGTGTGTGTATAAGTAAATTATAGTTAAAACATATTTACAATTTATGATATAACTCGAAGCCACACAAACACGTTTTTTTCTTTTACATAGTCTAGTTTAATTGAATAGAAGTTTTTTAATTTATTAATTATTTTATTTATTTACATTCAAATATTGTCCGACCCTTTGCTGCCAAGCCTCGCTGAGGTATTTCCCCACTTTTGCTCCTCTGAGAAGTTCCCCTCTTGGTATACCTCCTACCTGGGACATCAAGTCTCTACAGAATTAGGTGCATGTTCTCCCACAGAAGCCAGTCAATGCAGCCCTCTGCTATATATGTGCCTGGGGCCTCAGGTCATCCAGTGTATGCTGTTTTGTTGGTAGCTGTGTCTCTGAATGGATACAGAAAAGGTGGTACATTTACACATTGGAGTACTGTTGGGGTCTCCCACCTCCACTAATCACTCTCCCTCAAAACACCAGCCCCCTACAGGCGCATAGGCATACCAGAGACTTACTGTGTTTCCACTGCCTACTGGATCACCGCCTACTGAGGACCACCTCAGATATCCCAGAATGGCATCCTTGGAACCGCCTACATCAACAGACACTTATCCCCGCCTCGATCCTTGGACCCACCTACGATTGGACCGCCGCCCGCTACTTCAAAGACTTAAGGGCGGGCTGGGATTTTTTTCATGTTATTTAAACAGAGTCTGGTTATTAAAAATCGAGCCTTCACCAGTGTGACATTGCCTAGGCTCAATTTCCTTCACAGCCTATTCCCTTTTAGGATAGTCCCGCCCTTCAGAACAGACCTAGACCAGAATGTTTCCGCGGGCAGGAACACTCAGAGTACTACTCAGCTATTAAAAACAATGAATTCATGATTTTTTTAGGCAAATGGATCAAACTAGAAAATATCGTCCTGAGTGAGGTAACCCAATCACAAAAGAACACACATGGTATGCACTCACTGATAAGTGGATATTAGCCAAAAGCTTGGAATACTCAAGATATGGCTCACAGAACATATGAAGATCAAGAAGGAAGAACAAAACAATCAAGGGAGGAAATAATGTAATAAAGTGTAGAGCAGAGACTGAAGGAAAGGCCAGCCAGAGATTGCCCCAATGGAAGATCCATTCCACATACAGACACCAAAGCCAGGCACTATAGAAGATGACAAGAAGTGCTTGCTGAGAGGAACCTGGTATATCTGTCTCTTGAGAGACTCTGCCAGAGCCTGACAAATACAGAGGCAGATGCTTACAGCCAACCATTGGACTGAGCACAGAATCCACAATGTAGGAGTTAAAAAAGGACTGAAGGAGCTGAAGAGTTTGCAACTCATAGGAAGAATAACGATATCAACCAAGGAGAATCCTCCCCCCACCCCGAGGGCTCTCAAGATCTAAACCATCAATGGAAGAGTCCACATGGAGTGACCCATGGCTCAAGCCTCATAAGTCACTGAGGGTGACCTTGTTGGAAATCAATGGGAGGAGAGGCCTTTGGTGATGTGAATGCTTGATACCTCAGTGTAGGGAATGCCAGGGTGGTGAGGTGGGAGTGGGTGGGTGGGATAGTAAAGCGAGGATGTGATAAGGGTTTTCCAGAGGGGAAAGCTGGAAAGGATATAACATTTGAAATGTAAATAAATAAAATTTCCAACCAAAAAAGAGAAAAAAAAAGAAAAAAGAAAAGTGTGTGAAAGCCTATAGTGAAAATGTTGCCTTTACTGTTGAATTAAGGAAATAATGAAAAACTCAGGTGAGTTCCTTTGAACATAGATAAATAAAACTGTCAGTTTTCTCACAAATTCTTAGTACCTTCGATGGTCTTCATTTTCAATAAAGCCTCATGAACACACTCAGAAAAAGTTCATGAAGGAGTTCTTCAGAAAATAAATGATTTATGGAGTTTAATGATGTACAGTAAATAGTCTCACCGCTTCATGAACTTGACATACCTCCAAATGTGTATAATGAAAGAAACTCTGATACTTAGGGAGGCAGAGAAGTGGGAAAATGGGTGATTTCCTGAGTGCTGATGTCTCCCTCCTGTAGTTAATCCTACTTCTCCTTGCTCATTTTAACATGCAGTCATTTCCCTTTCGGTTGGGAATAGCTCATACACACTATGATAAATAATGGAAGAGGATGTAGGGGAATTATAAAATCTATTGGTACAGGCTCTTTATAACTAGACCCATGAACCAAAAATTATTCTTTTCTGCTATTAAGGCACTGTAGAGACAGTCTTTGATAAAAATAATGGGAATTTTGTGAGAGACTATCCATTCCCAAATCACATATCTTGTCAGAATTCTACTGACCCGGCATTTTAAAGAAGCACACTATGATCAGGCAGACTGCAACCCATCTCATACCACACAGGTCATTGTGATGTTCCTACATCTGCTTCTGTGCTGCTCTGTCCCTCAGAAAGATGACAGAGCATTGCAGATGGCTCCAGCAGACTACTATAAACTGAAAGGACTGTTGTGGATCCGACTGAGAGCATTTCACAGATGATATAGAGTGAGATTAGGTAGAAAAAAAGTCTAATGCATTATTCACTGATTTCTCATCACAACCCACAGAATTCTACCCTTAGCCCTTGATAGGCCAAGATAGAACTGATTAAACAGGGAGGGTAGCAGTCAAACATTGAAAATTTTCTTTTGTAATGTTTCTTTGTGTAATGGAAAAATAAGCATATAACATATGATTACTAAGAATTTTTCAAGTTTTCAACATCATCATCTATCAAGAAAATGTAAATTAAAAGTTATTTAAGATGTCATCTAATCTAAATAATGATATTTATTAAGAAAACAAATGACACCAAATTCTGATAAGAAATTGGTAAAAGGGAAAACACAATGCATGGCCCATTTAACCTGTTGTAGTTCTTTTGGAATTCTGTTTGGAAGTTCTCCCAAAAGGAAAAAAAAGCCAAGTTACCTACCTTCATAAGTATTGTGCATACAGCTCAGCAGGACTCTCTACTAGAAAGATACAAGTTCATCTGTGAGAGAGAGAGAGAGAGAGAGAGAGAGAGAGAGAGAGAGAGAGAGAGAGAGAGAGAACCAAGTTTTAGCATATACAGAAACACATACTCTGGGTGGGGAAAAATTAGGAATAGTGTGGTCTTGCTAATACAATATCAAGAAATTAAGTACACAAGTACGAAAGAAGGTTGGCACAGACATGAAACCTTAAAAAACCAGGAGTAGCAGAGGGACAGTGGGGTGATTGGTCTAGGAAGGGATTGTGGGATCATGGCTATATGTGTTTTCTGTGATTTCTACAGTTCTTGGTCTCTCTTATTCCACACATTCACACTATAGGAAGCCAGAAACAGTGATGAACCTATGGAATCACCCAGAGAAGTCAGTATTCACCCTCCCCAATTATGAAGGCAAAGTTCACTCTGTGCATGCAAATGCTTCTTCTAGCTCTAAGTTATATCACCTCCTGGACTCTGGGAGCTCATCTCTCTTACTGGAGTTTGATCTCTGAAGAAAGAGGGAGTACCCTAAAGGATGAGAGTGCTGAATCTTGTGCACCTGATGACAGCCCTTCCCAGTGAATGTTGCCATTTCATACATGTGCTCATGGGGAATTTTTAAAATGTGTGATTGACAGAATTGAATCATCTTCTCTGAAGATATCCTGTCCAGGGTAAAGCTCCATGAGTAAAGACCTGGCCTGGAGGAACCTTCTCAGTCACTGTCCCTCACCTACTCTGTCACTGGCTACTCCGTGACCAGTGGTTATTACTGGTGCTGGATCTGGCAGATTCCAAGAAATAAACTAGTTGGAGGGAATACTTAAGCTACAGTGGTAGCACTAACTACATCTCATCTCTCAAAAGTTGAATCTCTATCACAAGAGACACATCCAAGAATCAGTTGAGCTGTGTGACTACTGAGGACACAGCCACATATTACTGTGTAAGAAACATGGTATGGAATCTTCAGTGTGAGTTCAGACATAAACTTCCTTGTAAAGCAGCTCTGCACCAAAAGGCAGCTTGCAGCATACACCAAGCACAGGAAATCTACTTTAGAGTAGGTTAAAAACAATTCTTGCCCAAAAGTCTGGCAGAAGACTCTTGGTGAACAGGAAGACACATTAGCGTGAAGATCTTCTGTTAATATAATGCCCACAGACCACTAAAACTTCTTAAATTATACCCAGAAGTCTTCAATGGCAACCTCTTCAGGAGGCTCCATATGCTAAGCCTCTCTGGAACAGAATTGCTCCTTTCTAAAAGTACTAGAGGAACAAAAATGGAGAAAAGCCTAAGGGAAAGAGTTCCAATGAGAGGCCCAACTTGTAATCCATCTCAAGGGGAGGCTCCAAGGCCTGACACTTTAACTGATTTGATGATGTTCTCACAGAGTGGAACCTAGCATTTCTGCCCTCTGAGAAATCCAACAAGCAGATACCAGACTGATAAAGATACTTACACCCAACCAATGGATAGAACCTGGGGTCCCCTGTAGCTGAATTAGGGAAAAGCTGGAAGAAGATGAGGAGGAGGGCAACCTGAAATGTAGAGTTGAAGTATCAACAAACCTGCCCCCCAGATCTCTGAGAAACTCGGCCAGCAGCCAGGCCGCATGCACAATCTGATATGAGGTCCTTCAACATGTGTAAAGCAGAGGACTGTCTTGTCTAGCACCTAACCCTCCAGAAATGTGAAGCCCCAGGGAGTGGGGAGATCTGGTGGGGTGAGGTTACGCTGGTGGGTACATCCTTTGGAGATGTGGGGAGGAAATATGAGGTAAGGAACAGTAAAAGGGCAGACCTGGAGGGGGTAGCAACTGGACAGTAAAAAAAAAAAAAAA
>NC_034596.1:108049299-108051981 GCF_900095145.1 Mus pahari | reverse complement strand
TTCATTTTTAATAGGGATATTTTTTCTCTGGCGTCTATTTTCTTGAGTTCTTGTATATGTTGGATATTAGCCCTCTATCATACTTAGGATTGGTAAAGAACGTTCCCAATCTGTTGGTTGTGTTATGGTCTTATTAACAGTGTCCTTTTCCTTATAGAAGCTTTGCAATTTTATGAGGTCTCATTTGTCAAATCTGGATCTTACAGCATAAACCATTGCTGTTCTGTTCAGGGACATTTCCCCTGTGCCCATTTCTTCCAGGCTCTTCCCCACTTTCTCCTCTTTAAGTTTCAGTGTCTTTTTCTTTTTCTTTTTTTTTAAAGATATTTTTTTTATTAACATTTCAAGTGCTATCCTGAAAGTTCCCCATACCTTCCCCCTGCCCTGCTCCCCTACCCACCCAGTTCCACTTCTTGGCCTTGGCATTCCCTTGTACTGGGGCATATAATGTTTGCAAAACCAAGGGGCCTCTCGTCCCAATGATGGCCAACTGGGCCATCTTCTGCTACATATGCAGCTAGAGACACGAGCTCTGGGGGTGCTAGTTAGTTCATATTGTTGTTCCACAAATAGGGTTGCAGACCCCTTCAGTTCCTTGAGTATTTTCTCTAGCTCCTCCATTGGGGACCCTGTGTTCCATCCAATAGCTGACTGTGAGCATCCACTTCTGTGTTTGCCATGCACTGGCACAGCCTCACAAGAGACTGCTATATCAGGGTCCCTTCAGCAAAATCCTGCTGGCATGTGCAATAGTGTCGGGGTTTGGTGGCTAATGATAGGATGGATTCCCGGGTGTCTCTAGTCTTATGTGGAGGTCCTTGATCCACTTCTACATGAGCTTTGTACAAAGAGATAATAGAGGATCGATTCACATTCTTCGACATGCTAACTGCCAGTTGAGCCAGCACCATATTTTGAAAATGCTCTCATTTTTTCCACTGGATGGTTTTAGCTCCTTTGCCAAAGTTCAAGTTACCATAGGTGTGTGAGTTCATTTTTAGGTCTTCAATTCTATTCCATTGATCTACCTGTCTGGAAATGTACAATGCAATTTTAATCACAATTGCTTTGTACTACAGCTTGAGGTCAGGGATGGTGATTCCGTCAGAGGTTCTTTTATTATTGAGAACAGTTTTTAGTATCCTGGGTTTTCTGTTGTTCCAGATGAATTTGCAAATTGCCCTTTGTAATTCTGTTAAGAATTGAATTGGAATTTTGTTGGAGATTACATTGAATCTGTAAATTGCTTTAGGCAAGATGGTCATTTTTACTATACTAATCCTGCCAATCCGTGAAGATGGAAGATCTTTCTGTCTTCTGAGATCATCTTTGATTTCTTTCTTCAGAGACTTGAAGTCCTTATCATACAGAGCTTTCACTTGCTTAGACTCATACCAAGGTATTTTATATTATTGGTGACTATTGTGAAAGTTGTTGTTTCCCTAATTTCTTTCTCAGCCTCTTTATCCTTTCAGTAGTGAAAAGCTACTGATTTGTTTGAGTTAATTTTACATCCAGCTACATTGCTAAAGTTGTTTATCAGGTTTTGGAGTTCTCTGGTAGAAGCAGAAATAGTGGTCTTACCTGGGCTCACAGGTGTGTCAGTTCTCCTGGGATACCAGCTCTCTCCTGGTGGCATTTGACTATGGAGAGCTCTGGCACAGCTCCAGGCTCAGAAGAATCCTGGATGCCCTAAACTGTTAACAACAGTATATGTCTTCAGAACAGTTATTTGCCTATTTATATGTTACTCCTAGTAATACACCTAAAATATGTCTCACACATGCACACACACACGCACACACACACACACACACACACAGAGAGAGAGAGAGAGAGAGAGAGAGAGAGAGAGAGAGAGAGAGAGATCATTATCAATTTTATCCATTGTCATTTGTCATTGGATCAGGGGCTAACAGAGACAGGATAAGATATAACAAAGACAAAGGCATGGTCCTTGAAGAGAATGGGATATGGGATGCCCCTGGATATACAAATAACAAGGGCATACAGTATTTTCATTACAATAAAAGTTGGATGGAGGCTCTATTTCTCAATCAAGGCTCTGAAGAAGAGCTGTCAATGTCAAGAGCCGTGGTAAACCAGATGCAGGACACCATACAACCCCACAGTTCCCTGCTGCAAGTGTCTGAGAGATATTTCAGGGAGATTTGAGCCCTAGCACTTATTTAGAAACTTGAAGGTATCACATATCACGATCTCAGCAGCTTTAAGATCCTCTGCATTTCTTAGTTGTCAGTGGGCACATTGTCATGGGATATAAAATAAAATTTTATATCTGTGTTGGTTTATATGCATTTTATTAATTCTTTACACCAAGTGTATCCTTCCTAATCCAGGGAATAATATCTATATCATATATATATCATTAAAAAGACTAAAATATCCAGCTGCAGAACTGAAGGTGTTTATCAGATTTAGGAGTTCTCTGGTGGACTTTTTAGGGTCACTTATATATAACATCATATCATCTGCAAATAATGATAATTTGATTTTCTTCCTTACCAATTTGTATCCCCTTGATCTCCTTTTGTTGTCAGATTGCTCTGACTAGGACTAAGTACTATATTGAATAGGTAGGGCAAAAGTGGGCAGCTTTGTCTAGTCCCAGATTTAGTGGGATTGCTTCGAGTTTCTCTCCATTTACTTTGATGTTGGCTA
>NC_034596.1:108025672-108046772 GCF_900095145.1 Mus pahari | reverse complement strand
AATGTAAATAAAGAAAATAATAATAAAAAAAGAAAAAGAAGACTAAAATAGCTAAACAATACGTATTCAAAAGTGACAAAAAGACAAAAGATATTTCTATAAACAAAAAGATTGAGTTAATGTAGGCATAGCACAGAATCAATGTCTCTCATTACCAGAGCAATGAAAATTAAGGTTAAAAAGAGATATCACCTCATATGTGGATATATTCAGGATAAGATATTTGTTCATGGCTGTTGCTGTGTTGACAGTTACACAAGGTTCCATGAACAGTCTGAGAAATAAGCACACTGCCATGTATTACTGTGTGAGAGATACAGTGAGGAAAGTAAGTTGGGAGCTCACAAAAAAACTCTGTTAGGTGCTCATGGTCAGCAGGGGGCACTGGAACATAGGGAGCTCCAGGTCAACAGAAGTGGAGTAGGATTGTGAACTGTTAAAATCATCTGAATATGAGGAGATTTTCTTTTCTGGTCCCATTTATTTTGTGTTCTCTAAGCTTCTTATAGCTTTATGTCTACATCATTCTTTAGGTTGGGGAAGTTTTCCTCTATGATTTTGTTGAAGAAATTTTCAGGTCCTTTGAGCTGGGAATCTTAATTCTCCTCTATTCCAATTATTCTTAGATTTGGTCTCTTCATTGTGTCCTGAATTTCCTGGATACTTTGGGTTAGGAGTTTTTTATGTTTTAAATTTTCTTTGACAGATGTCCCAATCTCTTCTACTGTATCTTTTACACCTGAGATTTTCTCTTCTATCTTTAGTATTCTGTTGGTAATACTTACATCTGTAAATCCTGACCTCTTTCTTAGGTTTTCCATTTCCAGGTTTCCCTTCATTTGTGTTTTCCTTATTGTTTTTACTTCCACTTTTAGGTCTTGGATTGATTTATTCAATTCCTTCACCTGTTTGTCTGTGTTTTCCTGTATTGCTTTCAGTGAGTTATTGATATAGTCCTTAAAGGACTCTATTATCTCCATCAGATATGATTTTAGGACAGATTCATGATTAAAGACTCTGATGCAGATGTTTGCACCCATCCAATGGACAGAAGCAGCTGACCCCTGTTGTTGAATTATGGAAGATTGAAAGAAGCTAAGGATAATGGTGATCCTTTAGAAAGACCAGAATCTTAATTGATCTCTACCCTTGAGATATTTCAAAAACTAGACCACCAAACAGATAGCTTACACCAGCTGATATGAGACCCCTAACACAAATAGAGTAGAGGATTTCCAGGTCTGTGTTCATTCAGAGATGAGGCACCTAACCCTCAAGAGGCTGGAGTCTCCAGGTAGTTTAGAGGTCAGGTAGGTTGGGGGATGGGCACATCCACATGAGGACAGGGTGGGGTGGGGTTGAGGTGTGGGATGTGGAGAAGTCAGAGCATGGATGAGGGTGGGGAATGGAATATGGAGTGTAAAAAAGGAATTACAAATAAAATAAAATTTAAAAAAAATCTGAGTGGTTTCAAGTTATAATTCACACTTTCCAGAAAAACACTATAAAGATCAAATATTTAAATAATTAAATCTTTAGTTATGGTGGACAAATTTAAATACAGAATGCATTCTGTTTACAACAAAATGCAGAGCACTAACAATGCAGATGTGACTCCCTAGTAGGCACCAAGATCTCACCATGAGGAAGCATAAAACCAAGAAGTAGTTTTAAAACAACTCTAGTTTGGGGAGGGGATTATTGAATTCCCCTGATGATTGAAACTCATGATATGAATTCCAGGAACACCTGGCATAATATAGGCTTAGGGGCATTATGAGACCTTCAGTATAGCACTGAGAAATACACCCCAGCATATGATATACTCAGAAAATTTGTTTGGAAATGGTATTATTGAATATAGTATAACTTATATAAAATTCCACAATCAGATCACGTGAATTCTGCCTTCCTCTGTGCCAGAGATTTGTCCTCTATGCAAGAGGGAGATATTCCTGCTGTATGCATTAAAGTTGCAGAGCATCATAGATTAAAAGGGGGTTGTCTTTCTCAAGTATGTACACTTTCTTCTCTTCAATGACTAATGATCAGTTCTAACCATACATTTAAATGGAAGAGACTTGTTTTTTCTGACCTACTGGTGCTGCAAGGAACAGCTTAACTCACCATACTAAAGGGAATGTATCTTTCACTCCTCATTCACATGATTTTGGCACTCCAAATGTGTTCCCCTTGTACCAATCTAGAATATTGAAGGAGTAAGTGAAGTAATACAAAAGCAGAAACAATATAGGAAATGTATGCCCCCAAGTGCTGTTAAAAATAAAAGCATGCATATTTAGAAGTAGGCAAAAGCTGACTGTTAAAACATTGACTTTGTTGCTGAAATTAACAAAATAAAAAAATGTCAGTAATGTTCCTTTGAACATAAATAAATAAAACTGTCACTTTCCTCACAGATTCATTGGAAACTTGATTGTCTTCATTTTCTATAATGACTCACGTAGACATTAGGAAAAAGTTCATCAAAAGAGTTCTTTGGAATAAAACTCCTTTAGGGCTTAATGACAGAGCAGTAGAGAGTCTCTGTTTCGGGAACTGGACATACCTCCACTGTGGACAAGGATAGGAACTCCATCCTCAGGGAGCAAGAGGCAGTGTGATGGACATACCTCCACTGTGGACAAGGATAGGAACTCCCATTCTTAGGGAGTAAGAGGCAGTGTGAAGATGGGGACATCCTGTGAGTGTTGGTGTCTCCCTCCTGCAGTTAATCCTGCTTCTCCTTGCTCATTTTAAGATTCAGTTATATATCTTTTGATAAAGAGGAGTTTATACACACCATGATAAATGATGGAAGTGTAGGTAGGGAGATTATAAAATCTACTGGGGAAAGTTCTTTGTAACTACATCTATCACACAGAGAATATCATCCTGCTCTTAAGGCAATATAGAGACAGTCTTTTGATATAAATTACAGGAACTTTTGAGAGTCTACTTATTCTAAAGTCAGATATTTTGTCAGAATTCTACTGACCTAGTACTTTAAAGTAACAGCCTATTATCAAGAAGATCACAACCCTTCTCACATACCACCACCAGTGTGGTGTTCCTACTTCTGTTTCTATGCTGCTCAGACACTGAAAAAGAAGACAGGGCATTGCAACTGCCTCCAGCAGACAATCATGTACTGAAAGGACTGTAATGTATCATACAGAGAGCATTCCACAAATGATATACAGTGAGATTAGGTGGAAAAAATGTCTAGTGGGTTATTCACTGATTTCTCTGCACTACCTACAGAATTCTACCCTCAGCCTTTGAAAGACAAAGAATGAACTGAGGATAGCAGACTAACTGAAAATTTTTATAGTTTCTTTGTGTAATGAAAAAATCTCCATAAAACATATGAGTAGTAAACACTTTTTCAAGTTTTCAACATCATGATATATCAAGAACATGTAAAATTAAAAAGCTAATTTGAAATGTCATCTAATCCAAACAACAGTGATATTTATTAAGGAAACAAATGACACCAGATGTTGATGAGAAAATGATTAAAGGGGAAAGACAATGTGTGGTTGGTTTAACCTGTTTTAAGTCCCATGGAATTCTGTATGAAAGTTATCTCAAAAGAAGAAAAAAATGTCATGTGACCTAAGTACATCACTCCTGTGCAGACAGCTCAGGTCTCACTACTGGAAAAATAGGAGTTCATCTGTGCAACAACAAGAAGAATGTGTACAAAGTTTTCTGAAAGATGGAAACACATATTCTGGATGGGATAAGAGAAGAAAACTAGGAACAGTGTAGACTTGCTAATAAGAAAGCAAGAATTCATGAAACTTCATGTGAAAGGAAGGTTGGCACTGACTTGAAATTTTAAAAACAGTGCCTAAAGAGGGTCTGTACGAAGGCTGGTCTAGGATTGGAAGGTAGGATCATGTCTAGATATGATTCCTAAGATTTCTAGGGTCTTAATACTCCCTTATTGGAGACTCACACTATAAGAAGCCAGAAACCATGATGGTCTTATTTTAATAACCAAGGACATTCACTAATTACCTCCCCCAATTATGAAGGCTGGGTTGTCTCCCTGCATGCAAATGCTTGTTCAGGTTCTAAGTTAAATCCCCTACTGGCCTGTGGAAGCTCATATCTCTCTCTCACTGGAGGTTGATTCCTGAAGAAACGGGGGTGTAGCCTAAAGAATGAGAATGTTGAGTGTTCTGTACCTGTTGACAGCCCTTCCTGGTTAGTGTTGCCATTTCATACGTGTGTCCTGAGGGTTTTTTTTTTCATGTGTGAATTAAAAAAATGGCTCTTCTTTTCTGAAGGTATCCTGTCTGATGTGCAGCTTCAGGAGTCAGGACCTGGCCTGGTGAAACCTTCTCAGACACTGTCCCTCACCTGCACTGTCACTGGCTACTCCATCAACAGTGATTGTTACTGGATCTGGATCCGACAGTTTCCTGGAAACAAACTGGAGTACATGGGGTACATATTCTACAGTGGTATCACTTACTACAACCCATCTCTCGAAAGTCGAATGTACATAACTCGTGACACATCTAAGAACCAGTTCTTCCTGAAGTTGAGTTCTGTGACTACTGAGGACACAGCCACATACTACTGTGCGAGAGACACCGTGTGGAGTCTTCAGTGTGAGCCCAGACATAAACCTCTTTATAAAGCAGCTCTGTACCACCAGGGAGCTTGCCCCATACACATAGCACAGGAAATCTATTTTAGGGTATGTTAAAAAGAATTCTTGCCCAAAACTCTGGCAGTAGACCTGCCAAACAGGAAGACACATCACTGATAATGTCTTTAGTTAATACAATGTCCACAGCCCACTAAAACTCTTTAAATTATACCCCAAAGTCTTCAATGGCATGCTTCCTAGAGGCTCCACATGCCAGCCCACTCTGACCAAGAATTGCTCCTTTCTAAAAGAACTTGAGGGACAAAACCTGAGAGAAGCCTGAGCGAAAGGAGTTCCAGTGATAGGCCCAACTTGAGATTCATCTCAAGGGGAAGCTCCAAGGCCTGGCACTATTACTGATGTTACTATGTGCTCATAGACAGGACCCTAGCATGACTACCCACTGTGAAGCCCAAAAAGCATGTGAAGGAGACAGATGCAGATACTTACACCCAACCAATGCACAGAAACTGGGGGTCCGTGGGCCTGAATGAGGGAAAAGCTGGAAAAAACTGAGGAGCAGGGGAATCCCATAGGAAGACTAGCAGTCTCAACTAACCTTCGTCCCCACCCCTGAGATCTCTCAGACACATGGCTATCAACCAGGCAGTATATAACAACTGATATGATACCCCTCTTCAGGTATACAGCAGAGGACTGTGTAGTTTGGCCTCAATTAGAGAATATGCATATACCCCTCCAGAGACTTGAGGCCACAGGGAGTGGAGAGGTATGGTGGGGTGGGTGGAGGAGGTTGCTAAAACCTCAATGAGATGGGGGATGAGATATGGGGTAAAGAACAGTCAAAGTGAAGACCTGGAGATGAATTACAACTGGACAGTTAAAAAAGATTAAAGAGTAATAATTAAAATAATTTCAAATTAATAAATTCATAAAAGAAGAATATATGTGGTCTGGAAAATAAATCTGTCATATATTTTATGCCCTGCTTAACTCAGACAATATAATCATTAATGATTGCTGAAATGTGAATTCACAGAAAAAAATCTTCTCTTAATTAATTTCCTGTTATTGTTGTACAAAACTATGTCCAAATGTTTAATTTGGTTTGTAGCTCTAGATGGCTATAAAATGAAAAGTCAGCATGTCAGCAAGCAGAAATCATGTTAGTCAGGGAAAGTGTAAATCATGAAGTTATCAACAAGTAAGAAATAGTGTTAGGGAACATAGAATGGTGTCAATCATTTCAAGTCTTAAGCCTGTCTTCATTGACATATTTTGTCCAACAGAGACACACTCCCTAATCCTCAAATAGTTTCACCACTGTCCCCAGACCTACACTTTTTTCCTCAGGATCCTTCTTCAGGGCATGTGTGTCCTGGGGCAGCTCCTGTGCTTTGTGTCCGCTCTCCCCTGTGAGCATCTCAGAGACAAAACAGGGAGCTTCCTGCTCCCTAGCACTAATTTGGAGTCTCAAAGGCATCCAATGGCATGAAGTCAGCAGCTGTCAGGTTTTCTGCATTTCTGGTTGGCATCCAGTGGGTAAATAGCCATAGGTTATAAAATAAAATTTTATATTTGTGTTGATATATATGCATTGTATCAACTCCACCAAGAATATCCTTCCTTGTCCAGGGGATAATATCTGTATCATACAAATGACTAAAACTGCTGGATAATACTGATCCAAAAGTAGTTGAAAGAATAAAAGTTATTTTCATAAAAACAGAGATATAAATGTTAAAAAAGCATAACACAGGATGTCTCTCATCACCAGTGCAACAAATTTAAGGTCAGAAGATTTATCCTCTTGTATTGTGGATATATTCAAGATAAAATATGTTTTCACATCTGTGACTGTGTTGATACTTTCATGTATGTGGAGGCTAAGAATTTGAGACTGCAAATGGGGAGTAGTCTGATGTCAAGTACATTTGAACTAAAATGAACAAAACAATAGCTTTCTCATCACATTTAGGGAAAGTTTAGAACTTTATCAGACAACTCTAATTCTTACCAAGTGTTGTTTCAGAGAGAATTTATACACAGCACGGATACGTACACACAGAGAGACTGGGTTAATACACCAGACCTGAGCCTGATCGGGAAATTTAAGAGTATGTGATGCTATTTAAATTTCTTATTTTAAAAAAGTCATGACATAACTACATATAAATGTCATAATTCTCAGTGTCCTAAAAGACCCTTGCATCTTCTCTGAGCACTGTCTTCTCATACAGTTCCACCCAGAGCTTGCTATCTAGCAATAGGAGATGCAAATGGACCTTCTGCCATTCAACAAAACCAGTCCAGTGCTGAGTTCCACCTGTTGCAGAGGAGCTCGGCACTGGATTCTAGCCAGGTCTCCCCAGTCACTGATTAGCCCTGAAAGCAGGCTACTCGCCATGGATTTGGGACTTAGATGGTTTTCCTTGTTGCTCTTTTAAAAGGTAATGCACAGAGAAGAGACTCTGTATAAAAAGACATACTTAAGAGGGACAGTGGATATATTTGACAGTTTTCTGACTCTGATTCTCTGTTTTCAGGCATACAGGATGACTTACAGCTGGTAGAAGCTAGAGGCTGCTTGGTACAGCTGGGGGTCAATTAAACTATCTTGTGATGCTTCTGGATTCACCATCAGTAATTACTGGATAAACTGGATTAGCCAAGCCCAAGGGAATGGATCAGAGTGGTTAGCAGATTTTAAAAATAATGGTAGTACAAAACACTATGCGGAGAGAAGGAGAGATTTGCCATTTACAGAGAAAATTCTAAGAACTTATTGTATCTACAAATGAACAGTTTGTGTCCACTGGTGTTCAGTCTGTTGAGGGATACTGCCCACATTTGAGGAGATTTTTCTTAGGTCTCCCTGTCTCAACCTAATTTACAAAATCACTCGGGTTTGTTTCCATGGTGATACTAAGACCAATCAAGAAGGCAATCAATGTTAACCATCACAGTAACAGAGAACTACTACAGGAGGTAAAGTGACTTCTCCAGAAATGCCACACTATATTCCTCTGTTCACACCATGTTCCTGTTTATCATAAGAATGGTGTGTCTCTGTTCTGGCAGTGGCTAAAGGCAGAAAAGAGAGGGTGAAGAAAGGGAAGAGGATCAGGAAAAACATCAGAAGCCAGGCTTTCCCAGGAGTGGTGGTGTTCACCTTTAATCCAAGCACTTCTGAAGTAAAGCGGGCAGATATCTGTAAGTTTGAGGCCAACCTAGCCTATACACTGAATTCCAGGATAGCCAGGGCTATGTACAGAAACTCTGTCTTGGCAGGAGGAGGAGGACGCAGAGGAGGAGGAGGGGGAGGAGGAGNGAGGAGGAGGAGGAGGAGGAGGAGGGGAGGGAGGGAGGGAGGGAGGGAGGGAGGGAGGGAGGAGGAGAAAGAAACCAAGCTTTTGTCCAAAGGGGAAAGAAAGCAAAAGGAAAGGAACTAAAACACTGCCCAAAAGCAACTGCAGTGAGCAATTAGAGAATAGAACAATGCTTTCTGTCATTAGTGCGAGAAAACCCATCAGGAACATCAGAGCTGCTTTGTCTCTGTTGACCCTCTGCACCCAAAGAAGGTCTGGACCCATGTGAGATGCAGACCAGAGACTTTAACTCTGTTTTAGTTGTCCTGATATATTTAATCTCATACCACCATCCTGCTGCCTGGAAAGGAGCACATAGTAGCCACCAAATACTCTCTCACTAGGAGTAACAGGAAATTGAATATTCTAGTCATGCTGAGGCCAATGGGGTCCTGAGAGAGAAAAGGGTCTACTTGCTGATGGCTGCAGGTGTGTAGGTTAGCATCGATGCAAAAGGAGCCAGCAGATGGGCTTTGGCACCGTCTCCCATGCCCCTTTGTGCAAAACTCCAAGAAGCAACTCCTGACAATAAGCATGTGTTAGCAACTAATACATTATTGAAGGATTTTTTTTTAATCATTAGATAGAATCACTGTCCTATATGTCAACTACTCTCGTGTCCATTCACCACATAAGAGCTCACAACCATCTGTGAGTTCAGTCCAAGGGGATCAAATCACTTCTTCAGACCTCCAGGGACACAGGATTCACGTGAGGTTATTGGTGTTGGCACACCAGCCCAATGGATTCACGTATGTCTTAGTTAGGATTTCTATTCTTGTGATGAAACACCATGACCCAAATCAACTTGGGGCGGAAAGGATTTATTTCACTTACATTTACACTTGCCAGTGAACTCTTCACTGAGGGAACTAAGGAAAGGAACTGAAGGCAGGAACTGGAAAGAGAATTTGATGCAAAAACCATACAGGAGTAATACTTGCTTGTTTGCTCCTCCTGGCTCCTCCAGCCCACTTTTTAATAGCACCTAGAAACACAAACTGTGACCCACACTGATCACTGATTATGAAAATGCACTACAGATGTCCCTACAGCCCAGTCTTCTGGAGGCATTTTCCTTAACTGAGAATTCCCTCTTTTCAAATGACCCTAGCTTGTGCCAAGTTGACACAAAGCTAGCCAAAGCAACAGCCAAAGGTGGAGGTCTCATACAATAGGGCATGGTACTTGACAACTGGAATGAAATCACTCAAAAAGCTGAGGCAAGAGGATGATGTATTAAAGACCAGCCTAGGGGTATGGGAGCCTGAAAGCCCAGCCATCACATGTTCTCTAGATGAATCTTTTCTTCATCATAAGCCGGGCCTACTACTCTTGTAAACAAAATGTTATGTAAGTATTGTATGTATTATATAAATGATATATTCACATTTATTTTTTGAGAGCTAAAGTTCTTCCTACATAGAGAACACTATATAGAATATAGTTCCTTGTAGCTGGAGAGATGGCACATGGTTAAGAGCACTAACTGGGTTTTTTTCCATCTGTGCCAGGAATTAGAGCCTGTGCTCTGGATCCCTACCCACTCTGACCACACCAAGACACAGCTTGACCCCCAGGTGTTCTGGCACATCTAGGATCACAGGTAAGACCCCAACCCTGCCCCCCCAAACCTGGACTAACTGGGACCCAGCCCAACCAGACTCACAGACTCCTTCCAGGTTGCACTTGTGTGCTGGAACTGAACCTGTACTCTGGATCCCCACACACTGAGGCCACACCCAGTTGCAGTTTGAACCACAGGAGTCCTGACACACCCAGAATAAGAGGATCACAGAATCACAAAATCATAGAAACTCAGGAAGGTCAGGCTCCAGTCAGAGACAGCAATGCCAGTTAACACCAGAGATACCCAGATGGAGAAAGTCAAGAACAAGAAAATAAGCTTCAGACACCAATGCTCCTTAATAACAGCACAATCCATTTCTCCCACCACAATAAGCCCCAGATACAACAAACCTAAAACCAAGATTCACATCTAAAATCCCATCTCATGAAAATGATACAGGACTTTAAGAAGGACATAAGTAACTCCCATAAAGAAATACAGAAGTCTTTCATTCATGAGAAATTTAGAAAGTGGTGACATATGGCTTTAATTCCTGTACTTAGGAAGTAAAGGCAGGCAGATTCTGAGTTCAAGGATATCCTGAACTACAGAGAAACTTCCAGGCCAACCAGGGATACACAGTGAAACTCTTATCTAAGAGATTTTAAAAATTAGGCAATTTGTTTTAAATGAGCTAAAAACATATATGGATTAAAATGCATTAACTATTTTTAACTTCTTGTATTTGCTATGATACAAAAAGAGTAAGTCAGTTCTGACAGCCCTTAGAAAACTACATAATTATTTGAAAATTGGTTGCTTGAGGCTGGGGATGTGTCTCAATGTTTGTGATGTTCATCTTGGATGTCAGCTTGATTGCACTGGAAGCTGCCTAGAAGACTAATCGAGTACAGCTGTCGATATGAGGGAGTCTCTGACCTACCCATGATTTAATACATTGTTGTAGGAAGTGGTTCCCTGGAAGAACGCCTTTGCATAAAATACCTTCACCCTGACCCCTTTCTGCTGGTCTCTGTCTTCTGTGCATGAAAGTCCAACTGCTTTACCCTACCACATGTTCTTGCTTAATAAGGGCTCACCTGTTGCAGATTATATAATAATCCGAAGCAGGCCATTTCAGGATGATCACCCGCTAATTATTAGCTTGTCCCATTATGACTTCCTACAGTCACATAGCAAACAGGAAATAATGCTCAACAGATCCAGATCTCTAGGCAGGTAGACGCCAGGCACAAACCAGTAGCTATTGTTCAGTTTTGAAGAAACCACAATGCTGCCCAAGAGGACAGATGCAAGGCCACAGAAGCCTCATGGTCAGTTCTTTGGCAAGTTTCTTTCAGTGGTTGCACTATCACAAATTGAGCTCAACAATGCTATGTAAAGTAAACCAATATGTACCTGTCTGAATTTACTGAGGAATAGAGAAGCAGAGCAAACCAAACCAAGGCTCTGCACCAGTCTCCCATTTTCTGTGGGGTCATATTAGTACTCATTCCTCAAATGTCCTTCCACCTGTTTCCTATATCAAAACATGATTCCACCCGTGTCTGATTCAGGAAAACATTCTTCCATGTGTTTGCTTAGCAATATATTCTTTCATCTGTGTGCTCCAGCAAAATACTATTTGGCATAACCAACTTCCCAAAGATCTAGTAGTTTCCACTTCACCTTTTTCCTCTATTTTGAGAGGCAATAAAATAGTCAGGGAAAGGAAAATTTTGTGAAATTCTTTCTTCTGATTGTTCGGTCGTTTAGTTGAATGGTTGTTGTTGGATTTTGTTTGTTTGTTTGCTTGCTTGTTGTTTTGCAGCATGGTGTGTCTCATTAGTGTTTTTCTGTTGTGAGGAGGCACCATGTCTTATTTGGACAACATTTAATTGGGTCTGGCTTATAGGTTCAGAATTTCAGTCCATTATCATAAGGTGGGAGCAGGCAACATCTAGGCAGGCAAGGCAAGAAAGGAGCTGAGAGTTCTACATCTTGATCTAAAGGCTGCTAGGAGAAGACTGACTTCTGGGGGCTAGGAGGAAGGTCTCCCAGCTCACCCCAACAGTGGCACACTTCCTCCAACAAGGCAACACCTTCCAATAGTGCCACTACCTAGACCAAGTATATTCAAATCACCACAAGGCCTCCTGAAACCAAAGCTACCCTTAAACTCCTGGTCTTCTAACCTATGTCTTTCTAGGGCTGGACGTTTTTAAATGTGCCAATGTATCTCACTGAAATGGTCCCTTTAAAGAAGAATTCCAACTGAAAAAGGAAAAGAAAAGAAATGAAAAGAAAGAATTAAACTATCAAGCAGCGGTAGCGTACACCTTTAATCCTAGCACTTGGGAGGTAGAGGCAGGCAGATTTCTGAGTTCAAGGCCAGCCTGGTCTACAGAGTGAGTTACAGGACATCCAGGGCTATACAGAGAAACCCTGTCTTGAAAAAAACAAAAAACAGAAAAACAAAACAAACAACAAACAAAAGAATTAAACAATCACCACCTTGCAATCCTTCATAGTAGACAGGTATAACATCAACCACTATTGATGGCTAACAAGACATTTGATCGCTAAACAGATACAAACACCCCCCACTTTGCTTAGCCTTGTCCTACCTTTATGCAAAAACAAAGCAAATTGATAAATGTTATCAGTTTCTGTATCGAAAGGAGCATCTATGTGAAAGAAACAGAATTCTGTAAAGTGTTGAATAATATCAGGATGTTACACTACTGGCCAGCAAAATGGCTCAGAGGATAAAGTCCTCATGGCAAAGCCTGACAACTGGAATTGGATGCTGTAGGTCCACATGGTGGAAGGATACAGGGAATTCCTCTCACCTTCACATATGGCATGTATGTGTGTCACACATAATCAATCAATCAATCAATAAGTAATAATAAAGTGTTGCTAACTCACTGCTGTGAGAAACTCTACAGGTCAAATGATCCAGATTCTTTGATGAAATAGTAAATGAAAACAAAGGTAGGGTGCTGGAAAGATAACTTAGTGGTTTAGAGCACAAGAGTGTGCAATATATCCTTGTAAATGTGAGGTAGGAGTCAAAAGGACTTGGGGATGTTTTCTTGCTATGTGCACCAAGGTCCGACACTGAGCAAAATCTTTGTGATTATTTCCAACCATTGTCATCCTTTGTTTAGGCTTGACTAGGGGAATGTTTCCTCACAGAGACTAGTTATCAAAGTTTGTGACAGATCTCTGAGGGATTTGGAGTGTGGTGGAAATGCCTGGACCATGTGCTCTGAGTACAAGTCAGGGTAGACATCTCCTTCTGACCCCCTAAAGCCTGAGTCCCTTCTCTATATCCTTTGGCTTTCAGCTGCTCTGTGATAGATGTAACTATTCCTTGGGGCCATTTTCTGCAATGAGCACCCACTGAATGGAAGTATCATTTGTCACTTTCATTTCAGTGTTCCTGGCTTCCTACCCTGGTGTGTCAACTAGATTCGGCAGTCAGAGGTGTTTGTTGAAGTAATGGTTTCCTGTCCTAGTTACAGCCTCCACTCCCACCAGATGCTCAAAAATTGCCCTGATTTCACAAGGGGAATTGAGGCACATTAATCGTTAGCATCTTCTCTATGTCTTTAGTTAGCAGTAAACAAGTGTGCTGGAGGAAGTAGGCAGTCCTTCTAGTGTATCGGAGTGTGAGGATTTCATTTTATTTCTTCTAAGGACATCTTTATTTGGAATCTTACTCCAGTTCTGGAGAGGAACTCTTCTCTCAGGGTGGGGTAAAGGCAAATGATACTCCAGAGCCCAGTTCTTACTGACAGAGAGCTAGTTTCAGAGTGCCTCTTCCCTGGTAATATCTGCTCAGCTGTTTGCAAAACACCCGGGTGAAGCCCCGATTCAGGCTGCCTAGCTGTCTCTTTAAATGCCCTGGTCTGTGTGGGAGAGGAAGCTGCCATAAAATTCTGGAGTTCATGAAATTCTCAGACTCAAAGCTCAGCCCTACACTTCTCCTCTTGCATGCAACTCACTGAGGGAGGGAGAAGCAGAACATCTTCCTCTCATGCTGCCACCAGCACCTCCAGACACACAGGACCTGCTTTCCCCACCTCCAGCCTTTTCCCTCCTTCTGTGCCACTCCCTCCCAGAGAGAGAAAAAGAGAGAAAAGGGAAAAGGAACCAGAAAGATTCTGGGATTTGAATCTTTCCAAGGAGGAAACACCCAGCAAACTCAGTTGATTAAACAGCAAATTGACAGGTCCCAACTCTTCCATTGAACCCAGAGGTAAGATTCTGGGTGGAAAGGCAGGCAGGCAGGAAGCGAAGGGACTCCAGGTTTTCTAGGAAGAAAGTTCTGGGAAGAGGTTGCACCAGAGGAGAGGGTAGAAATCTTCTGTTGCCAGAGGCCACCCTAGATTTTTTTTTTTTTTTCGATTTGCAGACCAAAACTGACCGGGATGGATTTTCAAATCGTCCTGTTTAACTTCTATTTCTCCTGGAAGTTGTGTTCTTTTGCTCATACTGTTAGGAAAGTCAGAAAATGTTTTAGATTTATCTTCTTCTTTTAATTACTTCGTTTTTTTTAAAGACTTTCTCCTATTTGAATTATTAATCCAAAATGACATGTGTTTATCACTTCATGTATCTTTGATCCTTTTTTATTTTCCTTCACAGTGTGAAGCCACCTTCTCTCTTTTTCTGGAAAATGGACTTTGAGAATCACACAAATGCAAAATAGGATGGACATAGGGATTACCCTTAGCTGTTAAGAAACTGAGATGTGTAGGGGGTTAGAAGGGAGAGAAGTAGGGAGGTCAGGGAGTGTTGAGTATTATGAATGTACATGCATCCTGCCCTGGAACTTATAGGGGATCCATGATGCAAGCAGCCCATGACTGCATCCTGACAGCCTGGATTTGTGGTGCTGATAAGCTCTTCTATGCTGTTAGCTCTTGATTCTTAAGAAGGAATGTACAGACCTACACACTGTGTTTAGGTTTTGTTCTCAGAGGCTGGTTAGAGATACTAATGGTGTTAAATATGTGTGAAAGTCTTCTACCAGGTTTCTCTGCTCTACCCTAGGGTTGGATTTGAATGATCCAAAGTGGGGGCTGGAGATGGATGACCTTGAATGTATGTTAGAGATTAATGGTCCTAAATAGGGGTGGAAGATGAGTTAGAGATCCTAGACAAGAGTACATCTCTTTGTTTGGAGGAGGGTGTATTGGCTGGATTTTTGTGTCAACTTGACACAAGATGGAGTTATGACAGAGAAAGGAGCCTCCCTTGAGGGAGTGCCTCCATGAAATCCAGCTGTAAGGCATTTTTTTCAATTGGTGATCAAGTGTGGGAGTACCCATTGTGTGTGGTGCCATTACTCTTGCTGAAAGTCTTGCAGTCTATAAGAATGGAAGCTGAGCAAGCCAGGGGAAGCAACATCCCTCCATGGTCTCTGCATCAGCTCCTGCTTCCTGACCTGCTTGAGTTCCAGTCCTGACTTCCTTTGGTGATGAACAGCAATGTGGAAGGGTAAGCTGAATAAATCCTTTCTTCCCCAACTTGCTCCTTGGTCATGATGTTTTGTGCACCAATAGAAAGCCTGAATAAGACAAATTGGTACCAGCATAGTGGGGTATTCCTGTGACAACCTGACCATGTTTTGGGGAGGACTGTGGAAGGACTTTGGAACTTTGGGCTAGAAGAGCCATTGGGTATGAAGAGCTCTGTGGCATGCTCTGTAGGAGCTTAGACAGTAATGTTGAGAACAGCAAAAAAGATGGAGGCCTGGCTTGTGACATTTCAGAGGGAAGACTCTTATCAGTAATGCACTTGTTATTTTGATTGTGAAGATTCTGTGGTTCTGGTTAGCTGGGGCTGAAGAATTAGCTGTGATTAACAAGATAGCAGAAATATTAAAGGAAACCTTTGCATTACTGGGACTATTTATGCTGGTTAGCTGGAGCTAAGAAATTACTGGTGATTAAGAAGAGACCAGCAACACTGAGGTGAAATCTTCTGGGAAGTGTTTTCTGAGAGCACAAAGAGGCTGAGGCTGTGTTCCAGAGAAAGCCAAGGTTGTACTTTGTGATGCAGCTTTACTTGGTAATGTATAAGAGTCATCCTGGTGGTACTGGTTCTGAAGGCATGAAGGGGTCATGAATAGCAGCTGAAGACATGGAAACCCATTGCAGAAGGTGAAGCCCCAGTTGCAATTGGTGGACCAGGACTGAAGGGGTCATGCAAAGGAGATGAGGCTTGGCACTCTGAAGAGATCCTATAAGAGGCTATTGGTGAAGTTAGTTGCAGCAGAATAACCCATACTGGGTATGCAGCAAGTTGACTCTCATGGGATGTCACTAAGGTGGTTATCCAGGTTGACTTCAGGGCCAGCAGAGCCTAAGATCCCTCTCCGCAGTACATGGACATGGCAGTGTGAGAAGGTGTAACTCAGTTAGGCTTTCCTCCACAGTAAATATGATAAGGACAGTTAATGTTCATGGTGTGCCTGTGTGTTCTGCTAAGCATTACCTAACCTAGTGTGTCCTCTCTCTCCTTCCCCTCCTTTCCCCCTCTCTCTCCCTCCCTCCTTCCCTCTCCTTTCCCTTCCTTCTTTCTCTTTCTCTCTCCTTGTCTTCCCCCTTTCTCTGCCTTTCTCTTTTTCTCATCTCTAGAATATCTAAACAGCTTCACTACATTCCCCAAGGCTGCTCACCTGCTAGCTGGAGATGACTGGAATATAGGTATTCTGGCCCCTCCCACCTCAAGACCACTCCCTCTGTGTCAACTCATTCCCGTGCTTTGTTAGCAACAAGGCCTTATTCAAAATATAGGTGGGAGGATCCTCAGGTTTCCTGCTTTTGCAGGTGGGTAATTTTGTCTCCTGGGAGTCTTGATGACCCCTGAAGACTGTTCTGTTTTTAAGGTTGAAAGGATCCAAGCTGCTGTGAACTAGGGAGGAGCTTGATACATTATGTAGGAGTGACTTGTTTCCCAGGAATGAATGCCATAGACTTTTGTACCAGCACCAAGTGAATGCCAGCTGTTTGAAACTAAAGTTTAGCCCTGGAAGGTAGAGAAGGGCAGAGAAGATAAGGGAGGGTTGATGGCTCCTGGTGTTGAACAGTCTCTGTCAAGCTGGTGTAGTGGGTGTATTTCCAAACCAGTTGGCTGCCTGCGGGTACCGTGAGGTTTCTTGTTGCCTCACCTTGCTTGGGGTAGCTTCAAACAGCACAGTAGCAGGTGTTCTAATGAAAGGAGACAGCTTTGCTATTGAACTAAATGTTAATAGAGATCCTAAGAGAAATATATTATGTCATAGTATGAGGAGTGGTCCCCTTAATTGGAGGGAACCATTAGATAAGTTTGTAGCCATGGGAGGTGCTTGAGTGACTCCAGGAGCTATGAATGTCCAACTTAAGATGGGAGTGGAGGGAACCATGGAAACAGATTTGTGTATCTCAGGAAAACCAATATTTTCACAGCAGGGTCTTGGAGTTCCCTGAGAATGTGTATGGGTCCTACTTCAGAGGTCCTCAATATTATACTTTAGGCATAGGGTCCAGCAACCTGAGCTTTAAAAGGCTTCCCTGCACCTCCAGGGGATTTTCTTCCCTGGAACCACAGGCTTTCTAAGCCCACTGAGAGCTGAGGTTATAAGTGAGACATTATGCTCTGCTAAGTTCAGATTTTTAGTTTGCTCAACCAAACTTAAAATCCAAGAGCATTTTTTGGTAATTATTAATGTATATATCACCCCCATTAAAAGTATAGAATATAATGATTTCCTAGTTTTTGTGGCTCATATGGAGTTACATGATTGGAATATGATGTGTGCCCCTTCTTGGTGAATGCCAAATCCACCATAGTGTTCTCCCTTACATTCTGTTAAACTTTGTAGAGAGCCTGAGGAATTCCACCACCATATACTAGGTTGAAGTTTCCATTCTACCAGGGCTGATTTAAAAGCTTTCAAACCCCTTAACATTGCGACTTTGATACAGTTTAGTTTTTTTCTCCAGTTCATCTTTTCATTTAGCAAACACTTACATGGTATCTAAACATTGCTTTTAGTATCTACAGCACAGTGTACTGAGTGACTTGGTAAAACGCTTACCTTCTCGAAGTGGTTTCTTTAGTGTGCTGGCTTTCTGTTGCCCTGACAGAATATCTGATATAAACAGTTTTAAGAAAGAAATAGTTTTAGTCCATCTTTCAGCCCAGTTTTACCCAGGCTTGTTTGGATTTTTTTGGATTTGTCTTGGGATAGTATATTATATTGGTGGCAGAAGGTGGAGGAAGGCTGTCTACTTCAAGAGAGAATGGGTAAGGGTCAGAAGCCCCAGTGTTCCTTCATGGGCAGGGCCTTGTGTTCCTTCATGGGCAGATCTCTTCCACTAACTTGGCTCTACATCCTAAAAGGTTCCAACCTCCAATAGCAACACACAGGCTGGCAACCAAGCTTTTAGCATACGGGGCCAATGATGGATATGATACAGCTGAACCATAAGATTGGAAGGGTTTTCTAGAATGTTTACTGTCTTGTTTTAACATGAATGTTTGGCGCTATTTTGCCTAATCTCCAGTTACTATGTTTTCTGAAGCTCTGTTATTACCAGACGTTAGGGCCTTTCAAAAATTTAGCCTCTGGTTGTAGAAAGATTATTTGATGTTTATTTATTCAGCCATAATTGAAAAGCTTTACTGTACAATACACTATTATCATAGTGTTCCATCATTATACAGCTCTAGCTGCTTCAGCTCCTCAAACCTCTTTAGCTACATTAGCCACTTCTGCTTTTACCATACACACACATCATTGTCCCTCTGGTCCTGAGGTAAACTGATGTGGGCTCACAGATGCAAGAACATTCAGCAAACTGTAAAAGACCAACCTTCTGATCAGAAATGGAAAGTGCTCCAGCCAGTTTGTCAAATTTCTCACTTATATGCCCCACGTGAAGTCTTTCATCCGAAGTCAGATGTCTATCCAGTGGAACTGTATAACCCTTCGAGTTCTTCCTTTTGGATGTACTTGGCAGGATCTTCCATGCCTGCTGCTCTTTTAGAGTCTTCTTCTGAGGAGGAGAGTGCATTACTGGTACAGGAGGAGATGGCAGTCTCTGGGGACTTAGCTTATTCATTTTGAATCTTGGAGGTTCCATTATGTCTTTCTGCTTTTCTACGATCTGAACAACCCTGTGTTTAGCTCCTGAATTGAATGTTCCTCCTTGCTAAGGTGGCATATAGTGGAAATGCTGAGCAGAGGGCAGCTTCTCGGCTGGATGAGCAGGCTTGGCCGCAGCAATCTTCCTTGCTACTATCTTCTCCACAGCCCTTCTTGTCCTTTCAGTTATTTCATTAATTGTCTCTAGATCTGGCCTTTGCAATTCTGCATCATCTGGATACATAACTTCCTTTGGATCAATGTCTTCAGCTTCAAAGTGGTCCTAAGATAGCTGAGTAGACACAGGTAAAGAGTTTTAGGAAATCAAAGTCAGATTTTATTTATCACAATTTACCTATGATATTCCTTTGCTCAGCACATAGATTTTCAATGATTGATAGAAGTATTCAGTATTTATTATATTCTAATATGTGGAAAGGAAAAAAATGCTTGTCCAGACTGAAAAACCAATAGGTATTTTTTACACAACTGACAAGCTGCATATTATTGTGTTTTTCTATACTTTATACAGAAGGTTAACCTCCAACATATAGTGTCCTAAGAATCCTTCCTAATTTTCTTTTGCCAAGGTCTAATTAGTTGGCCAAGACTGGTATTGAACTTACCATCCTCTTCCTAATTTCCATGACCAAAATATTGTTAGGATTCATACTATTGCAAACCAGGAAAAATATGAGCAGCGGATTTAACAGGCACAAGCCAAGGTTCTAAAATGAATACCTTTACAGTATCTTAAAATCAGACATTTCCAGCAGAATTTGTATGGAAAGTTTTCCTACTTGGAACAGGTAGGAGCTACATCATGTTTTTGAAATCTCCCATTTTGTATCTTTTTTTAAAAAGCTGCGAGCCAGACACTATTGCATACACCAGCAAGATTTTGCTGAAAGGACCCTGATATAGCTGTCTCTTTTGAGGCTATGCCAGTGCCTGGCAAACACAGAAGTGGATGCTCACTGTCAGCTATTGGATGGAACACAGGGCCCCCAATGGAGGAGCTAGAGAAAGTACCCAAGGAGNTGNAGGGGNNTGCAACCCTNTAGGTGNAACAACAATANGAACTAACCAGNACCNCCNGAGCTNNNGTCTCTAGCTGCATATGTAGCAGAAGATGGCCTAGTCAGCCATCATTGTGAAGAGAGGCCCCTTGGTCTTGCAAACTTTATATGCCCCAGTACAGGAGAACACCAGGGCCAAGAAGGGGGAGTGGGTGGGTAGGTGAGTGGGGGGGGGGTATAGGGAACTTTGGGGATTACATTTAAAATGTAAATGAAGTAAATGCCTAATAAAAATTGGAAAAATAAAAAAATAAAAAAAACTGCGAGCATGTTTCTTCTGCTAAGCAGGGCAAGCAGAAACAGCACAAGTTGGAGGTGGTTCTCTGAAGAAATTCTAAGGTCCAAAGTTAAAGCACAGAGAAGCTGCTCTTCTAGTAAACAGAAGCCCTACTGCTTGTCAATTAAAAAAAATGGTCAGAGGAGAATGCACATAGTCATCCATTGGACTGAGCACAGGTCTCCAATGGAGGAGCTAGAGAAAGGACACAAGGAACTGAAGGGGTTTGCAGCTCCATAGGAGGAACAACAATATGAACCAACCAGTACCCCCAGTGCTCCCAGGGACTAAACCAACAACCAAAGAGTACACATGGAGGGACCTATGGCTCTAGCCACATATGTAGCAGAGGATGGCCTTTTGGGACATCAATGAGAGGAGAGGCCCTTGGTCTTGTGAAGGGCCTCATTGTAGGGGAATTCCTAGCCAGAGAAGTGTGATTGGATGGGTTACTGAGGGGGACGGGGAATGGGATGGGAGGTTTGGAGGGGAAATGAAGAAAGGGGATAAAATTTGAAATGTAAATAAAGAAAATATCTAATAAAATATTTGGTTGGGCTGCCTAGATTGTTCAGTGGGTAAGAGCACTGACTGCTCTTCCAAAGGTCTTGAGTTCAAATCCCAGAAACCACATGGTGGCTCACAGCCACCCATGAGATCTGAAGCCCTCTTCTAGCTTGTCTGAAGGCACCTGCTATGTACTCATGTGTAATAATAAATCTTTGGGCTAGAGAGAGCAGGGTCTGAGTGGGGTTGACTGGAGTGAGCAGAGGTCCTGAAAATTCAATTCCCAACAATCACATGAAGGCTCACAATTGTCTGCTCAGCTACAGTGTAACCCATATACATAAAATAAATCTGTTTTAAAAAATTGGTCACTTCTTGGACATTCCCAACTCTTCGTTTTTTGCAAAAAATCTTTGTTTCAGAAGAGAATACCAGGAGAAAATGAGATCTACAAAGCATAAAAATATCTGTCAGCCACCAAACCTAGATACTAATGCATATGCCAGCAAGATTCTGCTGAAGGGACC
>NC_034596.1:108005432-108025217 GCF_900095145.1 Mus pahari | reverse complement strand
ATAGGGAACTTTCAGGATAGCATTTGTAATGTAAATAAATAAAATAATAATAATAAAAAATATCTGGGGGTTGGCTCACTTTGCTCAGCAGGGATAAAGGAGCAGCTGCTTCACATAGTTCATCCAGGCTTAGGCAGTGCACTGGTCAACCTGCAGATCCACTTACAGGAAGTACATGTGAGATCTGGACTCGAGGTCATGTTGGGGCTCTCGGGATGTGCAGGGGCCATACTCAACCATGGAAGACCCTAAGAAAAGACCCTGGTTTTAGGGAGGCCTAGTTGCCAAGGAAGCCTGAGGTCTTGGCCAAGTTACTGTGTGTCAGTCTAGGTCACAGCCCAAATAGTCCCAACAGAAAAGAAATGTGGACTCCAGAGCCTTCCGTATCCAGGACCCAAATCAACAATCCACTGGTAAGCGACACCATCTGCTTCTTCAAGAGGTCAAGTCTTACCTGGAATGGGGAACACAATGGAAAAAAATGCTCAATGCACAGGACCTCTGACTGAATGGCCCTCTAGGCTTTGCAGTTCTTTGAGCTGGAACTGGGGCAACCATGCTTTAGTAGTGAAACATTAGCCAAGCCATCAACAACTCTTTCTTTTTTTCTTTTCTTGAATATATAACATAATTTCCATTTAATATTGGTAGGTCACAGTTCTATTTAAGATGTCCTGTGAACTGAAGAACCCTAGCTTGGAACACCATGCCCTTGGGCCCAATCCCAAGATCAGCTCCTGGGCAAGCATGGAGGGACTGAAGTAGACTATGACCTCTTCATACATGCCCAGAATTGACTCTATCTAGAGTCCAGACTACAACTTCTTGTTGTTTTTAATGTTAAGACATGTTTATTATAGAACAGTAGGTAAAATGACCAAGATGACTGTTTAAAATACACAAACCCCACACTACTATTCCTGTCAAAGGCCCAAGAGCATGCAGATTCTGGGCTGGAGAGCCAAGTCTGTTCCTGACAAATCACTTCTGAAAAGTGCTCAAATATTTCAATCCAAAGGGAGTGTATGACCTGTCTTGATGTGATTCAAAAGTAAAATAGAAATATAAGGGCAATTAAACAAATGCAGTAATTAGTTTACAATAGTCATTCCTGGACAGTAATTGGAGAGCAGTTTGTGCCCTGTCTGTTTATATACACACAGAATCAGGTCAAAAATATAGGGAGCATCCTGTACCCACATATTTGAAGCCCCCGAAGAACATCCCATTTACAAAAGCATGCAATTTTTAGAAGGAAACAGTGCTTTAACCAGTATAGAGGACAGAAAGATGAGTTCAAACCATGCTCAGGGGCCTCCACTTTATGGGAGGCATCCACTTTATGGGAAGCCTCCACTTTAGTCTTGGGGCTTTAAGAACATCTAAGTTTTAATGGCTTTTATAGTTCCATTTTCATCTTCTTAATTGGCTCAGTCCCTTTTCTTGGCAAACATTTTTCCAATTGTTCCCACAAAAGTCTCATATCTTCTTGCCATTTCTTCATCAGACACATTGATGTCTACTGTCTCCTCTTCCTCTGCTGCGCTGCTCTGTTCTCAGAACTCATCTGAAGCATTAACTTCTCAACATCAGGATTAAACGCCCTGAATGCCATCCTTCCAGAGAGAACGTCACACAAGAAGTTCTGCTCTTCTAGGATGAAGCTCTTTTTCTCCTTCAACTTCAGCAAATCCAGGCACCAGTGCTCTTCACTCATCATCTTCAGCTCCTCCTCTTCTAGCTGTTTCTTGGTTTCCGAGTCCAGGCCCTTTTGCATGAACTTCATATGCAGCAGGCTTTTGGAAGACTTAGTCTTGCGCTCTAATGCCATGTTGGACATACTTCTCCAGACTACAACTTCGGACTCCACAGGAAGCAGTGTGGTCTGCATCATCGTCTGATGCTCAGGAGTAGGCTTTCCTGGCTTTAGAGGAGCAGGGCATGCTAAGAGAAGCCCAACTGAGCTCACAAAGCTGATCCACAAGTTCTTGCAATAGTGCTGATTCTACTCCCTGAGAAATGAAGAAGAGAAAGTCTGAAGTCCTTATGAGCCAGCAGGCAGGAAGGGACAGGAAGGGAGCTTCAGGCTGGCATGTGGCCAAGGGAGGGGCTGTGGCAGTTCCTGCTTGAAGAGGAGAGCTGGCCTGGGGTTTAGAATGAAGGGGGGCAGCATGAAAGGAGACATCTGTGGGGCTGCAGAAAACTACAAGAAGGACCTTCTCGGCCACTTCGGATTTATCAATGTCAACAACGGAGGCCAATGGCTGGTCTCAGAAGATGATCTCCGATTTCTGCTACGGCACATGAAACAAGCTATCTGCTCCAGGGTCAAACCCAGCTGAAGGGGGAGCACCATTCCAACATTTTCTGCCTGGCTTTCAACAGTGGAAGCACCAAAGTATTCTCTGGAGAAAGTGATGAGCAAGTTATCCTCAATGAGGTTGAAGGCAGTGAGACCCTGCTGCAACCACCTGACCACTCCAGACCCTCCCTGTGCAGGGTGAGCCGGAGGAGGCTTCTTTCACCAGCCCTGGCAGATGGAGCAAGGTGTGCAGGCCAGAGGCCTCACCAACAACTCCCTTAAAGTAAATCCCTCACATCTGTAGATTTGACAGGAGGTAGGTTCTCTGAGTTTACCATATTACTTGAAAAAATGTTCAACATCCTTAATCATAAGGGAAATGCAAATCAAAACAACACTGAGATTTCACCTCACACCAGTTAGAATGGCTAAGATCAAAAATTCAGGGGACAGCAGATGCTGGCGAGGATGTGGAGAAAGAGGAATACTTCTCCATTGCTAGTGGGATTGCAAGCTTGTACAACCACTCTGGAAATCAGTCTGGCGGTTCCTCAGAAAACTGGACATAGTACTACCTGCAGTTCCAGCAATACTTCTTCTTGGTATATACCCAGAAGATGTTCCAACGGATAATAAGGACAGATGCTACACTATGTTCATAGCTGCCCTATTTATAATAGCCAGAATCTGGAAAGAACCCAGATGTCCCTCAACAGAGGAATGGATACAGAAAATGTGGTACATTTACACAATGGAGTACTACTCAGCTATTAAAAACAATGAATTTATGAAATTCTTAAGAAAATGGATGTATCTGGAGGATATCATCCTGAAAGAGGTAACCCAATCACAAAATAACTCACATGATATGCACTCACTAATAAGTGGATATTAACCCAGAAACCTAGAATACCCAAGATACAATCTCCAAAATACAAAGAAATCAAGAAGAAGGAAGACCAACATATGGATACTTCATTCCTCCCCAAAATAGGAAATAAAATACCTATGAAAGAAGTGGCAGAGACAAAGTTTGGAGCTAAGACGAAAGGATGGACCATCCAGAGACTGCCCCACCTGGGGGTCCATCCCATAATCAGTCACCAAACACAGACACTATTGCATATTCCAGCAAGAACTTGCTGAAAGGACACTGGTATAGCTATCTCTTGTGAGGCTATGCCAGTGCCTGGCAAATATAGAAGTGGATACCCATAGTCATCTATAGGATAGAACACAGAGATCCCAATGGAGGAGGTAGAGAAATTACCCAAGGAACTGAAGGGGTCTGCAACCCTGTAGGTGGAACAACAATATGAACTAATCAGTACCCCAGAGCTTGTGCCTCTAGCTGCATATATATAGCAGAAAATGGCCTAGTCAGCCTTCGTTGGGAACAGAGACCACTTGCAAACTTTATATGCCCCATACAGGGGAATGCCAAGGCCAAGAAGTGGGAGTGAGTGGGCAGGGGAGCAGGGTAGGGGAAGGGTATAGGGGACATTTGGGATAGCATTTGAAATGTAAATGAAGAAAATATCTAATAAAATTAATAATAATAATAATAATAATAATAAGACTCTTATTTCAACATATCTCCTGGTGAGACACAGATTGACAAAAAAGCAAGAGGTTTGAGCTAGAAAGATGATTCAGTGATTAAGAACACAGATTGCTCTCCTGAAGGTCCTGAGTTCAAATCCCAGCAACCACATGATGACTCAAAATCATCCTTAAAGAGATCTGACACCCTCTTCTGTTGTGTCTGGAGACAGCTACAGTGTACTTAGATATAATAATAAATAAATCTTTAGACCTGAGTGAGCAGAATTCAAATCCCCAGCAACATGATGGCTCACAAGCATCATTACAGCTACAGTGTACTCATACACATAAAATATATAAATCCTAAAAAAAAAAAAAAGAGGTTTATTTTCCTATACGAGGGGTTCAACTTTCAATTAATTTCCAGAAGAGTGACTAGAAGTTACTAGAAGGTGACCTGGAATGGCTGTTACAAGCAGCTTTCATACATTGTAGGGGCACAGGTTACATCAGCAAGAGTGTACAGCTCTTATCAGCTAAGCATACTGACCTTTAAATTCATTGGCTACCAAGCGTGACACACACTTGAACTCTACCTGGGACATTCCAGAGGGTCAGGTGACTATCAGTCAGTCCATTCTATGGTTTTTCTTCTGAGAATTTTTTATTCAAGAATGCTCCTGTGGGTGGAGAGTGTAGCTTTGCCTAGCCTTGATCCCAGGCCAGAGAGGGAAGCTGCAAGGAGGGTATAGGGTTGGAAAAATCCCTTAAGAGCCTTCAACATCAGTAGTTATAATGCAAGATAAAGCATTACTTTGGGAAGCTAATACTACTATCCAACTCCACTTAAAGGATGCTAGACCTAGTACTTCCTAAGAGTATTGACTAGGATCCAAAGTCCAGGTATTTCCACTCTATAATCCACCCTCAGTGCTTATAGTTAATAGTTCTGTTAACAGGGTAGAGAAGATTCTAGAGATTAGAACAAGGAGCTTAGATTTAATTCAGCAGAAGATTTCAAGCTGAAGGAGGACAGAGACAGATTAGAAAGGCAATTCTTAATTTCTGAGTTAAGGTTTTTCAGTGTAGCCCTGGCTACCCTGAAACTCTTTCTATAGACCAAGCTAGCTTGATCAGATTTTTACTTGCCTCTGCCTCCCAAGTGTTATGATGAAAGGCATGTGACACCACATGTGGCTCAAGTAAGATAATTCTTATCCTTGCAGATGTGGCACATGCCTTTAATCTCAGAGGCAAGTCACTGTGAGTTCAAGGCCAGTCTGGTCTACAGAGCTAGTTCTAGGATGGCCAAGGCTACACAAAGAAACCTATCTGGAAAAACCAAAAACCAACTGTCTTAGGGTTTCTATTACTCTGAAGAGATACCAAGACCAAAGCAACTTTTATTTTAATTTCCCAGCTCTGTTACTGAGAGTGATTTGAATCATGCAGACTAGACAAAAAGGTTTCAGTAGAGAAGAACTTCAGTATGTGGCCTAGAGACTGTTTTTATAGTATTTTGGTGAAGAAGATGGCTGCTTTTTGCTCTTGTCTGAAGAGTTGGCCTGAGGCTAAGTTTTAGAGACTACGATTAATTGCACTGACAAAGGAAGTCTCAGAAATGCCCACCATAGACTATGTTCTCTGCTTAAGTCACATGAATAGTGATGTGTTAGAAGAGTTGCTAGGGTCTGAACACAGCAACCAAGGCCAAAACAGATCCATATGTAAGAAGTTTCTTGGGAGGAAGAGGGGTAAGGAAAGTGGTGACAGAAAGAGAAGAAGGAAGAGAAATGGAGAGAGAGAGAGAGAGAGAGAGAGAGAGAGAGAGAGAGAGAGAGAGAGAGAGAGAGAGAGAGAGAGAGAGAGAGAGAGAGAGACATTTCTCTTATGTATATGGATGGTGACTTGATCACAGGTAAAGGTGGGAGGTGAGCTCAATGGATTCTGGGAATATGATGGTCGTTGTCTTGGCAACAGATGTGTAGGCTGTGCTATCTCCTATGTGATGGCACAGGTTTCAGAGGTCCTAATACCAACAACAGCGATGGTCACCCCAGTTGAGTCTCGGGTGCCTACCATATCCCAAATCTCTGTCTCCTCTTGTAGGTACCTGCTCCCCCCTCCCCCCACACACTCCTCATCCCTTACAGTCCCAGATATCCATTCATCTTCATGGCCTTCTAGATATCTCCCTTGTCCTTCTCTATACATAATCCTAAACATCCCAATCCAATCTCCAATCTCCTTCCCTCCCAGTTCTCTCTCTCCATTTGTCTCTTATGACTATTTAACTCCCACTTCTAAGTAAGATTCAAGAGCTTCCTCCCTTGAGCCTTCCTTCTAGTTTACCCTTTTTTTGTCTGTCAAGTGTAACATAATACCTGTATTTTATGGTTAATATACATACCATGCAAGTCCTTTTGGTCATCTCTCAGGTTAATACTCTCATGTTCTCTCCATTTATCTGCAAATTTCATGATGTCTTGGTTTTCAATAGCTGAATCATAATCCATTTTGTAGATGTACTAACTTTTCTTTGCCCATTCTTCAATTGAGGGACATCTAGTGTGTTTCCATTTACTACTTATTACAAATATAGCTGCTGGGAACAAAGTTGACCAAGTGTCTTTGTGCAATGTTGGAGTATAATTTAGGTACACTCCCAGGACTAGTATAGTTGGGTCTTGAGGTAGAACTATGCCCAGTATTCTGAGAAACCACCAAATTAGTTTCAAATGTGGTTGTAGAGGTATGCATTCCCATTAGAAATGAAGAAGTGTTCTTATTCCACATCCTTGTGGGCATATGCTATCTCTTAAGTTTTTTATCTTAATCATTCTGATAACTGTAAGATAGAACTTCAAGATGTTTTGAATTGCATTTCCCTGGTAATAAAGGACATTGAACATTCTTAAGTGCTCCTTGCCCACTTGAGATTCCTATCTTGAGAATCCTTCAGTTCTGTATCCTATTTTTAATTGTGTTATTTGGGGTGCTGTTGACTAACTTCTTGAATTCATTTCAAATTTTGGATATTAGCCCTCTGTCAGATCTAGGATTAGTGAAGATCCTTTCCTGATCTCACAGCTGCCAATTTGCCCTATTGTCAGTGTCCTTTGCCTTACAAAAGCTTTGCAGTTTCATGAGGTCCCCCTCAATTTTTGATCTTAGACCCTGAGCCACTGGTATTCCGTTGAGGAAATTGTCTCCTGTACCTATGAGCTCAAGGTTATTTCCCAATTTCTCTTGTAGAGATATAATACATGTGGTTTATGTTGTAGCCCTTGATCCACCTAAATTTCAGTTTCGTGCAGGATGATAAGTACCAATCTACTTTCATTCTTCTACATATAGACAACCAGTTAGTCCAGTACCATTTTTTGAAGATGCTTTCATTTTTCCATTGTATGTTTTTGGCTACTTTATCAAAAATTGTTACCATTATTTTGTGGGTTTGGTTTTTGGTCTTTGATCAGATTCCATTGATCAATGTTTCTGTTTCTACACTAGTTTCATGAATTCCTACTTATAGAACCAAAAGCTTATAAATAAATATAGTTTTTCTGTCATTATTCAGGAAGTGGGGCAGGCAGAGAAAGGCCTTGGGTCACACAAGAATAACCCTGCTGCAGGAGGAATACAAGTTAGCAGGTGGTACTAACTGTGTACCCAGATAAAAACTTGGAGAGCACCTTTAGACAACAAGTGAGCTTCCAGACTCCATCAGGATTTCCTCTCCTTACTAAACCACAAGTAACAAAATTTACCAGTGAAGCCCTCAAGAGACCATGCCTTAATGAGTTGTAATTTTTTTTTCCTGAAAGACCCGAACCAGATGTAACTACAGTTGAAATTAAATCACTCTCCTGGGACTGTCACAGAAATAGAATGCCACAATTTACAGGCCCAGTTTGATAACAAAAACATATTTTCTCTCACAATGGAATAAATTCCTCAATTGAAAAACTAAGAAGCAACATTGTTTCTTTTAAGGAAAAATGGGCAGATAGTTCAACAAACTTAAACTTAAATGACAACTACTATAGAGCTATTGCATCCTCAGTAGAATATGGGGAAGATACGTTGTAACATAGTCTGAGATTCATGATGAAGACATTTACTTTACTCTTCTTGTTTATCCTTAAATAGAATTGTATTTGAAATATTACATATTGGACTTTTTATATTGTTCATCCAGTTTATTTGACAAACCCTTTCTACCTTATTTTTCACAGTATTTCCAGAAACCTTAACTGTGGCAAAAATTGCATTAAAATGAAGCATCTAGGTGTGCATTTCCATTTTATGGTTTTAATTTCTTTTTCATCCAAAGCTCTTTTTTTTTAAACATGTATGATTTTTTTTATTTTTTTTACACTTCAGATTTTGTCCCCCCCCCATCATCCTGAATGTTCCATATCCCAGACCTCCTCCCTACCCCCTGTCTCCACAAGGATGTCCCTGCACACATCTGTGCCCCCGCATTCCCCTGACTTCAGAACTCCCTGGGGCCTCCAGTCTCTTGAGGGTTGGGTGCATCATCTCTGATTGAACACAGACATGGCAGTATTCTGCTGTACATATGTTGCGAGCCTCATAATAGCTGGTGTGTGCTGCCTGGCTGGTAGTCCAGTGTTTGATGTATCTTGGTGGTCCAGATTAATTGAGATTGCTGGTCCTCCTACATGGTCACTCTCTTCCTCAGATTCTTTCTGCCTTTCCCTAATTTAACCACAGGGGTCAGCAGCTTCTGTCCATTGGCTGGGTGCAAATATCTGCATCTGACTCTCTCAGCTGCTTGTTGGGTCTTCCAGAGTGCGGTCTCCAGCACAGAGTCAGGACATCAAGTGTGGGATGGAGTTGCTATCCCACAGTCACATCTCTGACCCATAATTGTTCCTGACTGAAAGAATTACAGGGATGGAAATGGAGAGAAGCCTGAGGAAAAGAAGGTCCAGCAACAGGCCCAAACTCAAGGGGAACAGATCCAGCTCAAGACGAAGTCTCAAGGCCTGACACTATTATTGAGGCTGTGGAACCCTCACAAAAAGGGATCTATCATGACTGCCCTCCAAAAGACCCAACANNCAACTGAAAGAGTCAGATGCAGATATTTGCAACCAACCAATGGATAGAAGCAGCTGACTCCTGCTGTTGAATTAGGGAAGGCTGAAAGAAAGTGAGGAGAATGGTGATCCTGTAGGAGGACTAGCAGTCTCAATTCATATGGACCCCTGAGATCTCTCAAACACTGAACCACCAAACATGCAGCATACACCAGCTGATATGAGGGCCCCAACACACATACACTAGAGGACTTCTGGGTCTGTGTTCATTCAGAGATGATTCACCTAACCCTCAAGAGACTGGAGGCCTCAGGGAGTTTAGAGGTCAGGTGATGTGGGGTAGGGGGTATCCACGTGGAGATGTGGTGGGGTGGGAAGGAGGTGTAGGATGCGGAGCAGTCAGAGGGTGGATTTAGGGGTAGGAAATGGAATATGGAATGTAAAAAATAAACTAAAATTAAATTAAATTAAGAGAGAGAGAGAGAGAGAGAGAGAGAGAGAGAGAGAGAGAGAGAGAGAATTTCATCCAGCAAAAAGAATTGAAACAGGCAACCTCAAAAGGTAGGAAGTTGGGGAGACCTTCCAGAATGCACCAGAATCAGGGGAGGTGAGAGATTCTCAGGACTCAAAGAGAATGAGGGAGGAGGTTACAACCCCAAGGTCAAAACTCTGACCCATAATTGTTCCTGTCTGAAAGAACTACAGGGATGGAAATGCAGAGGAGCCTGAGGAAAGGAAGGTCCAGTGACAGGCCAAAGTGGGATCCAGCTCACGTGGAGGTCCCAAGGCTTGACACTATTACTGAGGCTACCGAGCACTCACAAAAAGGGACCTGCCAAAACTTAATTTAGACTATGATACATTTTCTTTAATGATTTAATTAATGATTTCTTACTTATTCCTTTCCCTAATTGACTTTATATATACAAAGGGTTTCTAAGCTATCTGCTTCTACCTTAACTGCTCTCATGCCTTCCAATATAGTGTATCGATTACAGATTGTGGAACCGGCCTTCCTGCTCATTTATCTATTCACTTTTGAATGGCATAAAGTTTATGGTGTTGTCATTGTTACTCTTTTCTATAGTGCTTACTGTGTGTGTGTGTGTGTGTGTGTGTGTATTTGTATGTGTGTATGTGGTTTTTGTCCTTCTTGAGTTCCTGAGTTAGAGATTGCTTATCATTAATTTGTTTCCATTTTGGATATCATTTCTTTAAATATTCATGTACTCCTGTTTTTCTCATATTTCAGGTATCAACTGTAGCAATTTTGAACTCCAGAATTTCTTCTCTTCTCACATACATTCCTACCCTGGCTCCATGTTTCATAAATTATACAGTGAACCATCTTAACTTTGATGCTTTTTATTACAGATAACCTTGAGCTGATGGTGAGAAATGTTGCACTCCGTGAATTAAATTTAATAAAATTAAGTTTCTAATGTGAATTTCATTGTTCCTACTCAGTAGTAAACAGTGTTTGTAAAAGATGTGATGTCAGAGGGGTAACTGAGAAGTTGTACCACATGGGATGAGGGGTGGTAGAGGGGTAACCAGGAAGTGGGACATGATTTGAGATGTAAACAAATGGAATAATTAATAAAAAATAATTTTGAAATGTAAAACCCACCTGTAGAGTCTGTGCTTTAGCTCTTTAGCTATTACCCGCCCCCCCCTTTCCAGCTCAGCCTCTGAGAATCTGAGCATCCTCTCCATCCCTGGATTTCAGTTCAGATAGCATTTTTCTTCATGTGCCTGGGTTTTCTCAATCAGGGTAAGGTACTCAGGGCCATCCATATTTTCCCACAGAACACCATTTTCTTCACTGCAAAACCATGTAACAGTATGTTGATAAATATTCATTTTCTTTATAGACTTTTTCTTCCAAAAATGCTGTAATTAATTTCTCAACCTTATTCATGCATCTTTGATATGTGTACACAATGTGTTTTTTTAGATTTATTTATTTTATGTATATGAGTACACACTGTAACTGTACAGAGAGTTTTGAGCCTTCATCAGGTTGTTGGGAATTGAATTTAGAATCTCTGCTTACTCTGGTCATCCCCACTCACTCAGTCCCTGTTCACTCTGACCCATAGATTAATTTATTATTATAAATAAGTACACTGCAGCTGTCTTCAGACACACCAGAAGAGGGCATCAGATCTCATTCCGGGTGGTTGTGAGCCCCACCATGTGGTTGCTGGGATTTGAACTCAGGACCTTTGGAAGAGCAGTCAGTGCTCTTACCCGCTGAGCCATCTCACCAGCCCCAGTGTGTGTGTGTGTGTGTGTGTGTGTGTGTGTGTGTGTGTGTGTGTGTATGTGGTGTATGTGTGTGTGTTTTATCATATCCAAAAGTTACACTTTTGAATCTCACTAACTCCTGGAGTCCCACAACCCAAGTTCATAATGAAGTAAATTTCTTATTTTAGATACTATGAATAATCTTTCAATTGTTGTGCCCGGTTGTTTAGACATCTCACTAACACATGTTGCTTTCTCTTAAATATAGACCAGTATGGGAGATGATATGGTGATGCTAATATTGTTTATTGTAGAGTATGCACAACAATGTGATCATTCTTATCTATACTCAACCAACAAATTGTCCTTACATTAACATCCTTACCATCGCTTAACATCTCCTTTTTCTGACCACTTAGCCAGAGACTTGTGATGAACATACCCTTTGGTGTTTAATATGCATTTGGGGGATGATTTAAAAATTGGAATTTTATTTAAATATCTTTGAAAATACTGAAGCATTGTTTTAAAATTTTGTCTTTTTGTTTTGTTTTTCTTTTCTTGTAACTGAGCTGTGTTCCCTATATGTTTGTATATAGACTCATAATCATATTTATGCTATAAACATGTTCAAATATCTAATATCAAGTGCTAATCCCTGTAGTCAAGTACATGAAACACTAATCAGATATGTTTATGCATATATGTGTATGCATGTATATATCCATATGTGTTGTAATCATAAATATGAAAGAGAAGGTCAGAAATTTTGATGGGAGATATTTTAGTCATGATAGGAAATTTCAAAGGATAAGCAAATTTTTTTTTTTTTTTTTTTTTTTGGTTTTTCGAGACAGAGTTTCTCTACATATCCCTGGCTGTCCTGGAACTCACTCTGTAGACCAGGCTGGCCTTGAACTCAGAAATCTGCCTGCTTCTGCCTCCTGAGTGCTGGAATTAAAGGGGTGTGCCACAACGCCTGGCTGCAAAATATTTTTTAAGAACAAAACTAAGAACTTTATATATGTTTATAATTCTTATTTAAAAAGTATATTGTACACTGGACATATTTTCTCCATTATATCAACATATCCTTTCTTTGTCCATATCATTCCCATTTGGCCATTTATTTCAAGTAGACAGTTTAACTTCTATTTTATTTCATATTTACATACATAATTGTTTCTAACTGTACAATATCTAAGGTCCACAAATGAGCTACTCATACAGTATTGGTGTTTCTATAAAGGTCTTAATTTACTTAAGAAACTTGAGATCTCCAAAGCTCCCTGGGACTAAACCACCAATCAAAGAAAACACATGGTGGGACTCATGTCTCTAGCTGCATATGTAAGAGAGGATGGCCTCATTGGCCATTAATGGGAGGAGAGGCCCTTGGTCTTGTGACGATTCTATGCCACAGTATAGGGGAATGCCAGGGACAGGAAGTGGGAGTGGATGGGTTGGAGAGCAGGGGGAGGGTAGAGGGAATAGGGGATTCTAGGAGAGGGAATTAGGAAAGGAGATAGCATTTGAAATGTAAATGAAGAAAATATCTACTAAAATGTATAAAAAAGATTTTATATTAAAATGTATATTTTATACTAAAATGTATAAAAAAAGAAAGAAAGTTGAGATCTCTATTCTTCATAAAAGAACACATTCTGCTTTATTTTATGTATAGCATATTTAGTTTATTCAATCATTTTTTCACAGACATGTTGTTTGGTTCAGAAATTTAGGTCTTATAAAAAATGCTGAATAAATAACCGTTTCCATACACATATTTCTGAGGCATGTTCACTTGCCATCATTTGTGTAATATTTTAGTATGCATACTTTTGGAAAGGCCACTATTAATTTCAAAAAAATTGTACTGGGCAGTGGTGGCCCATGCCTTTCATCCCATCAATTGGGAGGCAGAGGCAGGCAAATTTCTGAGTTTGAGGCCAGCCTGGTCTACAGAGTAAGTTCCAGGACAGCAAGGGCTATACAGAGAAACCCTGTCTTAAAAATTAAACAAACAAAAACAAAAAAATAAAAAGATTGCAAACTCTCATAAATAAGTTTTAAAATTTTTCCAGTAACCATTATCCTCATTGCAACTACCACCAATAAATGTTGTCACCAAGACAAGTATATGTCTCAGGTTAGGATTCTACTTTAAAATTGAGAGATTGACTTTGATATTGTATCTAAGAGGTGTGTACATGTCTCAGCAAAAGTCGCTCAGATAGAATTAGGATTTGGACCCCAGCATCCTGTTGACTGACCCATGCACACTCTACTTCATTCTTCTTCAGCTGGAACATCCTTATGTAAGAAAGATCTTGCTTCATGAATATGCAAACCATGAATCTATGAAGATAAATACGGGGATATCCACACCAAACATCATATGAGCACTGCCTTCTCTACAGTCAGTGAATCTCAAAGTCCTTACAATGAAATGCAGCTGGATTATCTTCCTGATGGCAGTGGTTACAGGTAAGAGGCTCCCAAGTGCCAAACTTGAGGGTCCATACACTCTGTGACAGTGGCAACCACTTTATCTTTCTCTCTACAGGGGTCCATTCAGAGGTCCAGCTGCAGCAGTCTGGGGCTGAGCTTGTGAGTCCTGGGGCCTCAGTCAAGTTGTCCTGCAAGGCTTCTGGCTACACATTTACAGACTACTATATGCACTGGGTGAAGCAGAGGCCTGAACAGGGTCTGGAGTGGATTGGAAGGATTGATCCTGAGGATGGTGATACTGCATATGCACCTGAGTTCCAGGGCAAGGCCACACTGACTGCAGACACATCCTCCAACACAGCCTACATGCAGCTGAGCAGCCTGACATCTGAGGACACTGCGGTCTATTTCTGTGCTAGACACAGTGTTGCAACCACATCCTGAGAGTGTCAGAAACCATAAAGTGCAGGAAGCTGCCTGGAACTGAGATGACAGACAATATTATCATGAAGAAATAGCCATTCTGAGTATCCCTATGTCTGCCTCCACCTCACAGTTCTATATGGTATTGGTCAACTTTTCAAAAGGGCATCTCCAAATAAATGAAGCTAATCTGAGATCCCCCTAGAGTACACTATATTTTGACCAGTTCTTTACTAGTGAACATCCTTATTAGCATGTTATTACTTAATAAAAGATAAAGGATATACTTTTGCAATATATTATGATAATAGATATCCCTTGTTAATTGTTGTTGAACTAGACACAAATAAAATATATTATGAATAAGGCAAGTAAAACCCATATCAACAACATGTGGGCAAACAAAAACCTCTTTCATAGTCCTTTGATGTGTCTGAAGCAAGAAAAGGCAGTTTTTTTAACAGTGTCACAATAGATTTGGGGGAAGCTATTTTACTTCTATAGAATCTTATGTTATACCTTTTACTAAAGGTATATATGAATATAAATTGTGTTTGGTAGTAGTCAAATCTCTTGTTATTTCTGGCTTAGGGATGCAGCTGCATGTCATGTTGTGGAGTATTGAGTGTTTGGAGTCTTCTGCTCTGGGAACCAATGGCCTCCTGCTTAGATAACACTGGGCCCGGCAATGGGCTACTTAGCTGGGAATGAAAGAGGTCTGATCTTGTGGTCAGCAGCCATGGGTGTGCTAGCCCCTTTCTTGGAACTGAATTATCTGTTTTACCAATACTAGATTAACATTGACTTGAACAATAAAAAATATTTTCATATTTTACAGGTATATTAGAGGAAGGTTTACTGTAATAAGAATGAATAGCAAGTTTTAATCTATATTGTTTTCAAATATGGCCTTTTTTTCTCCACAATGGAATCATATAGGAAGACACATGAATGTTGGCATAACTGAGCCTCATGTTACACAATTTTGAATGGTTTTATCAAATCATCAATAATATTAAAAGTATTAGCAACCATAGAATAATTTATTACAGTTAAACTTGAATTTTCTTTAGCTGATGAAAGGGACAAGGTGGAAACAAGTTTGATTTTTCTATTTTCCTAAATACAGCTTCTTACTGATTATCAACAAAGTCTTGTTTTTATTTTTATTTTTATTAGATATTTTCTTTATTGATATTTCAAATGTTATCCTATTTCCTATCCCCCCTCCCAGAAACCACCTGTCCTATCCTCTTTCCCCTGCTTCTCTGAGGGTGTACCTCCACCCACCCAACCACTCCCACCTCCTCACCCTCAGTTCCCCTACACTGAGGAATCTACCGAGCCTTCATAGGACTAAGGTCCTCTCCTCCCATTGATGCATGGCAAGGCCATCCTCTGCAACATATGCAGCTTGAGCTATGTGTTCTTCTTTGTTGATGGCTTAATCCCTGGGAGCTATTGGAGGACTGGCTGGTTGAAAGTTTTGTTCTTCCTGTGGGGTTTCAACCCCCTTCAACTCCTTTGGTCCTTTCTCTAACTCTTCTATTGGGGAACCCACGCTCAGTCCAATGGTTGGCTGTGAGCATCCTTCTCTGTATTTTTAAGGCTCTGGCAGGGCCTCTCAGGACACAGCCATATCAGGCTCCTTTCAGCATGCACTTCCTGGCGTCCACAATAGACTCTGGGTTTGGTAACTACATATGGGAATAATACCCAGGTGGGACAGTCTGGATGGCCTTTTTAGCAGTCTTTGCTCTACACTTTATCCCCATATTTGATGCTGTGAGTATTTTGTTCTCCTTTTAAGAAAGACCCAAGCACCCACACTTTGGTCTTCCTTCTTGAGCTTCATGTGGTCAGTGAATTGCATCTTTATTATTTGAAGCTTTTGGGTTAATATTAACTTATCAGTGAGTACATACCATGTGTGTTCTTTTGGGATTGATTTACCTCACTTGGGATGATATTTTCTATCCATTTGCATAAGAATTTAATGAATTCATCATTTTTAATAGCTGAGTAGCACTTCATTGTGTAAATGTACCACATGTTCTGATTCCATTCATCTGTTGAAGGACATCTGGGTTTTTTCTACCTCCTGGCTGTTATAAATAAGCCTGCTATGAACATAGAGGAGCATGTGTCCTTATTACATGTTGGAGCATCTTCTGGGTCCTCAGGTGGTACTATATCCAATTTTCTGAGGAAATGCCAAACTGATTTCCAGAGGGATTGTACCAGCTTGAAATCCCACCAGCAATGGAGGAGTGTTCCTCTTTCTCCACATCCTAGCCAGCATCTGCTGTCACCTGAGTTGGTTTTTTTGTTGTTGTTGTTTTTCTTTTATCTTAGCCATTCTTACTGGTGTGAGGTAGAATCTCAGGGTTGTTTTGATTTGCATTTGCCAGATGACTAAGGTTGTTGAACATTTCTTTTATTATTATTATTTTTATTTGATATTTTCTTTATTTACATTTCAAATGCTATCCCGAAAGTTCCCCATACCCTCCCCCCACCCCTGCTCTCCTACCCACCCACTCCCACTTCTTGGCCCTGGCCTTCCCCTGTGCTGGGTCATATAAAGTTTGCAAGACCAAGGGGCCTCTCTTCCCAATGATGGCCAATTAGGCCATTTTCTGCTACATATGCAGCTAGAGACAAGAGCTCAGTGGGTACTGGTTAGTTCATATTGTTGTTCCACCAACAGGGTTGCATCTCCCTTCAGCTCCTTGGGTACTTTCTTTGGGTGCTTCTAGTTCATTTGATATTCCTCAGTTGAAATTTTTTTATCCCTGTACCCCATTTTTTAATAGGGTTATTTGATTTTCTGGAGTCTAACTTCTTATGTTCTTTGTATATATTTAATATTAACCCTCTCTCAGATGTAGGATTGGTAAAGATCTTTTCCTAATCTGTTGGTTGCCTTTTCATTCTATTGACAATGTCCTTTGCCTTACAGAAACTTTGCAATTTTGAGGTCCCATTTGTCTATTGTTAATCTTAGAGCATAAGCCATTGGTGTTCTCTTCAGGAACTTTTCCCTTGTCCCCATGTGTTCGAGACTCTTCCCCACTTTCTACCCTATAAGTTTCAGTGTCTCTGGTTTTATGTGGAGGTCCTTGATCCACTTGGAGTTGAACTTCGTATAAAGACATAAGAATGACTTGATTTACATTTTTCTACGTGATGACCACTAGTTGGTTCAGCACCATTTGTTAAAAATGCTATCCTTTTTCCACTGGATGATTTTAGCTCCTTTTTCAAATATCATGTAACCATATGTGTGTGGGTTTATTTCTGGGTCTTCAGTTCTATTCCATTATTCTTCCTGCCTGTCTCTGTACCGATGCCATACAGTTTTTATAACTATTTCTCTGTAATACAAACTGAGGTCAGGGATAGTGATTCCCCCAGAACTTCTTTTATTGTTTAGGATACTTTTTGCTATCCTGGGTTTTTTGTTATTCCAGATGAATTTGCAAATTGCTCTTTCTAACTCTATGAAGAATTGATTTGGAATTTTTTCAATATTAAAATGGTTACTCCAGCTTGTTTGGGGGGACCATTTGCTTGGAAAAATGTTTTCCAATTTTTTACTCTGAGATAGTGTGTATCTTTGTCACTGAGGTACATTTCCTATGTGTAGGAAAATGTTGGGTTCTGTTTACCTATCCAGTCTGTTAGTCTATGTCTTTTTATTGGGGAAATGAGTCCATTGATGCTAAGAGATACTGAAGAAAAGTGATTGTTATTTGCTGTTACTTTTTGTTTCTTGGTTTTTATATCTTGGTTTCTTGTGAGGAGCAGGTTTGGCTGTGGCCCCTAGATGGCGCCCGGGACTGCTGCCAAGTCTAATGGCTAACAACTGACTTCCTCATATCCCTCAAGATAGCCACATCCCTTAAACTGCACGGATGCACCACGACGAAAGATCAGATGATGTGACGAATATAGTCCCGTGTCAATGAACTATGCCTACGTTGAATGGGGTGATAGGGGGTGGACTAGAGGGTATAAAAGGGGATGGCCAAGAGAGGTCTGGGGATCTTTTTTGTGCACATAGTTATGTTCCTGAATAAACTGCTTTGAGAAGGACATGGGTTTCGTCGCTTCTTTTCTGCTGGTCGGAGACAGTAGCGACAGTTTCTGTTGCTTATGTTATTACATTTGCCTCCTGCCCTCTGAATATTACTAGTGCTACCTGTCCTCACTATCTGACTGGAGCCTGTCCTTCCTGTATTCCTGGTTGTGTCAGAACTCCTCATAGTCCAGCTGTTTCTGTGATCCTGTGATTTTTGGCATCCTGTGATCCTGAGATTCTGGGTGTGTCAAAATTCTTGGGAGTCAAGCTGCCTCTGGGACCCTGAGATCCTGGTGTGACCAAGATCCTGGCATCCTGGGATCCTGGCTGTGTTAGAGTATCTGGGATTTGAGCTCTTCTGGTTGCTGTGGGACTGGCTGCAGAGTACACACACAAGGTAAACCCGTGCAGACCAGAAGGATCCTGAGCCATTGGTCAGATGGGATTCATGCATCCCTGGGTCCTGCTTGTCCCAGTTACTTCCAGTGGTGTTGGAGCAGATGTTGTGTCTTACCCGCCCCTAATCCTAAAATCCTGTGCGTGCTGGAGTGCCTGGGTGTGGAGCCTCCTCTGGGATCTGTGGAACTGTCTCGATCAACAAAGTCTTAAAGAACTCTGGAGTTTTTTGTCTGATGCTGGGAAAGAAACCTAAGAGAGAATTAACACGAGGAACTTTATTGCAAATACATATAAAAGATTTGATATTAGCTAGTTTAGAGCACTCAAGTTGTTTGAACTCTGGAAATTTCTGTGGATGATAGACTGACGATAAGTAATATTGGGGAAGAGGGTGTTCATGCCTTTGGTTACAAGCATCAGTGGGTAGCCATTCGTCTATTCTTACTGAAGCCACAGACTTATCTTATGGGTGGTGAGAATTGTTTCCTAATGATTTGTTAGTCAAAAGGTTTCATTTCATTCATAGTTGCCATAATGCCTATTATTCCTGGAGTGGGATGACTCTCAATCCCATTCTCTATAACACTTTTTTGAGATCATTATCTATAATAAATGAGGGCTTCATGAGCAGGATTTTGTCATACTTCACTAACGACTGCAAATATTGCTGCACAAAAACTTTTTAAGTATTTTGATGGATGTGTAGCACATAATCCATTAACATTGGTCAGTGAATCATTCAGAATAGATGCAAGAGATTCAATGGCAAGACAGGTTTCTGGCGTTTGCTTTTCTTTAATTGAGAGTGTATCGTTAGCTCAACCTTATTCCAGGGTATTTAAGGATTTAGTATAATTGGTCTTGCAAACCAGAACACTCATTCATTAACTTCTGCCCAAGATTTTGAATGATTGTCAGGACACAATGGATATTTCTTGGTAATAATCAAGAGTTGATGAGTTTATCCTAATTACACTTTGGCTCCAATTCATTTAAGTAACTTTTGTTTCTTCTGTGCAGGTACAGAAACTTCAGGAAAAGGAAAATTCTTCAGAATGAGAGCAATTTAGAGCCAAATTGAGAAGTTACTTTTACATTATTTAACCAATGGCAAGCTCAGATTTGAATTCCCTAGTCTCTGTTTTATTCTCCCTGCCTATCAGTATCTTGTATGAGTTTGAGTCTCTGGAGTCTCTGTCTCTTCCTCTATGTGTGTGTGTGTGTCTGTCTCTGTCTCTGTCTCTGTCTCTGTCTCTGTCTCT
>NC_034596.1:107996237-108004575 GCF_900095145.1 Mus pahari | reverse complement strand
GAGAGAGAAGGAAGGAAGGAAGGAAGGAAGGAAGGAAGGAAGGAAGGAAGGAAGGAAGGAAGGAAGGGAGCAAAGAAGGAAAAAGGAAGCACCTTGTTGCTAGCCAGTCAGAGCTACAGAAGGAATCTGACTGTTAGAACTATAAGATTCCCTTTGACAAAATTGCAATACTCACTCCTGCCTCCCCTTCCCAATTCCTCATATGCTCTGGGGGGCACCTTGTTAGCAAAGACCCTCTGACCCTCTTCTGTGGAAGAACCCTGGGATTTCATTCATTAACAGGGACCCACAGAGGTAAGTCTACTTGGGGTAAGAATAAGACTTCAGTGAAGTGCTCGGCAAACCCCCCAGGTAAGAAAAAGACCAGTTAGGGAAGGATGAAAGGGGAGGAATATAAATAAGTCACAGGCCATAAGTAATCTATAGAAAAAGAGCTTTAGTACATATAGTAAAACCTACTTAAAGAAAAGGACAATTAAAGTCAGCACTTCCCAGTTGTCTACTCTCTTAAAATTTGTGCAGGAATGTAATAATACTTGTTTTCTAACCAAGTGAGTTTGGATATAGAAGCCTGGGACAGGCTAGGAAAGGGTGTGCGTGTGCGGTATCAGAAGAGTGTGCCTAATAATATGCCTGTTCTGGTTTCTTTTATTGGAATTTTTTAGGAAAACTTAACATACTATCAAGCTTCAAGAGAAAGACATTTTTTCCTTCCATTAGCAGGAAAAGATCACAGAGAAGATACTATATCATTTGATCATAAGCCTAAAACAAATCCTCCATTATACTTTCTGTTTCTCTTGAGGCTTTTCATATTGAGAATGATAAAGATCATGATGAAGTTTCCAGACTCCAGTGTGGATGGATGGGGGCCCAACCCACCTTCAACTTTTTGTCCCAGAATCATTCTGTATAAAAGAAAAGCAGGGACAAAAATGGAGCAGAGACTGGAGGAAAGACCATCCAGTGAGATGCCCAATTTGGCATCAATCCCATGGGCAGGCAGCAAAACCTGTCAGTATTACTGATGCCGTGTTGTGCTTGCAGACAGGTTCCTAACACGGCTGTCCTCTGAGAGGATCTACCAGCAGCTGACTGAGACAGATGTAAATATTTACAGCTAACCATTGAACTGAGGTCAGGGACCTCTGTGAAGGAGTTAGGGATAGGAATGAAGGAACTGAAGGGGATAGCCACTTGATAGAAAGACCAACAGTGGCACCTAACTTGGACCCTTGGGAAATCCTGGAGACTAAACTTCCAAACACTTAATCATTTCTACTTTAAATCCTTAGAATAAACACCTACTCATCAGCAAATTTTAGTAAGTCATATCAGGAAAATGAGGGCAAAAATGGGTATAAGAAATTAATTATCACCAGTCCAGTCTCTGTAAGAGTTATGACAGGCAATGCTGGTTAGGCTGTTCTCTGAACTCAAAACCTCCTAGCCCAACTAATAAGAGTGTGCCTTTCTCAACTTCAAATAGTTTCTATATAAGAACCACTAGAAAAATATCATTATTTAACTTCAGTAATAATTATTTTTTTTCCAAATGCTTTCCAAGATTCGTGCTTATTGCTGAAAAATTAAATTTCTATGTTCTTTTCTAGAGTGGTGATTAAATAATTAATCTGCTCCAGCTTCATGCTTGAAAAAGCTCAAATACTGTTATAATGATTGCAAGTTATACAGCCTGTGAAGGCAACAAGAGAGCAGCATACCACAACAACATGAAATCCTGAGGACTCATAGTCCTCAGGGCTCTGCCTCTCCAAGGCATACCCACTGTGATTGCGCTAAAGGTAGGTTATATGCTGGAGTTCTGAAGACATTGGTTGTTTCCCTTGAACAGGCCTAAACACATACACAGTTATTTCAGTAGAACTTTTGACAAACTGTCAGATTATCCTCTATGATTGTAATCAGGTTGTTGTCATGTTTCACTGGGATGAAACACACCCCTTTGGGCAGTTGAATATGAGGAATTATCAAAAAAGGAAAATACCTTGTAAAGAGTTGGTAGGAGAGGAACTACAATGACTATGGGTATTTTAATGGGCACTGGAGACTAGATTTTTGCTAAAGACCAACTGCATCTTAGGAAGTAGGTTCTTAATCAGTGCTCAGTTATCTCTGTGACACCATGGAGATAGACCATCCCTTTGATGTTAAGACAAAAGGATTAATGAATATTAGAGAAGAGGACCTTTTGAAGCTTTCCTAACCCAGCTGATAGAAGCTCTGAATAAAATGGTTCCTTGAGTGGAAGCTGCACTAATTATTATTGAACAGCTTGCTTTAGAAAATGCAAACTCTGGCTATTATAAATAAGGCTGCTGTGAACATAGTAGAGCATGTGTCCTTATTGCAAGTTGGAACATCTTCTGGGTATATGCCCAGTAGAGGTATTGCTGGATCATCCGGTAGTACTATGTCCAATTTTCTGAGGAACCACCAGACTGATTTCCAGAGTGGTAACAATGGAGGAGTGTTTCACTTTCTCCACATGTCGCCAGCATCTTCTCTCACCTGAATTTTTGATCTTAGCCATTCTGACTGGTGTGAGGTGGAATCTCAGGGTTGTTTTGATTTGCATTCACCTGATGATTAAGGATGTTGAACATTTTTTTCAGGTGTTTCTCAGCCACTTGGTATTCCTCAGTTGAAAATTCTTTGTTTAGCTCTGTACCCCATTTTTAATAGGGTTCCCAGATGTTCCTCAACAGAGGAATGGATACAGAAAATGTGGTACATTTACACAATGGAGTACTACTCAGCTATTAAAAACAATGAATTTATGAAATTCTTAGGCAAATGGATGTATCTGGAGGATATCATCCTGAGTGAGGTAACCCAATCACAAAAGAAGTCACTAGATATGCACTCACTGATAAGTGGATATTAGTCCAGAAACTTAGAAGACCCAAGATACAATCTCCAATTTGTGGTAGAGCGTCGCTTCTGCTTAGAGCCACTTGTGACCTTCAGGCTTGCGGAGCTATGCTGCCGCTGCAGCTAGCCCTGCCTGTGGAGGCCACGGCTTGGACTCGGGGGAGCAGCACTCCGCCTTGCCAGGCAACAGATGCCCAGCGTCTGTGCAGCGCAGCAGTTGAGAAGCAGCAGCCACCAAAGGAGTGAAGCACTCGCCTGTGCACCTCTGGATAATGCTCCCAAAAAAATATCCCCCCAAGATCCAGCAGCTGGTCCAAGACATTGCCAGCCTTATATGCTCCTGGAGATCTCAGGAGCAACGAACTCCTGAAGAAAACATTGAAGATCCAGGATGTCGGTCTTATGCCAATGGGTGGCATGGTACCTGGTCCCGTCTCTGCTGCAGCACCGGCCTCTGAGGTGGCCTAGGAAGAAGACATCCCCAAACAGAGGGGACACACTTCACTGTCCGCCTGACAGAAGCAAAGCCTGTGGACAAAGTGATCAGGAGATCAAGAACTACGTCCAGGGCATAAACCTCGTCCAGGCCAAGAAGCTGGTGGAGTCCCTGCCCCAGGAAATCAAAGCTAACGTCGCCAAAGCTGAGGACAAGAAGATCAAAGCAGCCTTGGAGGCAGTGGGCGGCACTGTGGTTCTGGAGTGAGGCATGGTTATGAGGACTTAAGGATCCGGGCAAAGCCTGCTCACCCCGATTCACTCCCAGCCGCTGTGTTAGGAGCAACAGCTAGTGTCCTAGGTCTCCTGAGAGGGACAGGATGGACCTACTGTGATGGGGTGGCGCAGTGACAACCTTTGCAGAACTCACAAGAGATTGCCTTGGGAACTTACCAAGTGAACACACCCTTTGGTGGCTACTGAGAAAATATATTATTCAGGCTGGGGTTAAAAAAAAAAAAAATAGCGTTTGCAAAACATTCAGTATGAAGTATGATTGCTGCTAATCACTAGGGTTCCTTAAATGCATTATTTTCTTTTTTTGTTTTTTAATAAATTTAAAATACATTAATTGAGAATAAAATTGTTGAGTTGATATAAAAGGTTGTCACTGATAAATAGCCCCCATAGCAGCTTGTCCCTGCAACAAGGCCCTCTAGATACGTTTTAAAAATTCTCTTATAATAATGATTCATGTTTCCCAATGTTATTCATCAGTGGGAGAAGCTTATGTCATATGTGGTCTTGTAAAAGCTCATCCTTTTCTAAGAAGAAGGGATAACGGGAGCCTATTTCAGCCATGTTATGAAAGAAACACCATGCAAAGAAAAGTATCTACAATATACAAAATATATTGTGCAAGTTTAGTTAACTGCAACAATCTCTCATTTATCCAGCCTGAGTATTTATAGTAAACAAAGAACTTCACAAATAAATATGTAAAGTCGAATATTGTGAGACACTTGAAACTAGTGGCATTTATATTTCTAGGAATTCTAGAATTTTGATTTCTTTGAAAAACACAGAAATATAACTGCCTTCATTTTAATCACAGGTGTATGGGTGTAGTGCTGCCCAGACTGCCTAGCAGCTGAAAGTGATTTGACTCTGGCTCTAGCAGAAGTGTGGTTTTGCCGGGCTCAGATAATTTCTGTGATTGTGTGGTGTTTAAAATTCTGAGAACTTTCTGAGGCTATATAAATGCAAGAGCCTGAGAGGCATGGTTGGTCATTCTTCAGAGAGGTTGATTGAAGTACGTTAGTAGTCAAACATAGCAGACTCCCTGAACTGTTTTGTTACTAAACAGCTGGTATTCACTAAACTCATAACAAATTCACTAAAGCTCCCAAGAATCTTCAGCAGCCATGACATGCCCTGAAAATAGAGGAGACTGGCTGCCACAATTAGATTCATACAGAGAAGAGAGCTGACTGAAGTGGCAGCCAGCATCTTCATCCCGAAAGATCCATGGCAAAGTAACAAGCATCCACATTAAGATCTCCATGAAAATATACTATCCGTTCATGGTAGAACTTCTCTGTTAGCAAATACATTGAATCACGGTCAAACAAAAGTAATTTTCCCCAGTTCTAACGAATGTCCTGATAGTTGGTTTCGTTTTTCTTTACTGACAAATGCAATTGCAGTGTGTATATTTATCACATCTCTTTCATATATTCAATAGGTCATGGATATCTAAGATGATTCTAGTCCAAAACTAGTAAGAGTAATAATTAAATTTTCCACATTAAATTTGAGTTAGAGAAGTCGTCACACTGATTTCCTTAATACTTGTCCTATTTAACCCTAATGCCAACACTATTTAAAGATTGCCTTTACACACATTGGCAGCATATAAATGTCATTTTTAATATACATTATTCATTTTTAATGATCCAGATAAAATTTAAAATTAGAATTATTTTGGCTTTACTGGATTACTAGTGAAATTAGATACATTTAGTGGTAATTTTAAAAAGGAGAAAATCTTTCCCCAGTATATTTTGAATAATATTAGTAGACAGAATCTACAGTAAGCTAAAACCTTAACCCAAATCACAGTACTAACAGACAGAAGAATTAAACACTGATGGCTTTCTGAAAAGAAAACATGAATGTACAATACCTATGAGCCAGTGTTCAATATTCTTAGACATCAGAGAGAAAAAGAAAACAAAGGTGACATAACGCCATCTCACTTCAGTAAGAATGGTTTTCAATGAGAAAATAATCTCATGTCTGATGTAGACACAAAGAAAAGGAATTCTTAAATATTGCTAGTAGCAAGGTGAACTGGCTAAATCTGTTTTCAAAGTTTTGAAGTGTTATCACAGACACATAACACGCAATATTGTAACAGAGCTCCTCGTAAGGAATTCATCAATTTCACTAGTGTATTCTATAATAACTGCACATTCTAGAGCTTCAACCCATGAGCTGATGTTATAGCAGGAAGACATGCAAATTGGGACCCACAGCCTTCTCATAAAATCCTGTCCGGACTCTAACTCTAGCATATGGGCCTTCCACAGCCTCCAGTTCCCAGATTCAGTAATTAGCTTTGAACTCAGACCTTCCACCATGAAGTTGTGGCTGAACTGGATTTTCCTTGTAACACTTTTAAATGGTAATTTATGGTGAATAAGGGATGCTGAGTATGTGAGTGTGTAAGTAAGAGCGACAGTGGATCTGTGTGACATTTTCCTGAACAAATTCTCTACTATTGCAGGTATCCAGTGTGAGGTGAAGCTGGTGGAATCTGGAGGAGGCTTGGTACAGCCTGGGGGTTCTCTGAGACTCTCCTGTGCAGCTTCTGGATTCACATTCAGTGATTTCTACATGACCTGGGTTCGCCAGCCCACAGGGAAGGCACTTGAGTGGTTGGGTTTTATTAGAAACAAAGCTAATGGTGGCACAGCAGAGTACGGTGCTTCTGTTAAAGGTCGGTTCACCATCTCCAGAGATGATTCCCAAAACATCCTCTATCTTCAAATGAACGCCCTGAGAGCTGAGGACAGTGCCACTTATTACTGCGCAAGAGATGTACACAGTGAGGGTACTTCAGTGTGAGCCTAGACACAAACCTCCTTGCAGAGGTGCTCAGGACCAACAGGGGGCGCACATGACCAGAGAAAAAGTGCATTGCCTCTCCTTGTACTACTTCACATCTGGAAATTTCTCTGGAATTTACCAGGCTTTATCTCCAAAGAAGTGTTTGCATTGGAAACTGGCAACTGAACAGAATTGCTAATTTATGAGAAACTGTATGTGGGTGCAAAGTTCTATTGTAAAGCAGGAAATTTTGAAGACACAAAAAAAGATATGTTTTGTTTCTAATTATAGGTTGTCTTTAGACATATTGCTTTGTGACTGCTTGTGTATCAATTTAATGTGTTGAACTTCTATCATAAATGGCACCTCCAGGTTGCCTTTAAAAATAGATTACAGTCTTACTCTACACCAAAATTTTGGAGCTTGGTAAAATTATTGGAAATTATTACAGTAATGCACATCACATACTTGATATTTATTCATATGATATGAAAATATTACTCTAAGTAAAATGAATGATGGTATTTGTTTATAAAGTATGTGTTAAACAAATTTTTTCTATATTTTGATAAAAATCCTATTTATATTGCACATATTTCATTGAACTAACTTTATAGTTCAGTTTTATGATGGACTGACCAAATACAGAACTCTGCCACATCATGACATAATTCATTAACAGAGTATTCATTAAATGGTAGTCTTAATAATTTTAAATAATGGCATTAGCTAAATGGCCTTACTTTACTAACACAATACAATCAATTCTTTCTATCTAATTCCCTTCTTAATTTTTTTTTAAAGAAAAATAAAGTTTAAAGATCAGTGAGATATTTTTGTAAACCAGGTAATAAACACTAAGGATAGTATTACGGTTTCTAAAAGGCTTTTCTTTTGCAGTTAAAAGCAAATGTTATATATTTTTACCTTTGTATTGATAGATCTTAATAGATTATAATAAATCAATGTCATACTGTATTTTAAATGAATCTGACAAAAAAATCCCACAGCGTTGCTAATAAATAATTAAAAGCTTATGATCTCTAAGTTAATGTATAGAATAATTAATATCTAAATCATTTTTCTGTAATTTGTGTTTTAAAAATGGATAGGATCCTCCTCTCATGCACTTGTCAACAAACTGGCCTATAGGGTGGACAAATTTGATGGAGCTACTGATCAACTACGCCCCCTTTTTCCTCATGTCACCACCAGTCTTCTAAGGACAGATATCTGACTAAAGGTAGTACTTACCACCCAAACCGAAAGAGATTACATCAGGATAGATGGAAATACCTAAAAAGAAAACGACACCAATGAAGACTCTAATTCCCTCCCCTTCCCCCATCTTCTCTAATTCTCAGGGCCACCGTTAATACTCCTTGCCTTGATTATCTTTCCAACGGATCACTTGGGTTGAACTGTGACCTTATAAAGGGACAAGTTTGAAGACCTCACACAACTGGTAAACAAGCAGCTTCTATGACAACACATCATCACCTTTACAGTCAATGGGACACCTCTGTGTTCACAATTAAATAAGAGCTCAAAGGACTGAGGACTAATAAAAAATGCAAGGGCAATTAACAACGCATGAGTCTGGGGTTCTCCCCCAAAGGGTGCTGTCATGACTCAGACACCCTTGCCAATGTCCCCATATTGGAAATAGATATCAAAACCTGCCTTTTTTCTATCCCTCTCCACCCTTGAAACTGTGAACACATTGTGTTATCAGTACACACACCATTAACAAATCTGGACCAGTCTCACAACATGAATAGATGGCTCTCCCTGGTAGGGGCGGGGGGGGGGGTGTCTAACAGTCCAACCCTTTGCCAAAAAGGCTGTGGCCACTGCATTAAACCCTTATTTAAAAAAGAGCCATATAAAGTTTGCA